>NW_027175211.1:315833-631666 GCF_028021215.1 Eschrichtius robustus
CTTGCTCAGTGAACTGGACTCAACACCCCCTATTCACCGCACAAGAATATATGTGACTAGTAAGAATCTTAAAACCTATGTATTGATATCTGTCTGGAAGTGAGTCAAGTGGGTGTAAAGCCACATAAACACAGCCGTGAAAAGAAGCTAAAACCCATTATAAAAATAAATTACTTTTAAAAACCCGTAAAACAAAGACAGTGAAAGAGAGAGAAATTCTTACACAATTCGTTCAGAGGCTGTGATGCAACCTGGATTGACCATATCTAGACCCACAGCTGGATGAGACATAAGGGTGGACACTCTTGGGGCTCAAAGGTTGGGTGAGGTTGGGTGAGCAAGCGCAGACCCTTTAAAGAAATACTGCCTGGTACTCATCCCATGGGTCCCAAATCTCCAGGTTCAAGGGCATCTTCCTACATCGAAAACATGCATGAGAAACCCAGAAGATGGTACACCGTGTGATTTTGAAAGGTTTCTAATACGCACCTCATTTCTCATCTCCTTGAGCTCGGGTTCGCCTTTCCAGCTACTTTACTAGCAATCTCCCTACTTGGAGAATCAGCACCTTTAAGCTCCTGTTCCCTACAGGTTGCAATTTGTCCTGAGGATGAACGGGAAGAGGGGCAACCAATGAGAGACTAGATCTAGGCGTTGGGACAGGCACAGGTCACTCTATTTTCCCATCAGGAATAAGAATTAACCACAGGCTCAGCCTGCCGCCCAGAAGCAGAATAGGGCCTGAGGCAATCCCGCGCTTTTGCGGCCAGCTCCCAAAAAAGCGAGTTGAAAAATGGAGCTCAGGGACACTGCAATTCACAAACCCGCAGAGTTATAAATGAGAACTCTCATCCACAGATATATTGAGGGAAGTCAACGAAGAGGATTTGAAAGCAAGGCAGAATTGCAGGAAACAGGTTTCAGGAGGTAGATTCGAATCGCCTTTAAAGCACATGAAAAGCGGCAAAACGTCGACAATGATGCCCTTGGCCAAAAAGGGCGTATGCGTTTTTTCCTGAATATATTCAGGAAAAAACGCATACGCCCTTTTTGGCCAACCAAGCAACCTGGAAAGGCAAATCAGCGCTACAAAGAAGTCTCGCTTCCCATCGGTCAAAAGGGTCATGCTGCAAAAAGTGTCAAAACCAGAAATGCAGGACAGGCCATGGAGAAATGGCAGCCTTGCTACGCTGATGGGCGGGATGTAAATTGCCAACAGCCACTCTGGAGAAGTGTACGGTGTGTCCTGAAACATCGAAAAAACACAGCTTAGGGAGCATAGGGCACGTCCACTCATGGGCGTATAAATTGGCAAAACTAAAAATCAGCAAGACACAGGCACCCCAAAGTTTAGGGCTGCTCTGTTGACAAGAACCTCCACTTCATGACACCTTAAATATCCCTGGAAAGAGAAAAATGGATAAAGAAGTTGTGGTCCTTATGTACAATGGAATATCACTCAGACATGAAATCAATGTCATAAGGCCAGTAGAAGCAAGATGAGTGGATTTAGATATGACGATTCTAAGTGAAATAAGTCACACAGAAAAAGACACTTATCATAAGCTATCACTTATAGAGGGAATGTAAAACCCGCTACACTTGAACTGAATTACAAAACAGAACAGAGTCACACGTTTAGAAAACACACTATGGCTGCTTAACGGGAAAGGAGAGGTGGGGTGATGCATAAAACAAGGGTTTCAAATTCGCTCAGATACCATTCCATACACCCAATATGTAATAGACAAGACCTGCTCCTTGCTCAGTGAACTGGACTCAACACCTCCTATTCACCGCACAAGAATATATGTGACTAGTAAGAATCTTAAAACCTATGTATTGATATCTGTCTGGAAGTGAGTCAAGTGGGTGTAAAGCCGCATAAACACAGCCGTGAAAAGCAGCTAAACCCCATTATAAAAAGAAATTACTTGTAAAAACCCGTAAAACAAAGACAGTGAAAGAGAGAGAAATTCTTACACAATTCGTTCAGAGGCTGTGATGCAACCTGGATTGACCATATCTAGACCCACAGCTGGATGAGACATAAGGGTGGACACTCTTGGGGCTGAAAGGTTGGGTGAGGTTGGGTGAGCAAACGCAGACCCTTTAAAGTAATACTGCCTGGTACCCATCCCATGGGTCCCAAATCTCCAGGTTCAAGGGCATCTTCCTACATCGAAAACATGCATGAGAAACCCAGAAGATGGTACACCGTGTGATTTTGAAAGGTTTCTAATACGCACCTCATTTCTCATCTCCTTGTGCTCGGGTTCGCCTTTCCAGCTACTTTACTAGCAATCTCCCTACTTGGAGAATCAGCACTTTTAAGCTCCTGTTCCCTACAGGTTGCAATTTGTCCTGAGGATGAACGGGAAGAGGGGCAACCAATGAGAGACTAGATCTAGGTGTTGGGACAGGCACAGGTCACTCTATTTTCCCATCAGGAAGAAGAATTAACCACAGGCTCAGCCTGCCGCCCAGAAGCAGAATAGGGCCTGAGGCAATCCCGCGCTTTTGCGGCCAGCTCCCAAAAAAGCGAGTTGAAAAATGGAGCTCAGGGACACTGCAATTCACAAACCCGCAGAGTTATAAATGATAACTCTCATCCACAGATATATTGAGGGAAGGCAACGAAGAGGATTTGAAAGCAAGGCAGAATTGCAGGAAACAGATTTCAGGAGGTAGATTCGAATCGCCTTTAAAGCACATGAAAAGCGGCAAAACGTCGACAATGATGCCCTTGGCCAAAAAGGGCGTATGCGTTTTTTCCTGAATATATTCAGGAAAAAACGCATACGCCCTTTTTGGCCAACCGAGCAACCTGCAAAGGCAAATCAGCGCTACAAAGAAGTCTCGCTTCCCATCGGTCAAAAGGGTCATGCTGCAAAAAGTGTCAAAACCAGAAATGCAGGACAGGCCATGGAGAAATGGCAGCCTTGCTACGCTGATGGGCGGGATGTAAATTGCCAACAGCCACTCTGGAGAAGTGTATGGTGTGTCCTGAAACATCGAAAAAACACAGCTTAGGGAGCATAGGGCACGTCCACTCATGAGCGTACAAATTGGGAAAACTAAAAATCAGCAAGACACAGGCACCCCAAAGTTTAGGGCTGCTCTGTTGACAAGAACCTCCACTTCACGACAACTTAAATATCCCAGGAAAGAGAAAAATGGATAAAGAAGTTGTGGTCCTTATGTACAATGGAATATCACTCAGACATGAAATCAATGTCATAAGGCTAGTAGAAGCAAGATGAGTGGATTTAGGTACGATGATCCTAAGTGAAATAAGTCACACAGAAAAAGACACTTATCATAAGCTATCACTTATAGAGGGAATGTAAAAACCGCTACACTTGAACTGAATTACAAAACAGAACAGAGTCACACGTTTAGAAAACACACTATGGCTGCTTAACGGGAAAGGTGAGGTGGGGTGATGCATAAAACAAGGGTTTCAAATTCGCTCAGATACCGTTCCATACACCCAATATGTAATAGACAAGACCTACTCCTTGCTCAGTGAACTGGACTCAACACCCCCTATTCACCGCACAAGAATATATGTGACTAGTAAGAATCTTAAAACCTATGTATTGATATCTGTCTGGAAGTGAGTCAAGTGGGTGTAAAGCCGCATAAACACAGCCGTGAAAAGCAGCTAAACCCCATTATAAAAAGAAATTACTTGTAAAAACCCGTAAAACAAAGACAGTGAAAGAGAGAGAAATTCTTACACAATTCGTTCAGGGGCTGTGATGCAACCTGGATTGACCATATCTAGACCCACAGCTGGATGAGACATAAGGGTGGACACTCTTGGGGCTCAAAGGTTGGGTGAGGTTGGGTGAGCAAACACAGACCCTTTAAAGTAATACTGCGTGGTACCCATCCCATGGGTCCCAAATCTCCAGGTTCAAGGGCATCTTCCTACATCGAAAACATGCATGAGAAACCCAGAAGATGGTACACCGTGTGATTTTGAAAGTTTTCTAATACGCACCTCATTTCTCATCTCCTTGTGCTCGGGTTCGCCTTTCCAGCTACTTTACTAGCAATCTCCCTACTTGGAGAATCAGCACCTTTAAGCTCCTGTTCCCTACAGGTTGCAATTTGTCCTGAGAATGAACGGGAAGAGGGGCAACTAATGAGAGACTAGATCAGGTGTTGGGACAGGCACAGGTCACTCTATTTTCCCATCAGGAAGAAGAATTAACCACAGGCTCAGCCTGCCGCCCAGAAGCAGAATAGGGCCTGAGGCAATCCCGCGCTTTTGCGACCAGCTCCCAAAAAAGCGAGTTGAAAAATGGAGCTCAGGGACACTGGAATTCATAAACCCGCAGAGTCATAAATGATAATTCTCATCCACAGATATATTGAGGGAAGGCAACGAAGAGATTTGAAAGCAAGGCAGAATTGCAGGAAACAGATTTCAGGAGGTAGATTCGAATCGCCTTTAAAGCACATGAAAAGCGGCAAAAGGTCGACAATGATGCCCTTTGCCAAAAAGGGTGTATGCGTTTTTTCCTGAATATATTCAGGAAAAAACGCATACGCCCTTTTTGGCCAACCAAGCAACCTGGAAAGGCAAATCAGCGCTACAAAGAAGTCTCGCTTCCCATCGGTCAAAAGGGTCATGCTGCAAAAAGTGTCAAAACCAGAAATGCAGGACAGGCCATGGAGAAATGGCAGCCTTGCTACGCTGATGGGCGGGATGTAAATTGCCAACAGCCACTCTGGAGAAGTGTACGATGTGTCCTGAAACATCGAAAAAACACAGCTTAGGGAGCATAGGGCACTTCCACTCATGGGCGTATAAATTGGGAAAACTAAAAATCAGCAAGACACAGGCACCCCAAAGTTTAGGGCTGCTCTGTTGACAAGAACCTCCACTTCATGACACCTTAAATATCCCAGGAAAGAGGAAAATGGATAAAGAAGTTGTGGTCCTTATGTACAATGGAATATCACTCAGACATGAAATCAATGTCATAAGGCTAGTAGAAGCAAGATGAGTGGATTTAGCTACGATGATCCTAAGTGAAATAAGTCACACAGAAAAAGACACTTATCATAAGCTATCACTTAGAGAGGGAATGTAAGACCCGCTACACTTGAACTGAATTACAAAACAGAACAGAGTCACACGTTTAGAAAACACACTATGCCTGCTTAACGGGAAAGGTGAGGTGGGGTGATGCATAAAACAAGGGTTTCAAATTCGCTCAGATACCGTTCCATACACCCAATATGTAATAGACAAGACCTACTCCTTGCTCAGTGAACTGGACTCAACACCCCCTATTCACCGCACAAGAATATATGTGACTAGTAAGAATCTTAAAACCTATGTATTGATATCTGTCTGGAAGTGAGTCAAGTGGGTGTAAAGCCACATAAACACAGCTGTGAAAAGAAGCTAAACCCCATTATAAAAATAAATTACTTTTAAAAACCCGTAAAACAAAGACAGTGAAAGAGAGAGAAATTCTTACACAATTCGTTCAGAGGCTGTGATGCAACCTGGATTGACCATATCTAGACCCACAGCTGGATGAGACATAAGGGTGGACACTCTTGGGGCTCAAAGGTTGGGTGAGGTTGGGTGAGCAAGCGCAGACCCTTTAATGAAATACTGCCTGGTACCCATCCCATGGGTCCCAAATCTCCAGGTTCAAGGGCATCTTCCTACATCGAAAACATGCATGAGAAACCCAGAAGATGGTACACCGTGTGATTTTGAAAGGTTTCTAATACGCACCTCATTTCTCATCTCCTTGTGCTCGGGTTCGCCTTTCCAGCTACTTTACTAGCAATCTCCCTACTTGGAGAATCAGCACCTTTAAGCTCCTGTTCCCTACAGGTTGCAATTTGTCCTGAGGATGAACGGGAAGAGGGGCAACCAATGAGAGACTAGATCTAGGCGTTGGGACAGGCACAGGTCACTCTATTTTCCCATCAGGAAGAAGAATTAACCACAGGCTCAGCCTGCCGCCCAGAAGCAGAATAGGGCCTGAGGCAATCCCGCGCTTTTGCGGCCAGCTCCCAAAAAAGCGAGTTGAAAAATGGAGCTCAGGGACACTGCAATTCACAAACCCGCAGAGTTATAAATGATAACTCTCATCCACAGATATATTGAGGGAAGTCAACGAAGAGGATTTGAAAGCAAGGCAGAATTGCAGGAAACAGGTTTCAGGAGGTAGATTCGAATCGCCTTTAAAGCACATGAAAAGCGGCAAAACGTCGACAATGATGCCCTTGGCCAAAAAGGGCGTATGCGTTTTTTCCTGAATATATTCAGGAAAAAACGCATACGCCCTTTTTG
Source organism: Eschrichtius robustus (assembly GCF_028021215.1). Classification (NCBI taxonomy): domain Eukaryota; kingdom Metazoa; phylum Chordata; class Mammalia; order Artiodactyla; family Eschrichtiidae; genus Eschrichtius; species Eschrichtius robustus. The sequence goes on from NW_027175211.1 coordinate 322,165, forward strand.
GCCAACCAAGCAACCTGCAAAGGCAAATCAGCGCTACAAAGAAGTCTCGCTTCCCATCGGTCAAAAGGGTCATGCTGCAAAAAGTGTCAAAACCAGAAATGCAGGACAGGCCATGGAGAAATGGCAGCCTTGCTACGCTGATGGGCGGGATGTAAATTGCCAACAGCCACTCTGGAGAAGTGTACGGTGTGTCCTGAAACATCGAAAAAACACAGCTTAGGGAGCATAGGGCACGTCCACTCATGGGCGTATAAATTGGGAAAACTAAAAATCAGCAAGACACAGGCACCCCAAAGTTTAGGGCTGCTCTGTTGACAAGAACCTCCACTTCATGACACCTTAAATATCCCTGGAAAGAGAAAAATGGATAAAGAAGTTGTGGTCCTTATGTACAATGGAATATCACTCAGACATGAAATCAATGTCATAAGGCCAGTAGAAGCAAGATGAGTGGATTTAGATATGACGATTCTAAGTGAAATAAGTCACACAGAAAAAGACACTTATCATAAGCTATCACTTATAGAGGGAATGTAAAACCCGCTACACTTGAACTGAATTACAAAACAGAACAGAGTCACACGTTTAGAAAACACACTATGGCTGCTTAACGGGAAAGGAGAGGTGGGGTGATGCATAAAACAAGGGTTTCAAATTCGCTCAGATACCATTCCATACACCCAATATGTAATAGACAAGACCTGCTCCTTGCTCAGTGAACTGGACTCAACACCTCCTATTCACCGCACAAGAATATATGTGACTAGTAAGAATCTTAAAACCTATGTATTGATATCTGTCTGGAAGTGAGTCAAGTGGGTGTAAAGCCGCATAAACACAGCCGTGAAAAGCAGCTAAACCCCATTATAAAAAGAAATTACTTGTAAAAACCCGTAAAACAAAGACAGTGAAAGAGAGAGAAATTCTTACACAATTCGTTCAGAGGCTGTGATGCAACCTGGATTGACCATATCTAGACCCACAGCTGGATGAGACATAAGGGTGGACACTCTTGGGGCTGAAAGGTTGGGTGAGGTTGGGTGAGCAAACGCAGACCCTTTAAAGTAATACTGCCTGGTACCCATCCCATGGGTCCCAAATCTCCAGGTTCAAGGGCATCTTCCTACATCGAAAACATGCATGAGAAACCCAGAAGATGGTACACCGTGTGATTTTGAAAGGTTTCTAATACGCACCTCATTTCTCATCTCCTTGTGCTCGGGTTCGCCTTTCCAGCTACTTTACTAGCAATCTCCCTACTTGGAGAATCAGCACTTTTAAGCTCCTGTTCCCTACAGGTTGCAATTTGTCCTGAGGATGAACGGGAAGAGGGGCAACCAATGAGAGACTAGATCTAGGTGTTGGGACAGGCAGAGGTCACTCTATTTTCCCATCAGGAAGAAGAATTAACCACAGGCTCAGCCTGCCGCCCAGAAGCAGAATAGGGCCTGAGGCAATCCCGCGCTTTTGCGGCCAGCTCCCAAAAAAGCGAGTTGAAAAATGGAGCTCAGGGACACTGCAATTCACAAACCCGCAGAGTTATAAATGATAACTCTCATCCACAGATATATTGAGGGAAGGCAACGAAGAGGATTTGAAAGCAAGGCAGAATTGCAGGAAACAGATTTCAGGAGGTAGATTCGAATCGCCTTTAAAGCACAAGAAAAGCGGCAAAACGTCGACAATGATGCCCTTGGCCAAAAAGGGCGTATGCGTTTTTTCCTGAATATATTCAGGAAAAAACGCATACGCCCTTTTTGGCCAACCAAGCAACCTGGAAAGGCAAAACAGCGCTACAAAGAAGTCTCGCTTCCCATCGGTCAAAAGGGTCATGCTGCAAAAATGGTCAAAACCAGAAATGCAGGACAGGCCATGGAGAAATGGCAGCCTTGCTACGCTGATGGGCGGGATGTAAATTGCCAACAGCCACTCTGGGGAAGTGTACGGTGTGTCCTGAAACATAGAAAAAAACCAGCTCTAGGAGCATAGGGCACGTCCACTCATGGGTGTATAAATTGGGAAAACTAAAAATCAGCAAGACACAGGCACCCCAAAGTTTAGGGTTGCTCTGTTGACAAGAACCTCCACTTCATGACACCTTAAATATCCCAGGAAAGAGAAAAATGGATAAAGAAGTTGTGGTCCTTATGTACAATGGAATATCACTCAGACATGAAATCAATGTCATAAGGCTAGTATAAGCAAGATGAGTGGATTTAGCTACGACGATTCTAAGTGAAATAAGTCACACAGAAAAAGACACTTATCATAAGCTATCACTTATAGAGGGAATGTAAAAACCGCTACACTTGAACTGAATTACAAAACAGAACAGAGTCACACGTTTAGAAAACACACTATGGCTGCTTAACGGGAAAGGTGAGGTGGGGTGATGCATAAAACAAGCGTTTCAAATTCGCTCAGATTCCGTTCCATACACCCAATATGTAATAGACAAGACCTACTCCTTGCTCAGTGAACTGGACTCAACACCCCCTATTCACCGCACAAGAATATATGTGACTAGTAAGAATCTTAAAACCTATGTATTGATATCTGTCTGGAATTGAGTCAAGTGGGTGCAAAGCCGCATAAACACAGCCGTGAAAAGCAGCTAAACCCCATTATAAAAATAAATTACTTTTAAAAACCTGTAAAACAAAGACAGTGAAAGAGAGAGAAATTCTTACAAAATTCGTTCAGAGGCTGTGATGCAACCTGGATTGACCATATCTAGACCCACAGCTGGATGAGACATAAGGGTGGACACTATTGGGGCTCAAAGGTTGGGTGAGGTTGGGTGAGCAAACGCAGACCCTTTAAAGTAATACTGCCTGGTACCCATCCCATGGGTCCCAAATCTCCAGGTTCAAGGGCATCTTCCTACATCGAAAACATGCATGAGAAACCCAGAAGATGGTACACCGTGTGATTTTGAAAGGTTTCTAATACGCACCTCATTTCTCATCTCCTTGTGCTCGGGTTCGCCTTTCCAGCTACTTTACTAGCAATCTCCCTACTTGGAGAATCAGCACCTTTAAGTTCCTGTTCCCTACAGGTTGCAATTTGTCCTGAGGATGAACGGGAAGAGGGGCAACCAATGAGAGACTAGATCTAGGTGTTGGGACAGGCACAGGTCACTCTATTTTCCCATCAGGAAGAAGAATTAACCACAGGCTCAGCCTGCCGCCCAGAAGCAGAATAGGGCCTGAGGCAATCCCGCGCTTTTGCGGCCAGCTCCCAAAAAAGCGAGTTGAAAAATTCAGCTCAGGGACACTGCAATTCATAAACCCACAGAGTTATAAATGATAACTCTCATCCACAGATATATTGAGGGAAGGCAACGAAGAGGATTTGAAAGCAAGGCAGAATTGCAGGAAACAGATTTCAGGAGGTAGATTCGAATCGCCTTTAAAGCACATGAAAAGCGACAAAACTTCGACAATGATGCCCTTGGCCAAAAAGGGCGTATGCGTTTTTTCCTGAATATATTCAGGAAAAAACGCATACGCCCTTTTTGGCCAACCGAGCAACCTGCAAAGGCAAATCAGCGCTACAAAGAAGTCTCGCTTCCCATCGGTCAAAAGGGTCATGCTGCAAAAAGTGTCAAAACCAGAAATGCAGGACAGGCCATGGAGAAATGGCAGCCTTGCTACGCTGATGGGCGGGATGTAAATTGCCAACAGCCACTCTGGAGAAGTGTACGGTGTGTCCTGAAACATCAAAAAAACACAGCTTAGGGAGCATAGGGCACGTCCACTCATGGGCGTATAAATTGGGAAAACTAAAAATCAGCAAGACACAGGCACCCCAAAGTTTAGGGCTGCTCTGTTGACAAGAACCTCCACTTCATGACACCTTAAATATCCCAGGAAAGAGGAAAATGGATAAAGAAGTTGTGGTCCTTATTTACAATGGAATATCACTCAGACATGAAATCAATGTCATAAGGCTAGTAGAAGCAAGATGAGTGGATTTAGGTACGATGATCCTAAGTGAAATAAGTCACACAGAAAAAGACACTTATCATAAGCTATCACTTAGAGAGGGAATGTAAAAACCGCTACACTTGAACTGAATTACAAAACAGAACAGAGTCACACGTTTAGAAAACACACTATGGCTGCTTAACGGGAAAGGTGAGGTGGGGTGATGCATAAAACAAGGGTTTCAAATTCGCTCAGATACCGTTCCATACACCCAATATGTAATAGACAAGACCTACTCCTTGCTCAGTGAACTGGACTCAACACCCCCTATTCACCGCACAAGAATATATGTGACTAGTAAGAATCTTAAAACCTATGTATTGATATCTGTCTGGAAGTGAGTCAAGTGGGTGTAAAGCCGCATAAACACAGCCGTGAAAAGCAGCTAAACCCCATTATAAAAAGAAATTACTTGTAAAAACCCGTAAAACAAAGACAGTGAAAGAGAGAGAAATTCTTACAAAATTCGTTCAGAGGCTGTGATGCAACCTGGATTGACCATATCTAGACCCACAGCTGGATGAGACATAAGGGTGGACACTCTTGGGGCTGAAAGTTTGGGTGAGGTTGGGTGAGCAAACGCAGACCCTTTAAAGTAATACTGCCTGGTACCCATCCCATGGGTCCCAAATCTCCAGGTTCAAGGGCATCTTCCTACATCGAAAACATGCATGAGAAACCCAGAAGATGGTACACCGTGTGATTTTGAAAGGTTTCTAAGACGCACCTCATTTCTCATCTCCTTGTGCTCGGGTTCTCCTTTCCAGCTACTTTACTAGCAATCTCCCTACTTGGAGAATCAGCACCTTTAAGCTCCTGTTCCCTACAGGTTGCAATTTGTCCTGAGGATGAACGGGAAGAGGGGCAACCAATGAGAGACTAGATCTAGGTGTTGGGACAGGCACAGGTCACTCTATTTTCCCATCAGGAAGAAGAATTAACCACAGGCTCAGCCTGCCGCCCAGAAGCAGAATAGGGCCTGAGGCAATCCCACACTTTTGCGGCCAGCTCCCAAAAAAGCGAGTTGAAAAATGGAGCTCAGGGACACTGCAATTCAAAAACCCGCAGAGTTATAAATGATAACTCTCATCCACAGATATATTGAGGGAAGGCAACGAAGAGGATTTGAAAGCAAGGCAGAATTGCAGGAAACAGATTTCAGGAGGTAGATTCGAATCGCCTTTAAAGCACATGAAAAGCGGCAAAACGTTGACAATGATGCCCTTGGCCAAAAAGGGCGTATGCGTTTTTTCCTGAATATATTCAGGAAAAAACGCATACGCCCTTTTTGGCCAACCAAGCAACCTGGAAAGGCAAATCAGCGCTACAAAGAAGTCTCGCTTCCCATCGGTCAAAAGGTTCATGCTGCAAAAAGTGTCAAAACCAGAAATGCAGGACAGGCCATGGAGAAATGGCAGCCTTGCTACGCTGATGGGCGGGATGTAAATTGCCAACAGCCACTCTGGAGAAGTGTACGGTGTGTCCTGAAACATAGAAAAAAAACAGCTCTAGGAGCATAGGGCACGTCCACTCATGGGTATATAAATTGGGAAAACTAAAAATCAGCAAGACACAGGCACCCAAAGTTTAGGGTTGCTCTGTTGACAAGAACCTCCACTTCATGACACCTTAAATATCCCAGGAAAGAGAAAAATGGATAAAGAAGTTGTGGTCCTTATGTACAATGGAATATCACTCAGACATGAAATCAATGTCATAAGGCTAGTAGAAGCAAGATGAGTGGATTTAGCTACGACGATTCTAAGTGAAATAAGTCACACAGAAAAAGACACTTATCATAAGCTATCACTTATAGAGGGAATGTAAAAACCGCTACACTTGAACTGAATTACAAAACAGAACAGAGTCACACGTTTAGAAAACACACTATGGCTGCTTAACGGGAAAGGTGAGGTGGGGTGATGCATAAAACAAGCGTTTCAAATTCGCTCAGATACCGTTCCATACACCCAATATGTAATAGACAAGACCTACTCCTTGCTCAGTGAACTGGACTCAACACCCCCTATTCACCGCACAAGAATATATGTGACTAGTAAGAATCTTAAAACCTATGTATTGATATCTGTCTGGAATTGAGTCAAGTGGGTGCAAAGCCGCATAAACACAGCCGTGAAAAGCAGCTAAACCCCATTATAAAAATAAATTACTTTTAAAAACCTGTAAAACAAAGACAGTGAAAGAGAGAGAAATTCTTACAAAATTCGTTCAGAGGCTGTGATGCAACCTGGATTGACCATATCTAGACCCACAGCTGGATGAGACATAAGGGTGGACACTATTGGGGCTCAAAGGTTGGGTGAGGTTGGGTGAGCAAGCGCAGACCCTTTAAAGTAATACTGCCTGGTACCCATCCCATGGGTCCCAAATCTCCAGGTTCAAGGGCATCTTCCTACATCGAAAACATGCATGAGAAACCCAGAAGATGGTACACCGTGTGATTTTGAAAGGTTTCTAATACGCACCTCATTTCTCATCTCCTTGTGCTCGGGTTCGCCTTTCCAGCTACTTTACTAGCAATCTCCCTACTTGGAGAATCAGCACCTTTAAGTTCCTGTTCCCTACAGGTTGCAATTTGTCCTGAGGATGAACGGGAAGAGGGGCAACCAATGAGAGACTAGATCTAGGTGTTGGGACAGGCACAGGTCACTCTATTTTCCCATCAGGAAGAAGAATTAACCACAGGCTCAGCCTGCCGCCCAGAAGCAGAATAGGGCCTGAGGCAATCCCGCGCTTTTGCGGCCAGCTCCCAAAAAAGCGAGTTGAAAAATTCAGCTCAGGGACACTGCAATTCATAAACCCGCAGAGTTATAAATGATAACTCTCATCCACAGATATATTGAGGGAAGGCAACGAAGAGGATTTGAAAGCAAGGCAGAATTGCAGGAAACAGATTTCAGGAGGTAGATTCGAATCGCCTTTAAAGCACATGAAAAGCGACAAAACTTCGACAATGATGCCCTTGGCCAAAAAGGGCGTATGCGTTTTTTCCTGAATATATTCAGGAAAAAACGCATACGCCCTTTTTGGCCAACCGAGCAACCTGCAAAGGCAAATCAGCGCTACAAAGAAGTCTCGCTTCCCATCGGTCAAAAGGGTCATGCTGCAAAAAGTGTCAAAACCAGAAATGCAGGACAGGCCATGGAGAAATGGCAGCCTTGCTACGCTGATGGGCGGGATGTAAATTGCCAACAGCCACTCTCGAGAAGTGTACGGTGTGTCCTGAAACATCAAAAAAACACAGCTTAGGGAGCATAGGGCACGTCCACTCATGGGCGTATAAATTGGGAAAACTAAAAATCAGCAAGACACAGGCACCCCAAAGTTTAGGGCTGCTCTGTTGACAAGAACCTCCACTTCATGACACCTTAAATATCCCAGGAAAGAGGAAAATGGATAAAGAAGTTGTGGTCCTTATTTACAATGGAATATCACTCAGACATGAAATCAATGTCATAAGGCTAGTAGAAGCAAGATGAGTGGATTTAGGTACGATGATCCTAAGTGAAATAAGTCACACAGAAAAAGACACTTATCATAAGCTATCACTTAGAGAGGGAATGTAAAAACCGCTACACTTGAACTGAATTACAAAACAGAACAGAGTCACACGTTTAGAAAACACACTATGCCTGCTTAACGGGAAAGGTGAGGTGGGGTGATGCATAAAACAAGGGTTTCAAATTCGCTCAGATACCGTTCCATACACCCAATATGTAATAGACAAGACCTACTCCTTGCTCAGTGAACTGGACTCAACACCCCCTATTCACCGCACAAGAATATATGTGACTAGTAAGAATCTTAAAACCTATGTATTGATATCTGTCTGGAAGTGAGTCAAGTGGGTGTAAAGCCACATAAACACAGCCGTGAAAAGCAGCTAAACCCCATTATAAAAAGAAATTACTTGTAAAAACCCGTAAAACAAAGACAGTGAAAGAGAGAGAAATTCTTACAAAATTCGTTCAGAGGCTGTGATGCAACCTGGATTGACCATATCTAGACCCACAGCTGGATGAGACATAAGGGTGGACACTCTTGGGGCTGAAAGTTTGGGTGAGGTTGGGTGAGCAAACGCAGACCCTTTAACGTAATACTGCCTGGTACCCATCCCATGGGTCCCAAATCTCCAGGTTCAAGGGCATCTTCCTACATCGAAAACAAGCATGAGAAACCCAGAAGATGGTACACCGTGTGATTTTGAAAGGTTTCTAAGACGCACCTCATTTCTCATCTCCTTGTGCTCGGGTTCTCCTTTCCAGCTACTTTACTAGCAATCTCCCTACTTGGAGAATCAGCACCTTTAAGCTCCTGTTCCCTACAGGTTGCAATTTGTCCTGAGGATGAACGGGAAGAGGGGCAACCAATGAGAGACTAGATCTAGGTGTTGGGACAGGCACAGGTCACTCTATTTTCCCATCAGGAAGAAGAATTAACCACAGGCTCAGCCTGCCGCCCAGAAGCAGAATAGGGCCTGAGGCCATCCCACACTTTTGCGGCCAGCTCCCAAAAAAGCGAGTTGAAAAATGGAGCTCAGGGACACTGCAATTCACAAACCCGCAGAGTTATAAATGATAACTCTCATCCACAGATATATTGAGGGAAGGCAACGAAGAGGATTTGAAAGCAAGGCAGAATTGCAGGAAACAGATTTCAGGAGGTAGATTCGAATCGCCTTTAAAGCACATGAAAAGCGGCAAAACGTTGACAATGATGCCCTTGGCCAAAAAGGGCGTATGCGTTTTTTCCTGAATATATTCAGGAAAAAACGCATACGCCCTTTTTGGCCAACCAAGCAATCTGGAAAGGCAAATCAGCGCTACAAAGAAGTCTCGCTTCCCATCGGTCAAAAGGTTCATGCTGCAAAAAGTGTCAAAACCAGAAATGCAGGACAGGCCATGGAGAAATGGCAGCCTTGCTACGCTGATGGGCGGGATGTAAATTGCCAACAGCCACTCTGGAAAAGTGTACGGTGTGTCCTGAAACATCGAAAAAACACAGCTTAGGGAGCATAGGGCACGTCCACTCATGGGCGTATAAATTGGGAAAACTAAAAATCAGCAAGACACAGGCACCCCAAAGTTTAGGGCTGCTCTGTTGACAAGAACCTCCACTTCACGACACCTTAAATATCCCAGGAAAGAGAAAAATGGATAAAGAAGTTGTGGTCCTTATGTACAATGGAATATCACTCAGACATGAAATCAATGTCATAAGGCTAGTAGAAGCAAGATGAGTGGATTTAGCTACGACGATTCTAAGTGAAATAAGTCACACAGAAAAAGACACTTATCATAAGCTATCACTTAGAGAGGGAATGTAAAAACCGCTACACTTGAACTGAATTACAAAACAGAACAGAGTCACACGTTTAGAAAACACACTATGGCTGCTTAACGCGAAAGGTGAGGTGGGGTGATGCATAAAACAAGGGTTTCAAATTCGCTCAGATACCGTTCCATACACCCAATATGTAATAGACAAGACCTACTCCTTGCTCAGTGAACTGGACTCAACACCCCCTATTCACTGCACAAGAATATATGTGACTAGTAAGAATCTTAAAACCTATGTATTGATATCTGTCTGGAAGTGAGTCAAGTGGGTGTAAAGCCGCATAAACACAGCCGTGAAAAGCAGCTAAACCCCATTATAAAAATAAATTACTTTTAAAAACCCGTAAAACAAAGACAGTGAAAGAGAGAGAAATTCTTACACAATTAGTTCAGAGGCTGTGATGCAACCTGGATTGACCATATCTAGACCCACAGCTGGATGAGACATAAGGGTGGACACTCTTGGGGCTGAAAGGTTGGGTGAGGTTGGGTGAGCAAACGCAGACCCTTTAAAGTAATACTGCCTGGTACCCATCCCATGGGTCCAAAATCTCCAGGTTCAAGGGCATCTTCCTACATCGAAAACATGCATGAGAAACCCAGAAGATGGTACACCGTGTGATTTTGAAAGGTTTCTAATACGCACCTCATTTCTCATCTCCTTGTGCTCGGGTTCGCCTTTCCAGCTACTTTACTAGCAATCTCCCTACTTGGAGAATCAGCACTTTTAAGCTCCTGTTCCCTACAGGTTGCAATTTGTCCTGAGGATGAACGGGAAGAGGGGCAACCAATGAGAGACTAGATCTAGGTGTTGGGACAGGCACAGGTCACTCTATTTTCCCATCAGGAAGAAGAATTAACCACAGGCTCAGCCTGCCGCCCAGAAGCAGAATAAGGCCTGAGGCAATCCCGCGCTTTTGCGGCCATCTCCCAAAAAAGCGAGTTGAAAAATGGAGCTCAGGGACACTGCAATTCACAAACCCGCAGAGTTATAAATGATAACTCTCATCCACAGATATATTGAGGGAAGGCAACGAAGAGGATTTGAAAGCAAGGCAGAATTGCAGGAAACAGATTTCAGGAGGTAGATTCGAATCGCCTTTAAAGCACATGAAAAGCGGCAAAACGTCGACAATGATGCCCTTGGCCAAAAAGGGCGTATGCGTTTTTTCCTGAATATATTCAGGAAAAAACGCATACGCCCTTTTTGGCCAACCAAGCAACCTGGAAATGCAAAACAGCGCTACAAAGAAGTTATGCTTCCCATCGGTCAAAACGGTCATGCTGCAAAAAGTGTCAAAACCAGAAATGCAGGACAGGCCATGGAGAAATGGCAGCCTTGCTACACTGATGGGCGGGATGTAAATTGCCAACAGCCACTCTGGAGAAGTGTACGGTGTGTCCAGAAACATCGAAAAAACACAGCTCTAGGAGCATAGGGCACGTCCACTCATGGGCGTATAAATTGGGAAAACTAAAAATCAGCAAGACACAGGCACCCCAAAGTTTAGGGTTGCTCTGTTGACAAGAACCTCCACTTCATGACACCTTAAATATCCCAGGAAAGAGAAAAATGGATAAAGAAGTTGTGGTCTTATGTACAATGGAATATCACTCAGACATGAAATCAATGTCATAAGGCTAGTAGAAGCAAGATGAGTGGATTTAGCTACGACGATTCTAAGTGAAATAAGTCACACAGAAAAAGACACTTATCATAAGCTATCACTTATAGAGGGAATGTAAAAACCGCTACACTTGAACTGAATTACAAAACAGAACAGAGTCACACGTTTAGAAAACACACTATGGCTGCTTAACGGGAAAGGTGAGGTGGGGTGATGCATAAAACAAGGGTTTCAAATTCGCTCAGATACCGTTCCATACACCCAATATGTAATAGACAAGACCTACTCCTTGCTCAGTGAACTGGACTCAACACCCCCTATTCACCGCACAAGAATATATGTGACTAGTAAGAATCTTAAAACCTATGTATTGATATCTGTCTGGAAGTGAGTCAAGTGGGTGTAAAGCCGCATAAACACAGCCGTGAAAAGCAGCTAAACCCCATTATAAAAATAAATTACTTTTAAAAACCCGTAAAACAAAGACAGTGAAAGAGAGAGAAATTCTTAAACAATTCGTTCAGAGGCTGTGATGCAACCTGGATTGACCATATCTAGACCCACAGCTGGATGAGACATAAGGGTGGACACTCTTGGGGCTGAAAGTTTGGGTGAGGTTGGGTGAGCAAACGCAGACCCTTTAAAGTAATACTGCCTGGTACCCATTCCATGGGTCCCAAATCTCCAGGTTCAAGGGCATCTTCCTACATCGAAAACATGCATGAGAAACCCAGAAGATGGTACACCGTGTGATTTTGAAAGGTTTCTAAGACGCACCTCATTTCTCATCTCCTTGTGCTCGGGTTCGCCTTTCCAGCTACTTTACTAGCAATCTCCCTACTTGGAGAATCAGCACTTTTAAGCTCCTGTTCCCTACAGGTTGCAATTTGTCCTGAGGATGAACGGGAAGAGGGGCAACCAATGAGAGACTAGATCTAGGTGTTGGGACAGGCACAGGTCACTCTATTTTCCCATCAGGAAGAAGAATTAACCACAGGCTCAGCCTGCCGCCCAGAAGCAGAATAGGGCCTGAGGCAATCCCGCACTTTTGCGGCCAGCTCCCAAAAAAGCGAGTTGAAAAATGGAGCTCAGGGACACTGCAATTCACAAACCCGCAGAGTTATAAATGATAACTCTCATCCACAGATATATTGAGGGAAGGCAACGAAGAGGATTTGAAAGCAAGGCAGAATTGCAGGAAACAGATTTCAGGAGGTAGATTCGAATCGCCTTTAAAGCACATGAAAAGCGGCAAAACGTCGACAATGATGCCCTTGGCCAAAAAGGGCGTATGCGTTTTTTCCTGAATATATTCAGGAAAAAACGCATACGCCCTTTTTGGCCAACCAAGCAACCTGGAAAAGCAAATCAGCGCTACAAAGAAGTCTCGCTTCCCATCGGTCAAAAGGTTCATGCTGCAAAAAGTGTCAAAACCAGAAATGCAGGACAGGCCATGGAGAAATGGCAGCCTTGCTACGCTGATGGGCGGGATGTAAATTGCCAACAGCCACTCTGGAGAAGTGTACGGTGTGTCCTGAAACATCGAAAAAACACAGCTCTAGGAGCATAGGGCACGTCCACTCATGGGCGTATAAATTGGGAAAACTAAAAATCAGCAAGACACAGGCACCCCAAAATTTAGGGTTGCTCTGTTGACAAGAACCTCCACTTCATGACACCTTAAATATCCCAGGAAAGAGAAAAATGGATAAAGAAGTTGTGGTCTTATGTACAATGGAATATCACTCAGACATGAAATCAATGTCATAAGGCTAGTAGAAGCAAGATGAGTGGATTTAGCTACGACGATTCTAAGTGAAATAAGTCACACAGAAAAAGACACTTATCATAAGCTATCACTTATAGAGGGAATGTAAAAACCGCTACACTTGAACTGAATTACAAAACAGAACAGAGTCACACGTTTAGAAAACACACTATGGCTGCTTAACGGGAAAGGTGAGGTGGGGTGATGCATAAAACAAGGGTTTCAAATTCGCTCAGATACCGTTCCATACACCCAATATGTAATAGACAAGACCTACTCCTTGCTCAGTGAACTGGACTCAACACCCCCTATTCACCGCACAAGAATATATGTGACTAGTAAGAATCTTAAAACCTATGTATTGATATCTGTCTGGAAGTGAGTCAAGTGGGTGTAAAGCCGCATAAACACAGCCGTGAAAAGCAGCTAAACCCCATTATAAAAATAAATTACTTTTAAAAACCCGTAAAACAAAGACAGTGAAAGAGAGAGAAATTCTTAAACAATTCGTTCAGAGGCTGTGATGCAACCTGGATTGACCATATCTAGACCAACAGCTGGATGAGACATAAGGGTGGACACTCTTGGGGCTGAAAGTTTGGGTGAGGTTGGGTGAGCAAACGCAGACCCTTTAAAGTAATACTGCCTGGTACCCATTCCATGGGTCCCAAATCTCCAGGTTCAAGGGCATCTTCCTACATCGAAAACATGCATGAGAAACCCAGAAGATGGTACACCGTGTGATTTTGAAAGGTTTCTAAGACGCACCTCATTTCTCATCTCCTTGTGCTCGGGTTCGCCTTTCCAGCTACTTTACTAGCAATCTCCCTACTTGGAGAATCAGCACCTTTAAGCTCCTGTTCCCTACAGGTTGCAATTTGTCCTGAGGATGAACGGGAAGAGGGGCAACCAATGAGAGACTAGATCTAGGTGTTGGGACAGGCACAGGTCACTCTATTTTCCCATCAGGAAGAAGAATTAACCACAGGCTCAGCCTGCCGCCCAGAAGCAGAATAGGGCCTGAGGCAATCCCGCACTTTTGCGGCCAGCTCCCAAAAAAGCGAGTTGAAAAATGGAGCTCAGGGACACTGCAATTCACAAACCCGCAGAGTTATAAATGATAACTCTCATCCACAGATATATTGAGGGAAGGCAACGAAGAGGATTTGAAAGCAAGGCAGAATTGCAGGAAACAGATTTCAGGAGGTAGATTCGAATCGCCTTTAAAGCACATGAAAAGCGGCAAAACGTCGACAATGATGCCCTTGGCCAAAAAGGGCGTATGCGTTTTTTCCTGAATATATTCAGGAAAAAACGCATACGCCCTTTTTGGCCAACCAAGCAACCTGGAAAAGCAAATCAGCGCTACAAAGAAGTCTCGCTTCCCATCGGTCAAAAGGTTCATGCTGCAAAAAGTGTCAAAACCAGAAATGCAGGACAGGCCATGGAGAAATGGCAGCCTTGCTACGCTGATGGGCGGGATGTAAATTGCCAACAGCCACTCTGGAGAAGTGTACGGTGTGTCCTGAAACATCGAAAAAACACAGCTTAGGGAGCATAGGGCATGTCCACTCATGGGCGTATAAATTGGGAAAACTAAAATTCAGCAAGACACAGGCATCCCAAAGTTTAGGGCTGCTCTGTTGACAAGAACCTCCACTTCACGACACCTTAAATATCCCAGGAAAGAGAAAAATGGATAAAGAAGTTGTGGTCCTTATGTACAATGGAATATCACTCAGACATGAAATCAATGTTATAAGGCTAGTAGAAGCAAGATGAGTGGATTTAGGTACGACGATTCTAAGTGAAATAAGTCACACAGAAAAAGACACTTATCATAAGCTATCACTTAGAGAGGGAATGTAAAAACCGCTACACTTGAACTGAATTACAAAACAGAACAGAGTCACACGTGTAGAAAACACACTATGTCTGCTTAACGGGAAAGGTGAGGTGGGGTGATGCATAAAACAAGGGTTTCAAATTCGCTCAGATACCGTTCCATACACCCAATATGTAATAGACAAGACCTACTCCTTGCTCAGTGAACTGGACTCAACACCCCCTATTCACCGCACAAGAATATATGTGACTAGTAAGAATCTTAAAACCTATGTATTGATATCTGTCTGGAAGTGAGTCAAGTGGGTGTAAAGCCGCATAAACACAGCCGTGAAAAGCAGCTAAACCCCATTATAAAAAGAAATTACTTGTAAAAACCCGTAAAACAAAGACAGTGAAAGAGAGAGAAATTCTTAAACAATTCGTTCAGAGGCTGTGATGCAACCTGGATTGACCATATCTAGACCCACAGCTGGATGAGACATAAGGGTGGACACTCTTGGGGCTGAAAGGTTGGGTGAGGTTGGGTGAGCAAACGCAGACCCTTTAAAGTAATACTGCCTGGTACCCATCCCATGGGTCCCAAATCTCCAGGTTCAAGGGCATCTTCCTACATCGAAAACATGCATGAGAAACCCAGAAGATGGTACACCGTGTGATTTTGAAAGGTTTCTAAGACGCACCTAATTTCTCATCTCCTTGTGCTCGGGTTCGCCTTTCCAGCTACTTTACTAGCAATCGCCCTACTTGGAGAATCAGCACCTTTAAGCTCCTGTTCCCTACAGGTTGCAATTTGTCCTGAGGATGAACGGGAAGAGGGGCAACCAATGAGAGACTAGATCTAGGTGTTGGGACCGGCACAGGTCACTCTATTTTCCCATCAGGAAGAAGAATTAACCACAGGCTCAGCCTGCCGCCCAGAAGCAGAATAGGGCCTGATTCAATCCCGCGCTTTTGCGGCCATCTCCCAAAAAAGCGAGTTGAAAAATGGAGCTCAGGGACACTGCAATTCACAAGCCCGCAGAGTTATAAATGATAACTCTCATCCACAGATATATTGAGGGAAGGCAACGAAGAGGATTTGAAAGCAAGGCAGAATTGCAGGAAACAGATTTCAGGAGGGAGATTCGAATCGCCTTTAAAGCACATGAAAAGCGGCAAAACGTCGACAATGATGCCCTTGGCCAAAAAGGGCGTATGCGTTTTTTCCTGAATATATTCAGGAAAAAACGCATACGTCCTTTTTGGCCAACCAAGCAACCTGGAAATGCAAATCAGCGCTACAATGAAGTCTCGCTTCCCATCGGTCAAAAGCTCTATGCTGCAAAAATGTCAAAACCAGAAATGCAGAACAGGCCATGGAGAAATGGCAGCCTTGCTACGCTGATGGGCGGGATGTAAATTGCCAACAGCCACTCTGGAGAAGTGTACGGTGTGTCCTGAAACATCGAAAAAACACAGCTGAGGGAGCATAGGGCACGTCCACTCATGGGCGTATAAATTGGGAAAACTAAAAATCAGCAAGACACAGGCACCCCAAAGTTTAGGGTTGCTCTGTTGACAAGAACCTCCACTTCATGACACCTTAAATATCCCAGGAAAGAGGAAAATGGATAAAGAATTTGTGGTCCTTATGTACAATGGAATATCACTCAGACATGAAATCAATGTCATAAGGCTAGTAGAAGCAAGATGAGTGGATTTAGCTACGACGATTCTAAGTGAAATAAGTCACACAGAAAAAGACACTTATCATAAGCTATCACTTAGAGAGGGAATGTAAAAACCGCTACACTTGAACTGAATTACAAAACAGAACAGAGTCACACGTTTAGAAAACACACTATGGCTGCTTAACGGGAAAGGTGAGGTGGGGTGATGCATAAAACAAGGGTTTCAAATTCGCTCAGATACCGTTCCATACACCCAATATGTAATAGACAAGACCTACTGCTTGCTCAGTGAACTTGACTCAACACCCCCTATTCACTGCACAAGAATATATGTGACTAGTAAGAATCTTAAAACCTATGTATTGATATCTGTCTGGAAGTGAGTCAAGTGGGTGTAAAGCCGCATAAACACAGCCGTGAAAAGCAGCTAAACCCCATTATAAAAATAAATTACTTTTAAAAACCCGTAAAACAAAGACAGTGAAAGAGAGAGAAATTCTTAAACAATTCGTTCAGAGGCTGTGATGCAACCTGGATTGACCATATCTAGACCCACAGCTGGATGAGACATAAGGGTGGACACTCTTGGGGCTGAAAGGTTGGGTGAGGTTGGGTGAGCAAACGCAGACCCTTTAAAGTAATACTGCCTGGTACCCATCCCATGGGTCCCAAATCTCCAGGTTCAAGGGCATCTTCCTACATCGAAAACATGCATGAGAATCCCAGAAGATGGTACACCGTGTGATTTTGAAAGGTTTCTAATACGCACCTCATTTCTCATCTCCTTGTGCTCGGGTTCGCCTTTCCAGCTACTTTACTAGCAATCTCCCTACTTGGAGAATCAGCACTTTTAAGCTCCTGTTCCCTACAGGTTGCAATTTGTCCTGAGGATGAACGGGAAGAGGGGCAACCAATGAGAGACTAGATCTAGGTGTCGGGACAGGCACAGGTCACTCTATTTTCCCATCAGGAAGAAAAATTAACCACAGGCTCAGCCTGCCGCCCAGAAGCAGAATAAGGCCTGAGGCAATCCCGCGCTTTTGCGGCCAGCTCCCAAAAAAGCGAGTTGAAAAATGGAGCTCAGGGACACTGCAATTCACAAACCCGCAGAGTTATAAATGATAACTCTCATCCACAGATATATTGAGGGAAGGCAACGAAGAGGATTTGAAAGCAAGGCAGAATTGCAGGAAACAGATTTCAGGAGGTAGATTCGAATCGCCTTTAAAGCACATGAAAAGCGGCATAACGTCGACAATGATGCCCTTGGCCAAAAAGGGCGTATGCGTTTTTTCCTGAATATATTCAGGAAAAAACGCATACGCCCTTTTTGGCCAACCAAGCAACCTGGAAAGGCAAAACAGCGCTACAAAGAAGTCTCGCTTCCCATCGGTCAAAAGGGTCATGCTGCAAAAAGTGTCAAAACCAGAAATGCAGGACAGGCCATGGAGAAATGGCAGCCTTGCTACGCTGATGGGCGGGATGTAAATTGCCAACAGCCACTCTGGAGAAGTGTACGGTGTGTCCTGAAACATCGAAAAAACACAGCTCTAGGAGCATAGGGCACGTCCACTCATGGGCGTATAAATTGGGAAAACTAAAAATCAGCAAGACACAGGCACCCCAAAGTTTAGGGTTGCTCTGTTGACAAGAACCTCCACTTCATGACACCTTAAATAACCCAGGAAAGAGAAAAATGGATAAAGAAGTTGTGGTCTTATGTACAATGGAATATCACTCAGACATGAAATCAATGTCATAAGGCTAGTAGAAGCAAGATGAGTGGATTTAGCTACGACGATTCTAAGTGAAATAAGTCACACAGAAAAAGACACTTATCATAAGCTATCACTTATAGAGGGAATGTAAAAACCGCTACACTTGAACTGAATTACAAAACAGAACAGAGTCACACGTTTAGAAAACACACTATGGCTGCTTAACGGGAAAGGTGAGGTGGGGTGATGCATAAAACAAGGGTTTCAAATTCGCTCAGATACCGTTCCATACACCCAATATGTAATAGACAAGACCTACTCCTTGCTCAGTGAACTGGACTCAACACCCCCTATTCACCGCACAAGAATATATGTGACTAGTAAGAATCTTAAAACCTATGTATTGATATCTGTCTGGAAGTGAGTCAAGTGGGTGTAAAGCCGCATAAACACAGCCGTGAAAAGCAGCTAAACCCCATTATAAAAATAAATTACTTTTAAAAACCCGTAAAACAAAGACAGTGAAAGAGAGAGAAATTCTTACAAAATTCGTTCAGAGGCTTTGATGCAACCTGGATTGACCATATCTAGACCCACAGCTGGATGAGACATAAGGGTGGACACTCTTGGGGCTGAAAGTTTGGGTGAGGTTGGGTGAGCAAACGCAGACCCTTTAAAGTAATACTGCGTGGTACCCATCCCATGGGTCCCAAATCTCCAGGTTCAAGGGCATCTTCCTACATCGAAAACATGCATGAGAAACCCAGAAGATGGTACACCGTGTGATTTTGAAAGGTTTCTAAGACGCACCTCATTTCTCATCTCCTTGTGCTCGGGTTCGCCTTTCCAGCTACTTTACTAGCAATCTCCCTACTTGGAGAATCAGCACCTTTAAGCTCCTGTTCCCTACAGGTTGCAATTTGTCCTGAGGATGAACGGGAAGAGGGGCAACCAATGAGAGACTAGATCTAGGTGTTGGGACAGGCACAGGTCACTCTATTTTCCCATCAGGAAGAAGAATTAACCACAGGCTCAGCCTGCCGCCCAGAAGCAGAATAGGGCCTGAGGCAATCCCGCACTTTTGCGGCCAGCTCCCAAAAAAGCGAGTTGAAAAATGGAGCTCAGGGACACTGCAATTCACAAACCCGCAGAGTTATAAATGATAACTGTCATCCACAGATATATTGAGGGAAGGCAACGAAGAGGATTTGAAAGCAAGGCAGAATTGCAGGAAACAGATTTCAGGAGGTAGATTCGAATCGCCTTTAAAGCACATGAAAAGCAGCAAAACGTCGACAATGATGCCCTTGGCCAAAAAGGGCGTATGCGTTTTTTCCTGAATATATTCAGGAAAAAACGCATACGTCCTTTTTGGCCAACCAAGCAACCTGGAAATGCAAATCAGCGCTACAATGAAGTCTCGCTTCCCATCGGTCAAAAGCTCTATGCTGCAAAAATGTCAAAACCAGAAATGCAGAACAGGCCATGGAGAAATGGCAGCCTTGCTACGCTGATGGGCGGGATGTAAATTGCCAACAGCCACTCTGGAGAAGTGTACGGTGTGTCCTGAAACATCGAAAAAACACAGCTGAGGGAGCATAGGGCACGTCCACTCATGGGCGTATAAATTGGGAAAACTAAAAATCAGCAAGACACAGGCACCCCAAAGTTTAGGGTTGCTCTGTTGACAAGAACCTCCACTTCATGACACCTTAAATATCCCAGGAAAGAGGAAAATGGATAAAGAAGTTGTGGTCCTTATGTACAATGGAATATCACTCAGACATGAAATCAATGTCATAAGGCTAGTAGAAGCAAGATGAGTGGATTTAGCTACGACGATTCTAAGTGAAATAAGTCACACAGAAAAAGACACTTATCATAAGCTATCACTTAGAGAGGGAATGTAAAAACCGCTACACTTGAACTGAATTACAAAACAGAACAGAGTCACACGTTTAGAAAACACACTATGGCTGCTTAACGGGAAAGGTGAGGTGGGGTGATGCATAAAACAAGGGTTTCAAATTCGCTCAGATACCGTTCCATACACCCAATATGTAATAGACAAGACCTACTCCTTGCTCAGTGAACTGGACTCAACACCCCCTATTCACCGCACAAGAATATATGTGACTAGTAAGAATCTTAAAACCTATGTATTGATATCTGTCTGGAAGTGAGTCAAGTGGGTGTAAAGCCGCATAAACACAGCCGTGAAAAGCAGCTAAACCCCATTATAAAAATAAATTACTTTTAAAAACCCGTAAAACAAAGACAGTGAAAGAGAGAGAAATTCTTAAACAATTCGTTCAGAGGCTGTGATGCAACCTGGATTGACCATATCTAGACCAACAGCTGGATGAGACATAAGGGTGGACACTCTTGGGGCTGAAAGTTTGGGTGAGGTTGGGTGAGCAAACGCAGACCCTTTAAAGGAATACTGCGTGGTACCCATCCCATGGGTCCCAAATCTCCAGGTTCAAGGGCATCTTCCTACATCGAAAACATGCATGAGAAACCCAGAAGATGGTACACCGTGTGATTTTGAAAGGTATCTAAGACGCACCTCATTTCTCATCTCCTTGTGCTCGGGTTCGCCTTTCCAGCTACTTTACTAGCAATCTCCCTACTTGGAGAATCAGCACCTTTAAGCTCCTGTTCCCTACAGGTTGCAATTTGTCCTGAGGATGAACGGGAAGAGGGGCAACCAATGAGAGACTAGATCTAGGTGTTGGGACAGGCACAGGTCACTCTATTTTCCCATCAGGAAGAAGAATTAACCACAGGCTCAGCCTGCCGCCCAGAAGCAGAATAGGGCCTGAGGCAATCCCGCACTTTTGCGGCCAGCTCCCAAAAAAGCGAGTTGAAAAATGGAGCTCAGGGACACTGCAATTCACAAACCCGCAGAGTTATAAATGATAACTCTCATCCACAGATATATTGAGGGAAGGCAACGAAGAGGATTTGAAAGCAAGGCAGAATTGCAGGAAACAGATTTCAGGAGGGAGATTCGAATCGCCTTTAAAGCACATGAAAAGCGGCAAAACGTCGACAATGATGCCCTTGGCCAAAAAGGGCGTATGCGTTTTTTCCTGAATATATTCAGGAAAAAACGCATACGTCCTTTTTGGCCAACCAAGCAACCTGGAAATGCAAATCAGCGCTACAATGAAGTCTCGCTTCCCATCGGTCAAAAGCTCTATGCTGCAAAAATGTCAAAACCAGAAATGCAGAACAGGCCATGGAGAAATGGCAGCCTTGCTACGCTGATGGGCGGGATGTAAGTTGCCAACAGCCACTCTGGAGAAGTGTACGGTGTGTCCTGAAACATCGAAAAAACACAGCTGAGGGAGCATAGGGCACGTCCACTCATGGGCGTATAAATTGGGAAAACTAAAAATCAGCAAGACACAGGCACCCCAAAGTTTAGGGTTGCTCTGTTGACAAGAACCTCCACTTCATGACACCTTAAATATCCCAGGAAAGAGGAAAATGGATAAAGAAGTTGTGGTCCTTATGTACAATGGAATATCACTCAGACATGAAATCAATGTCATAAGGCTAGTAGAAGCAAGATGAGTGGATTTAGGTACGACGATTCTAAGTGAAATAAGTCACACAGAAAAAGACACTTATCATAAGCTATCACTTAGAGAGGGAATGTAAAAACCGCTACACTTGAACTGAATTACAAAACAGAACAGAGTCACACGTTTAGAAAACACACTATGGCTGCTTAACGGGAAAGGTGAGGTGGGGTGATGCATAAAACAAGGGTTTCAAATTCGCTCAGATACCGTTCCATACACCCAATATGTAATAGACAAGACCTACTCCTTGCTCAGTGAACTTGACTCAACACCCCCTATTCACTGCACAAGAATATATGTGACTAGTAAGAATCTTAAAACCTATGTATTGATATCTGTCTGGAAGTGAGTCAAGTGGGTGTAAAGCCGCATAAACACAGCCGTGAAAAGCAGCTAAACCCCATTATAAAAATAAATTACTTTTAAAAACCCGTAAAACAAAGACAGTGAAAGAGAGAGAAATTCTTAAACAATTCGTTCAGAGGCTGTGATGCAACCTGGATTGACCATATCTAGACCAACAGCTGGATGAGACATAAGGGTGGACACTCTTGGGGCTGAAAGTTTGGGTGAGGTTGGGTGAGCAAACGCAGACCCTTTAAAGGAATACTGCGTGGTACCCATCCCATGGGTCCCAAATCTCCAGGTTCAAGGGCATCTTCCTACATCGAAAACATGCATGAGAAACCCAGAAGATGGTACACCGTGTGATTTTGAAAGGTATCTAAGACGCACCTCATTTCTCATCTCCTTGTGCTCGGGTTCGCCTTTCCAGCTACTTTACTAGCAATCTCCCTACTTGGAGAATCAGCACCTTTAAGCTCCTGTTCCCTACAGGTTGCAATTTGTCCTGAGGATGAACGGGAAGAGGGGCAACCAATGAGAGACTAGATCTAGGTGTTGGGACAGGCACAGGTCACTCTATTTTCCCATCAGGAAGAAGAATTAACCACAGGCTCAGCCTGCCGCCCAGAAGCAGAATAGGGCCTGAGGCAATCCCGCACTTTTGCGGCCAGCTCCCAAAAAAGCGAGTTGAAAAATGGAGCTCAGGGACACTGCAATTCACAAACCCGCAGAGTTATAAATGATAACTCTCATCCACAGATATATTGAGGGAAGGCAACGAAGAGGATTTGAAAGCAAGGCAGAATTGCAGGAAACAGATTTCAGGAGGGAGATTCGAATCGCCTTTAAAGCACATGAAAAGCGGCAAAACGTCGACAATGATGCCCTTGGCCAAAAAGGGCGTATGCGTTTTTTCCTGAATATATTCAGGAAAAAACGCATACGTCCTTTTTGGCCAACCAAGCAACCTGGAAATGCAAATCAGCGCTACAATGAAGTCTCGCTTCCCATCGGTCAAAAGCTCTATGCTGCAAAAATGTCAAAACCAGAAATGCAGAACAGGCCATGGAGAAATGGCAGCCTTGCTACGCTGATGGGCGGGATGTAAGTTGCCAACAGCCACTCTGGAGAAGTGTACGGTGTGTCCTGAAACATCGAAAAAACACAGCTGAGGGAGCATAGGGCACGTCCACTCATGGGCGTATAAATTGGGAAAACTAAAAATCAGCAAGACACAGGCACCCCAAAGTTTAGGGTTGCTCTGTTGACAAGAACCTCCACTTCATGACACCTTAAATATCCCAGGAAAGAGGAAAATGGATAAAGAAGTTGTGGTCCTTATGTACAATGGAATATCACTCAGACATGAAATCAATGTCATAAGGCTAGTAGAAGCAAGATGAGTGGATTTAGGTACGACGATTCTAAGTGAAATAAGTCACACAGAAAAAGACACTTATCATAAGCTATCACTTAGAGAGGGAATGTAAAAACCGCTACACTTGAACTGAATTACAAAACAGAACAGAGTCACACGTTTAGAAAACACACTATGGCTGCTTAACGGGAAAGGTGAGGTGGGGTGATGCATAAAACAAGGGTTTCAAATTCGCTCAGATACCGTTCCATACACCCAATATGTAATAGACAAGACCTACTCCTTGCTCAGTGAACTTGACTCAACACCCCCTATTCACTGCACAAGAATATATGTGACTAGTAAGAATCTTAAAACCTATGTATTGATATCTGTCTGGAAGTGAGTCAAGTGGGTGTAAAGCCGCATAAACACAGCCGTGAAAAGCAGCTAAACCCCATTATAAAAATAAATTACTTTTAAAAACCCGTAAAACAAAGACAGTGAAAGAGAGAGAAATTCTTAAACAATTCGTTCAGAGGCTGTGATGCAACCTGGATTGACCATATCTAGACCCACAGCTGGATGAGACATAAGGGTGGACACTCTTGGGGCTGAAAGGTTGGGTGAGGTTGGGTGAGCAAACGCAGACCCTTTAAAGTAATACTGCCTGGTACCCATCCCATGGGTCCCAAATCTCCAGGTTCAAGGGCATCTTCCTACATCGAAAACATGCATGAGAAACCCAGAAGATGGTACACCGTGTGATTTTGAAAGGTTTCTAATACGCACCTCATTTCTCATCTCCTTGTGCTCGGGTTCGCCTTCCAGCTACTTTACTAGCAATCTCCCTACTTGGAGAATCAGCACTTTTAAGCTCCTGTTCCCTACAGGTTGCAATTTGTCCTGAGGATGAACGGGAAGAGGGGCAACCAATGAGAGACTAGATCTAGGTGTCGGGACAGGCACAGGTCACTCTATTTTCCCATCAGGAAGAAAAATTAACCACAGGCTCAGCCTGCCGCCCAGAAGCAGAATAAGGCCTGAGGCAATCCCGCGCTTTTGCGGCCAGCTCCCAAAAAAGCGAGTTGAAAAATGGAGCTCAGGGACACTGCAATTCACAAACCCGCAGAGTTATAAATGATAACTCTCATCCACAGATATATTGAGGGAAGGCAACGAAGAGGATTTGAAAGCAAGGCAGAATTGCAGGAAACAGATTTCAGGAGGTAGATTCGAATCGCCTTTAAAGCACATGAAAAGCGGCAAAACGTCGACAATGATGCCCTTGGCCAAAAAGGGCGTATGCGTTTTTTCCTGAATATATTCAGGAAAAAACGCATACGCCCTTTTTGGCCAACCAAACAACCTGGAAAGGCAAAACAGCGCTACAAAGAAGTCTCGCTTCCCATCGGTCAAAAGGGTCATGCTGCAAAAAGTGTCAAAACCAGAAATGCAGGACAGGCCATGGAGAAATGGCAGCCTTGCTACGCTGATGGGCGGGATGTAAATTGCCAACAGCCACTCTGGAGAAGTGTACGGTGTGTCCTGAAACATCGAAAAAACACAGCTCTAGGAGCATAGGGCACGTCCACTCATGGGCGTATAAATTGGGAAAACTAAAAATCAGCAAGACACAGGCACCCCAAAGTTTAGGGTTGCTCTGTTGACAAGAACCTCCACTTCATGACACCTTAAATAACCCAGGAAAGAGAAAAATGGATAAAGAAGTTGTGGTCTTATGTACAATGGAATATCACTCAGACATGAAATCAATGTCATAAGGCTAGTAGAAGCAAGATGAGTGGATTTAGCTACGACGATTCTAAGTGAAATAAGTCACACAGAAAAAGACACTTATCATAAGCTATCACTTATAGAGGGAATGTAAAAACCGCTACACTTGAACTGAATTACAAAACAGAACAGAGTCACACGTTTAGAAAACACACTATGGCTGCTTAACGGGAAAGGTGAGGTGGGGTGATGCATAAAACAAGGGTTTCAAATTCGCTCAGATACCGTTCCATACACCCAATATGTAATAGACAAGACCTACTCCTTGCTCAGTGAACTGGACTCAACACCCCCTATTCACCGCACAAGAATATATGTGACTAGTAAGAATCTTAAAACCTATGTATTGATATCTGTCTGGAAGTGAGTCAAGTGGGTGTAAAGCCGCATAAACACAGCCGTGAAAAGCAGCTAAACCCCATTATAAAAATAAATTACTTTTAAAAACCCGTAAAACAAAGACAGTGAAAGAGAGAGAAATTCTTACAAAATTCGTTCAGAGGCTTTGATGCAACCTGGATTGACCATATCTAGACCCACAGCTGGATGAGACATAAGGGTGGACACTCTTGGGGCTGAAAGTTTGGGTGAGGTTGGGTGAGCAAACGCAGACCCTTTAAAGTAATACTGCGTGGTACCCATCCCATGGGTCCCAAATCTCCAGGTTCAAGGGCATCTTCCTACATCGAAAACATGCATGAGAAACCCAGAAGATGGTACACCGTGTGATTTTGAAAGGTTTCTAAGACGCACCTCATTTCTCATCTCCTTGTGCTCGGGTTCGCCTTTCCAGCTACTTTACTAGCAATCTCCCTACTTGGAGAATCAGCACCTTTAAGCTCCTGTTCCCTACAGGTTGCAATTTGTCCTGAGGATGAACGGGAAGAGGGGCAACCAATGAGAGACTAGATCTAGGTGTTGGGACAGGCACAGGTCACTCTATTTTCCCATCAGGAAGAAGAATTAACCACAGGCTCAGCCTGCCGCCCAGAAGCAGAATAGGGCCTGAGGCAATCCCGCACTTTTGCGGCCAGCTCCCAAAAAAGCGAGTTGAAAAATGGAGCTCAGGGACACTGCAATTCACAAACCCGCAGAGTTATAAATGATAACTGTCATCCACAGATATATTGAGGGAAGGCAACGAAGAGGATTTGAAAGCAAGGCAGAATTGCAGGAAACAGATTTCAGGAGGTAGATTCGAATCGCCTTTAAAGCACATGAAAAGCGGCAAAACGTCGACAATGATGCCCTTGGCCAAAAAGGGCGTATGCGTTTTTTCCTGAATATATTCAGGAAAAAACGCATACGTCCTTTTTGGCCAACCAAGCAACCTGGAAATGCAAATCAGCGCTACAATGAAGTCTCGCTTCCCATCGGTCAAAAGCTCTATGCTGCAAAAATGTCAAAACCAGAAATGCAGAACAGGCCATGGAGAAATGGCAGCCTTGCTACGCTGATGGGCGGGATGTAAATTGCCAACAGCCACTCTGGAGAAGTGTACGGTGTGTCCTGAAACATCGAAAAAACACAGCTGAGGGAGCATAGGGCACGTCCACTCATGGGCGTATAAATTGGGAAAACTAAAAATCAGCAAGACACAGGCACCCCAAAGTTTAGGGTTGCTCTGTTGACAAGAACCTCCACTTCATGACACCTTAAATATCCCAGGAAAGAGGAAAATGGATAAAGAAGTTGTGGTCCTTATGTACAATGGAATATCACTCAGACATGAAATCAATGTCATAAGGCTAGTAGAAGCAAGATGAGTGGATTTAGCTACGACGATTCTAAGTGAAATAAGTCACACAGAAAAAGACACTTATCATAAGCTATCACTTAGAGAGGGAATGTAAAAACCGCTACACTTGAACTGAATTACAAAACAGAACAGAGTCACACGTTTAGAAAACACACTATGGCTGCTTAACGGGAAAGGTGAGGTGGGGTGATGCATAAAACAAGGGTTTCAAATTCGCTCAGATACCGTTCCATACACCCAATATGTAATAGACAAGACCTACTCCTTGCTCAGTGAACTGGACTCAACACCCCCTATTCACCGCACAAGAATATATGTGACTAGTAAGAATCTTAAAACCTATGTATTGATATCTGTCTGGAAGTGAGTCAAGTGGGTGTAAAGCCGCATAAACACAGCCGTGAAAAGCAGCTAAACCCCATTATAAAAATAAATTACTTTTAAAAACCCGTAAAACAAAGACAGTGAAAGAGAGAGAAATTCTTACAAAATTCGTTCAGAGGCTTTGATGCAACCTGGATTGACCATATCTAGACCCACAGCTGGATGAGACATAAGGGTGGACACTCTTGGGGCTGAAAGTTTGGGTGAGGTTGGGTGAGCAAACGCAGACCCTTTAAAGGAATACTGCGTGGTACCCATCCCATGGGTCCCAAATCTCCAGGTTCAAGGGCATCTTCCTACATCGAAAACATGCATGAGAAACCCAGAAGATGGTACACCGTGTGATTTTGAAAGGTATCTAAGACGCACCTCATTTCTCATCTCCTTGTGCTCGGGTTCGCCTTTCCAGCTACTTTACTAGCAATCTCCCTACTTGGAGAATCAGCACCTTTAAGCTCCTGTTCCCTACAGGTTGCAATTTGTCCTGAGGATGAACGGGAAGAGGGGCAACCAATGAGAGACTAGATCTAGGTGTTGGGACAGGCACAGGTCACTCTATTTTCCCATCAGGAAGAAGAATTAACCACAGGCTCAGCCTGCCGCCCAGAAGCAGAATAGGGCCTGAGGCAATCCCGCACTTTTGCGGCCAGCTCCCAAAAAAGCGAGTTGAAAAATGGAGCTCAGGGACACTGCAATTCACAAACCCGCAGAGTTATAAATGATAACTCTCATCCACAGATATATTGAGGGAAGGCAACGAAGAGGATTTGAAAGCAAGGCAGAATTGCAGGAAACAGATTTCAGGAGGGAGATTCGAATCGCCTTTAAAGCACATGAAAAGCGGCAAAACGTCGACAATGATGCCCTTGGCCAAAAAGGGCGTATGCGTTTTTTCCTGAATATATTCAGGAAAAAACGCATACGTCCTTTTTGGCCAACCAAGCAACCTGGAAATGCAAATCAGCGCTACAATGAAGTCTCGCTTCCCATCGGTCAAAAGCTCTATGCTGCAAAAATGTCAAAACCAGAAATGCAGAACAGGCCATGGAGAAATGGCAGCCTTGCTACGCTGATGGGCGGGATGTAAATTGCCAACAGCCACTCTGGAGAAGTGTACGGTGTGTCCTGAAACATCGAAAAAACACAGCTGAGGGAGCATAGGGCACGTCCACTCATGGGCGTATAAATTGGGAAAACTAAAAATCAGCAAGACACAGGCACCCCAAAGTTTAGGGTTGCTCTGTTGACAAGAACCTCCACTTCATGACACCTTAAATATCCCAGGAAAGAGGAAAATGGATAAAGAAGTTGTGGTCCTTATGTACAATGGAATATCACTCAGACATGAAATCAATGTCATAAGGCTAGTAGAAGCAAGATGAGTGGATTTAGGTACGACGATTCTAAGTGAAATAAGTCACACAGAAAAAGACACTTATCATAAGCTATCACTTAGAGAGGGAATGTAAAAACCGCTACACTTGAACTGAATTACAAAACAGAACAGAGTCACACGTTTAGAAAACACACTATGGCTGCTTAACGGGAAAGGTGAGGTGGGGTGATGCATAAAACAAGGGTTTCAAATTCGCTCAGATACCGTTCCATACACCCAATATGTAATAGACAAGACCTACTCCTTGCTCAGTGAACTTGACTCAACACCCCCTATTCACTGCACAAGAATATATGTGACTAGTAAGAATCTTAAAACCTATGTATTGATATCTGTCTGGAAGTGAGTCAAGTGGGTGTAAAGCCGCATAAACACAGCCGTGAAAAGCAGCTAAACCCCATTATAAAAATAAATTACTTTTAAAAACCCGTAAAACAAAGACAGTGAAAGAGAGAGAAATTCTTAAACAATTCGTTCAGAGGCTGTGATGCAACCTGGATTGACCATATCTAGACCCACAGCTGGATGAGACATAAGGGTGGACACTCTTGGGGCTGAAAGGTTGGGTGAGGTTGGGTGAGCAAACGCAGACCCTTTAAAGTAATACTGCCTGGTACCCATCCCATGGGTCCCAAATCTCCAGGTTCAAGGGCATCTTCCTACATCGAAAACATGCATGAGAAACCCAGAAGATGGTACACCGTGTGATTTTGAAAGGTTTCTAATACGCACCTCATTTCTCATCTCCTTGTGCTCGGGTTCGCCTTCCAGCTACTTTACTAGCAATCTCCCTACTTGGAGAATCAGCACTTTTAAGCTCCTGTTCCCTACAGGTTGCAATTTGTCCTGAGGATGAACGGGAAGAGGGGCAACCAATGAGAGACTAGATCTAGGTGTCGGGACAGGCACAGGTCACTCTATTTTCCCATCAGGAAGAAAAATTAACCACAGGCTCAGCCTGCCGCCCAGAAGCAGAATAAGGCCTGAGGCAATCCCGCGCTTTTGCGGCCAGCTCCCAAAAAAGCGAGTTGAAAAATGGAGCTCAGGGACACTGCAATTCACAAACCCGCAGAGTTATAAATGATAACTCTCATCCACAGATATATTGAGGGAAGGCAACGAAGAGGATTTGAAAGCAAGGCAGAATTGCAGGAAACAGATTTCAGGAGGTAGATTCGAATCGCCTTTAAAGCACATGAAAAGCGGCAAAACGTCGACAATGATGCCCTTGGCCAAAAAGGGCGTATGCGTTTTTTCCTGAATATATTCAGGAAAAAACGCATACGCCCTTTTTGGCCAACCAAACAACCTGGAAAGGCAAAACAGCGCTACAAAGAAGTCTCGCTTCCCATCGGTCAAAAGGGTCATGCTGCAAAAAGTGTCAAAACCAGAAATGCAGGACAGGCCATGGAGAAATGGCAGCCTTGCTACGCTGATGGGCGGGATGTAAATTGCCAACAGCCACTCTGGAGAAGTGTACGGTGTGTCCTGAAACATCGAAAAAACACAGCTCTAGGAGCATAGGGCACGTCCACTCATGGGCGTATAAATTGGGAAAACTAAAAATCAGCAAGACACAGGCACCCCAAAGTTTAGGGTTGCTCTGTTGACAAGAACCTCCACTTCATGACACCTTAAATAACCCAGGAAAGAGAAAAATGGATAAAGAAGTTGTGGTCTATGTACAATGGAATATCACTCAGACATGAAATCAATGTCATAAGGCTAGTAGAAGCAAGATGAGTGGATTTAGCTACGACGATTCTAAGTGAAATAAGTCACACAGAAAAAGACACTTATCATAAGCTATCACTTATAGAGGGAATGTAAAAACCGCTACACTTGAACTGAATTACAAAACAGAACAGAGTCACACGTTTAGAAAACACACTATGGCTGCTTAACGGGAAAGGTGAGGTGGGTTGATGCATAAAACAAGGGTTTCAAATTCGCTCAGATACCGTTCCATACACCCAATATGTAATAGACAAGACCTACTCCTTGCTCAGTGAACTGGACTCAACACCCCCTATTCACCGCACAAGAATATATGTGACTAGTAAGAATCTTAAAACCTATGTATTGATATCTGTCTGGAAGTGAGTCAAGTGGGTGTAAAGCCGCATAAACACAGCCGTGAAAAGCAGCTAAACCCCATTATAAAAATAAATTACTTTTAAAAACCCGTAAAACAAAGACAGTGAAAGAGAGAGAAATTCTTACAAAATTCGTTCAGAGGCTTTGATGCAACCTGGATTGACCATATCTAGACCCACAGCTGGATGAGACATAAGGGTGGACACTCTTGGGGCTGAAAGTTTGGGTGAGGTTGGGTGAGCAAACGCAGACCCTTTAAAGTAATACTGCGTGGTACCCATCCCATGGGTCCCAAATCTCCAGGTTCAAGGGCATCTTCCTACATCGAAAACATGCATGAGAAACCCAGAAGATGGTACACCGTGTGATTTTGAAAGGTTTCTAAGACGCACCTCATTTCTCATCTCCTTGTGCTCGGGTTCGCCTTTCCAGCTACTTTACTAGCAATCTCCCTACTTGGAGAATCAGCACCTTTAAGCTCCTGTTCCCTACAGGTTGCAATTTGTCCTGAGGATGAACGGGAAGAGGGGCAACCAATGAGAGACTAGATCTAGGTGTTGGGACAGGCACAGGTCACTCTATTTTCCCATCAGGAAGAAGAATTAACCACAGGCTCAGCCTGCCGCCCAGAAGCAGAATAGGGCCTGAGGCAATCCCGCACTTTTGCGGCCAGCTCCCAAAAAAGCGAGTTGAAAAATGGAGCTCAGGGACACTGCAATTCACAAACCCGCAGAGTTATAAATGATAACTCTCATCCACAGATATATTGAGGGAAGGCAACGAAGAGGATTTGAAAGCAAGGCAGAATTGCAGGAAACAGATTTCAGGAGGTAGATTCGAATCGCCTTTAAAGCACATGAAAAGCGGCAAAACGTCGACAATGATGCCCTTGGCCAAAAAGGGCGTATGCGTTTTTTCCTGAATATATTCAGGAAAAAACGCATACGCCCTTTTTGGCCAACCAAGCAACCTGGAAAAGCAAATCAGCGCTACAAAGAAGTCTCGCTTCCCATCGGTCAAAAGGTTCATGCTGCAAAAAGTGTCAAAACCAGAAATGCAGGACAGGCCATGGAGAAATGGCAGCCTTGCTACGCTGATGGGCGGGATGTAAATTGCCAACAGCCACTCTGGAGAAGTGTACGGTGTGTCCTGAAACATCGAAAAAACACAGCTTAGGGAGCATAGGGCATGTCCACTCATGGGCGTATAAATTGGGAAAACTAAAATTCAGCAAGACACAGGCACCCCAAAGTTTAGGGCTGCTCTGTTGACAAGAACCTCCACTTCACGACACCTTAAATATCCCAGGAAAGAGAAAAATGGATAAAGAAGTTGTGGTCCTTATGTACAATGGAATATCACTCAGACATGAAATCAATGTCATAAGGCTAGTAGAAGCAAGATGAGTGGATTTAGGTACGACGATTCTAAGTGAAATAAGTCACACAGAAAAAGACACTTATCATAAGCTATCGCTTAGAGAGGGAATGTAAAAACCGCTACACTTGAACTGAATTACAAAACAGAACAGAGTCACACGTGTAGAAAACACACTATGGCTGCTTAACGGGAAAGGTGAGGTGGGGTGATGCATAAAACAAGGGTTTCAAATTCGCTCAGATACCGTTCCATACACCCAATATGTAATAGACAAGACCTACTCCTTGCTCAGTGAACTGGACTCAACACCCCCTATTCACCGCACAAGAATATATGTGACTAGTAAGAATCTTAAAACCTATGTATTGATATCTGTCTGGAAGTGAGTCAAGTGGGTGTAAAGCCGCATAAACACAGCCGTGAAAAGCAGCTAAACCCCATTATAAAAATAAATTACTTTTAAAAACCCGTAAAACAAAGACAGTGAAAGAGAGAGAAATTCTTAAACAATTCGTTCAGAGGCTGTGATGCAACCTGGATTGACCATATCTAGACCCACAGCTGGATGAGACATAAGGGTGGACACTCTTGGGGCTGAAAGGTTGGGTGAGGTTGGGTGAGCAAACGCAGACCCTTTAAAGTAATACTGCCTGGTACCCATCCCATGGGTCCCAAATCTCCAGGTTCAAGGGCATCTTCCTACATTGAAAACATGCATGAGAAACCCAGAAGATGGTACACCGTGTGATTTTGAAAGGTTTCTAAGACGCACCTAATTTCTCATCTCCTTGTGCTCGGGTTCGCCTTTCCAGCTACTTTACTAGCAATCTCCCTACTTGGAGAATCAGCACCTTTAAGCTCCTGTTCCCTACAGGTTGCAATTTGTCCTGAGGATGAACGGGAAGAGGGGCAACCAATGAGAGACTAGATCTAGGTGTTGGGACCGGCACAGGTCACTCTATTTTCCCATCAGGAAGAAGAATTAACCACAGGCTCAGCCTGCCGCCCAGAAGCAGAATAGGGCCTGATTCAATCCCGCGCTTTTGCGGCCATCTCCCAAAAAAGCGAGTTGAAAAATGGAGCTCAGGGACACTGCAATTCACAAACCCGCAGAGTTATAAATGATAACTCTCATCCACAGATATATTGAGGGAAGGCAACGAAGAGGATTTGAAAGCAAGGCAGAATTGCAGGAAACAGATTTCAGGAGGGAGATTCGAATTGCCTTTAAAGCACATGAAAAGCGGCAAAACGTCGACAATGATGCCCTTGGCCAAAAAGGGCGTATGCGTTTTTTCCTGAATATATTCAGGAAAAAACGCATACGTCCTTTTTGGCCAACCAAGCAACCTGGAAATGCAAATCAGCGCTACAATGAAGTCTCGCTTCCCATCGGTCAAAAGCTCTATGCTGCAAAAAGTGTCAAAACCAGAAATGCAGAACAGGCCATGGAGAAATGGCAGCCTTGCTACGCTGATGGGCGGGATGTAAATTGCCAACAGCCACTCTGGAGAAGTGTACGGTGTGTCCTGAAACATCGAAAAAACACAGCTGAGGGAGCATAGGGCACGTCCACTCATGGGCGTATAAATTGGGAAAACTAAAAATCAGCAAGACACAGGCACCCCAAAGTTTAGGGTTGCTCTGTTGACAAGAACCTCCACTTCATGACACCTTAAATATCCCAGGAAAGAGGAAAATGGATAAAGAAGTTGTGGTCCTTATGTACAATGGAATATCACTCAGACATGAAATCAATGTCATAAGGCTAGTAGAAGCAAGATGAGTGGATTTAGCTACGACGATTCTAAGTGAAATAAGTCACACAGAAAAAGACACTTATCATAAGCTATCACTTAGAGAGGGAATGTAAAAACCGCTACACTTGAACTGAATTACAAAACAGAACAGAGTCACACGTTTAGAAAACACACTATGGCTGCTTAACGGGAAAGGTGAGGTGGGGTGATGCATAAAACAAGGGTTTCAAATTCGCTCAGATACCGTTCCATACACCCAATATGTAATAGACAAGACCTACTCCTTGCTCAGTGAACTTGACTCAACACCCCCTATTCACTGCACAAGAATATATGTGACTAGTAAGAATCTTAAAACCTATGTATTGATATCTGTCTGGAAGTGAGTCAAGTGGGTGTAAAGCCGCATAAACACAGCCGTGAAAAGCAGCTAAACCCCATTATAAAAATAAATTACTTTTAAAAACCCGTAAAACAAAGACAGTGAAAGAGAGAGAAATTCTTACACAATTCGTTCAGAGGCTGTGATGCAACCTGGATTGACCATATCTAGACCCACAGCTGGATGAGACATAAGGGTGGACACTCTTGGGGCTGAAAGGTTGGGTGAGGTTGGGTGAGCAAACGCAGACCCTTTAAAGTAATACTGCCTGGTACCCATCCCATGGGTCCCAAATCTCCAGGTTCAAGGGCATCTTCCTACATCGAAAACATGCATGAGAAACCCAGAAGATGGTACACCGTGTGATTTTGAAAGGTTTCTAATACGCACCTCATTTCTCATCTCCTTGTGCTCGGGTTCGCCTTTCCAGCTACTTTACTAGCAATCTCCCTACTTGGAGAATCAGCACTTTTAAGATCCTGTTCCCTACAGGTTGCAATTTGTCCTGAGGATGAACGGGAAGAGGGGCAACCAATGAGAGACTAGATCTAGGTGTTGGGACAGGCACAGGTCACTCTATTTTCCCATCAGGAAGAAGAATTAACCACAGGCTCAGCCTGCCGCCCAGAAGCAGAATAAGGCCTGAGGCAATCCCGCGCTTTTGCGGCCAGCTCCCAAAAAAGCGAGTTGAAAAATGGAGCTCAGGGACACTGCAATTCACAAACCCGCAGAGTTATAAATGATAACTCTCATCCACAGATATATTGAGGGAAGGCAACGAAGAGGATTTGAAAGCAAGGCAGAATTGCAGGAAACAGATTTCAGGAGGTAGATTCGAATCGCCTTTAAAGCACATGAAAAGCGGCAAAACGTCGACAATGATGCCCTTGGCCAAAAAGGGCGTATGCGTTTTTTCCTGAATATATTCAGGAAAAAACGCATACGCCCTTTTTGGCCAACCAAGCAACCTGGAAAGGCAAAACAGCGCTACAAAGAAGTCTCGCTTCCCATCGGTCAAAAGGGTCATGCTGCAAAAAGTGTCAAAACCAGAAATGCAGGACAGGCCATGGAGAAATGGCAGCCTTGCTACGCTGATGGGCGGGATGTAAATTGCCAACAGCCACTCTGGAGAAGTGTACGGTGTGTCCTGAAACATCGAAAAAACACAGCTGAGGGAGCATAGGGCACGTCCACTCATGGGCGTATAAATTGGGAAAACTAAAAATCAGCAAGACACAGGCACCCCAAAGTTTAGGGTTGCTCTGTTGACAAGAACCTCCACTTCATGACACCTTAAATATCCCAGGAAAGAGGAAAATGGATAAAGAAGTTGTGGTCCTTATGTACAATGGAATATCACTCAGACATGAAATCAATGTCATAAGGCTAGTAGAAGCAAGATGAGTGGATTTAGCTACGACGATTCTAAGTGAAATAAGTCACACAGAAAAAGACACTTATCATAAGCTATCACTTAGAGAGGGAATGTAAAAACCGCTACACTTGAACTGAATTACAAAACAGAACAGAGTCACACGTTTAGAAAACACACTATGGCTGCTTAACGGGAAAGGTGAGGTGGGGTGAGGCATAAAACAAGGGTTTCAAATTCGCTCAGATACCGTTCCATACACCCAATATGTAATAGACAAGACCTACTCCTTGCTCAGTGAACTTGACTCAACACCCCCTATTCACTGCACAAGAATATATGTGACTAGTAAGAATCTTAAAACCTATGTATTGATATCTGTCTGGAAGTGAGTCAAGTGGGTGTAAAGCCGCATAAACACAGCCGTGAAAAGCAGCTAAACCCCATTATAAAAATAAATTACTTTTAAAAACCCGTAAAACAAAGACAGTGAAAGAGAGAGAAATTCTTACAAAATTCGTTCAGAGGCTGTGATGCAACCTGGATTGACCATATCTAGACCCACAGCTGGATGAGACATAAGGGTGGACACTCTTGGGGCTGAAAGGTTGGGTGAGGTTGGGTGAGCAAACGCAGACCCTTTAAAGTAATACTGCCTGGTACCCATCCCATGGGTCCCAAATCTCCAGGTTCAAGGGCATCTTCCTACATCGAAAACATGCATGAGAAACCCAGAAGATGGTACACCGTGTGATTTTGAAAGGTTTCTAATACGCACCTCATTTCTCATCTCCTTGTGCTCGGGTTCGCCTTTCCAGCTACTTTACTAGCAATCTCCCTACTTGGAGAATCAGCACTTTTAAGCTCCTGTTCCCTACAGGTTGCAATTTGTCCTGAGGATGAACGGGAAGAGGGGCAACCAATGAGAGACTAGATCTAGGTGTCGGGACAGGCACAGGTCACTCTATTTTCCCATCAGGAAGAAAAATTAACCACAGGCTCAGCCTGCCGCCCAGAAGCAGAATAAGGCCTGAGGCAATCCCGCGCTTTTGCGGCCAGCTCCCAAAAAAGCGAGTTGAAAAATGGAGCTCAGGGACACTGCAATTCACAAACCCGCAGAGTTATAAATGATAACTATCATCCACAGATATATTGAGGGAAGGCAACGAAGAGGATTTGAAAGCAAGGCAGAATTGCAGGAAACAGATTTCAGGAGGTAGATTCGAATCGCCTTTAAAGCACATGAAAAGCGGCAAAATGTCGACAATGATGCCCTTGGCCAAAAAGGGCGTATGCGTTTTTTCCTGAATATATTCAGGAAAAAACGCATACGCCCTTTTTGGCCAACCAAGCAACCTGGAAAGGCAAAACAGCGCTACAAAGAAGTCTCGCTTCCCATCGGTCAAAAGGGTCATGCTGCAAAAAGTGTCAAAACCAGAAATGCAGGACAGGCCATGGAGAAATGGCAGCCTTGCTACGCTGATGGGCGGGATGTAAATTGCCA
The DNA here is from genome assembly GCF_028021215.1 of Eschrichtius robustus. Classification (NCBI taxonomy): domain Eukaryota; kingdom Metazoa; phylum Chordata; class Mammalia; order Artiodactyla; family Eschrichtiidae; genus Eschrichtius; species Eschrichtius robustus. The sequence continues at coordinate 359,272 of NW_027175211.1, forward strand.
ACAGCCACTCTGGAGAAGTGTACGGTGTGTCCTGAAACATCGAAAAAACACAGCTCTCGGAGCATAGGGCACGTCCACTCATGGGCGTATAAATTGGGAAAACTAAAAATCAGCAAGACACAGGCACCCCAAAGTTTAGGGTTGCTCTGTTGACAAGAACCTCCACTTCATGACACCTTAAATAACCCAGGAAAGAGAAAAATGGATAAAGAAGTTGTGGTCTTATGTACAATGGAATATCACTCAGACATGAAATCAATGTCATAAGGCTAGTAGAAGCAAGATGAGTGGATTTAGCTACGACGATTCTAAGTGAAATAAGTCACACAGAAAAAGACACTTATCATAAGCTATCACTTATAGAGGGAATGTAAAAACCGCTACACTTGAACTGAATTACAAAACAGAACAGAGTCACACGTTTAGAAAACACACTATGGCTGCTTAACGGGAAAGGTGAGGTGGGGTGATGCATAAAACAAGGGTTTCAAATTCGCTCAGATACCGTTCCATACACCCAATATGTAATAGACAAGACCTACTCCTTGCTCAGTGAACTGGACTCAACACCCCCTATTCACCGCACAAGAATATATGTGACTAGTAAGAATCTTAAAACCTATGTATTGATATCTGTCTGGAAGTGAGTCAAGTGGGTGTAAAGCCGCATAAACACAGCCGTGAAAAGCAGCTAAACCCCATTATAAAAATAAATTACTTTTAAAAACCCGTAAAACAAAGACAGTGAAAGAGAGAGAAATTCTTACAAAATTCGTTCAGAGGCTGTGATGCAACCTGGATTGACCATATCTAGACCCACAGCTGGATGAGACATAAGGGTGGACACTCTTGGGGCTGAAAGTTTGGGTGAGGTTGGGTGAGCAAACGCAGACCCTTTAAAGTAATACTGCGTGGTACCCATCCCATGGGTCCCAAATCTCCAGGTTCAAGGGCATCTTCCTACATCGAAAACATGCATGAGAAACCCAGAAGATGGTACACCGTGTGATTTTGAAAGGTTTCTAAGACGCACCTCATTTCTCATCTCCTTGTGCTCGGGTTCGCCTTTCCAGCTACTTTACTAGCAATCTCCCTACTTGGAGAATCAGCACCTTTAAGCTCCTGTTCCCTACAGGTTGCAATTTGTCCTGAGGATGAACGGGAAGAGGGGCAACCAATGAGAGACTAGATCTAGGTGTTGGGACAGGCACAGGTCACTCTATTTTCCCATCAGGAAGAAGAATTAACCACAGGCTCAGCCTGCCGCCCAGAAGCAGAATAGGGCCTGAGGCAATCCCGCACTTTTGCGGCCAGCTCCCAAAAAAGCCAGTTGAAAAATGGAGCTCAGGGACACTGCAATTCACAAACCCGCAGAGTTATAAATGATAACTCTCATCCACAGATATATTGAGGGAAGGCAACGAAGAGGATTTGAAAGCAAGGCAGAATTGCAGGAAACAGATTTCAGGAGGTAGATTCGAATCGCCTTTAAAGCACATGAAAAGCGGCAAAACGTCGACAATGATGCCCTTGGCCAAAAAGGGCGTATGCGTTTTTTCCTGAATATATTCAGGAAAAAACGCATACGCCCTTTTTGGCCAACCAAGCAACCTGGAAAAGCAAATCAGCGCTACAAAGAAGTCTCGCTTCCCATCGGTCAAAAGGTTCATGCTGCAAAAAGTGTCAAAACCAGAAATGCAGGACAGGCCATGGAGAAATGGCAGCCTTGCTACTCTGATGGGCGGGATGTAAATTGCCAACAGCCACTCTGGAGAAGTGTACGGTGTGTCCTGAAACATCGAAAAAACACAGCTTAGGGAGCATAGGGCATGTCCACTCATGGGCGTATAAATTGGGAAAACTAAAATTCAGCAAGACACAGGCACCCCAAAGTTTAGGGCTGCTCTGTTGACAAGAACCTCCACTTCACGACACCTTAAATATCCCAGGAAAGAGAAAAATGGATAAAGAAGTTGTGGTCCTTATGTACAATGGAATATCACTCAGACATGAAATCAATGTCATAAGGCTAGTAGAAGCAAGATGAGTGGATTTAGGTACGACGATTCTAAGTGAAATAAGTCACACAGAAAAAGACACTTATCATAAGCTATCACTTAGAGAGGGAATGTAAAAACCGCTACACTTGAACTGAATTACAAAACAGAACAGAGTCACACGTGTAGAAAACACACTATGGCTGCTTAACGGGAAAGGTGAGGTGGGGTGATGCATAAAACAAGGGTTTCAAATTCGCTCAGATACCGTTCCATACACCCAATATGTAATAGACAAGACCTACTCCTTGCTCAGTGAACTGGACTCAACACCCCCTATTCACCGCACAAGAATATATGTGACTAGTAAGAATCTTAAAACCTATGTATTGATATCTGTCTGGAAGTGAGTCAAGTGGGTGTAAAGCCGCATAAACACAGCCGTGAAAAGCAGCTAAACCCCATTATAAAAATAAATTACTTTTAAAAACCCGTAAAACAAAGACAGTGAAAGAGAGAGAAATTCTTAAACAATTCGTTCAGAGGCTGTGATGCAACCTGGATTGACCATATCTAGACCCACAGCTGGATGAGACATAAGGGTGGACACTCTTGGGGCTGAAAGGTTGGGTGAGGTTGGGTGAGCAAACGCAGACCCTTTAAAGTAATACTGCCTGGTACCCATCCCATGGGTCCCAAATCTCCAGGTTCAAGGGCATCTTCCTACATCGAAAACATGCATGAGAAACCCAGAAGATGGTACACCGTGTGATTTTGAAAGGTTTCTAAGACGCACCTCATTTCTCATCTCCTTGTGCTCGGGTTCGCCTTTCCAGCTACTTTACTAGCAATCGCCCTACTTGGAGAATCAGCACCTTTAAGCTCCTGTTCCCTACAGGTTGCAATTTGTCCTGAGGATGAACGGGAAGAGGGGCAACCAATGAGAGACTAGATCTAGGTGTTGGGACCGGCACAGGTCACTCTATTTTCCCATCAGGAAGAAGAATTAACCACAGGCTCAGCCTGCCGCCCAGAAGCAGAATAGGGCCTGATTCAATCCCGCGCTTTTGCGGCCATCTCCCAAAAAAGCGAGTTGAAAAATGGAGCTCAGGGACACTGCAATTCACAAACCCGCAGAGTTATAAATGATAACTCTCATCCACAGATATATTGAGGGAAGGCAACGAAGAGGATTTGAAAGCAAGGCAGAATTGCAGGAAACAGATTTCAGGAGGGAGATTCGAATCGCCTTTAAAGCACATGAAAAGCGGCAAAACGTCGACAATGATGCCCTTGGCCAAAAAGGGCGTATGCGTTTTTTCCTGAATATATTCAGGAAAAAACGCATACGTCCTTTTTGGCCAACCAAGCAACCTGGAAATGCAAATCAGCGCTACAATGAAGTCTCGCTTCCCATCGGTCAAAAGCTCTATGCTGCAAAAAGTGTCAAAACCAGAAATGCAGAACAGGCCATGGAGAAATGGCAGCCTTGCTACGCTGATGGGCGGGATGTAAATTGCCAACAGCCACTCTGGAGAAGTGTACGGTGTGTCCTGAAACATCGAAAAAACACAGCTGAGGGAGCATAGGGCACGTCCACTCATGGGCGTATAAATTGGGAAAACTAAAAATCAGCAAGACACAGGCACCCCAAAGTTTAGGGTTGCTCTGTTGACAAGAACCTCCACTTCATGACACCTTAAATATCCCAGGAAAGAGGAAAATGGATAAAGAAGTTGTGGTCCTTATGTACAATGGAATATCACTCAGACATGAAATCAATGTCATAAGGCTAGTAGAAGCAAGATGAGTGGATTTAGCTACGACGATTCTAAGTGAAATAAGTCACACAGAAAAAGACACTTATCATAAGCTATCACTTAGAGAGGGAATGTAAAAACCGCTACACTTGAACTGAATTACAAAACAGAACAGAGTCACACGTTTAGAAAACACACTATGGCTGCTTAACGGGAAAGGTGAGGTGGGGTGATGCATAAAACAAGGGTTTCAAATTCGCTCAGATACCGTTCCATACACCCAATATGTAATAGACAAGACCTACTCCTTGCTCAGTGAACTGGACTCAACACCCCCTATTCACTGCACAAGAATATATGTGACTAGTAAGAATCTTAAAACCTATGTATTGATATCTGTCTGGAAGTGAGTCAAGTGGGTGTAAAGCCGCATAAACACAGCCGTGAAAAGCAGCTAAACCCCATTATAAAAATAAATTACTTTTAAAAACCCGTAAAACAAAGACAGTGAAAGAGAGAGAAATTCTTACACAATTCGTTCAGAGGCTGTGATGCAACCTGGATTGACCATATCTAGACCCACAGCTGGATGAGACATAAGGGTGGACACTCTTGGGGCTGAAAGGTTGGGTGAGGTTGGGTGAGCAAACGCAGACCCTTTAAAGTAATACTGCCTGGTACCCATCCCATGGGTCCCAAATCTCCAGGTTCAAGGGCATCTTCCTACATCGAAAACATGCATGAGAAACCCAGAAGATGGTACACCGTGTGATTTTGAAAGGTTTCTAATACGCACCTCATTTCTCATCTCCTTGTGCTCGGGTTCGCCTTTCCAGCTACTTTACTAGCAATCTCCCTACTTGGAGAATCAGCACTTTTAAGCTCCTGTTCCCTACAGGTTGCAATTTGTCCTGAGGATGAACGGGAAGAGGGGCAACCAATGAGAGACTAGATCTAGGTGTTGGGACAGGCACAGGTCACTCTATTTTCCCATCAGGAAGAAGAATTAACCACAGGCTCAGCCTGCCGCCCAGAAGCAGAATAAGGCCTGAGGCAATCCCGCGCTTTTGCGGCCAGCTCCCAAAAAAGCGAGTTGAAAAATGGAGCTCAGGGACACTGCAATTCACAAACCCGCAGAGTTATAAATGATAACTCTCATCCACAGATATATTGAGGGAAGGCAACGAAGAGGATTTGAAAGCAAGGCAGAATTGCAGGAAACAGATTTCAGGAGGTAGATTCGAATCGCCTTTAAAGCACATGAAAAGCGGCAAAACGTCGACAATGATGCCCTTGGCCAAAAAGGGCGTATGCGTTTTTTCCTGAATATATTCAGGAAAAAACGCATACGCCCTTTTTGGCCAACCAAGCAACCTGGAAAGGCAAAACAGCGCTACAAAGAAGTCTCGCTTCCCATCGGTCAAAAGGGTCATGCTGCAAAAAGTGTCAAAACCAGAAATGCAGGACAGGCCATGGAGAAATGGCAGCCTTGCTACGCTGATGGGCGGGATGTAAATTGCCAACAGCCACTCTGGAGAAGTGTACGGTGTGTCCTGAAACATCGAAAAAACACAGCTCTCGGAGCATAGGGCACGTCCACTCATGGGCGTATAAATTGGGAAAACTAAAAATCAGCAAGACACAGGCACCCCAAAGTTTAGGGTTGCTCTGTTGACAAGAACCTCCACTTCATGACACCTTAAATATCCCAGGAAAGAGAAAAATGGATAAAGAAGTTGTGGTCTTATGTACAATGGAATATCACTCAGACATGAAATCAATGTCATAAGGCTAGTAGAAGCAAGATGAGTGGATTTAGCTACGACGATTCTAAGTGAAATAAGTCACACAGAAAAAGACACTTATCATAAGCTATCACTTATAGAGGGAATGTAAAAACCGCTACACTTGAACTGAATTACAAAACAGAACAGAGTCACACGTTTAGAAAACACACTATGGCTGCTTAACGGGAAAGGTGAGGTGGGGTGATGCATAAAACAAGGGTTTCAAATTCGCTCAGATACCGTTCCATACACCCAATATGTAATAGACAAGACCTACTCCTTGCTCAGTGAACTGGACTCAACACCCCCTATTCACCGCACAAGAATATATGTGACTAGTAAGAATCTTAAAACCTATGTATTGATATCTGTCTGGAAGTGAGTCAAGTGGGTGTAAAGCCGCATAAACACAGCCGTGAAAAGCAGCTAAACCCCATTATAAAAATAAATTACTTTTAAAAACCCGTAAAACAAAGACAGTGAAAGAGAGAGAAATTCTTACAAAATTCGTTCAGAGGCTGTGATGCAACCTGGATTGACCATATCTAGACCCACAGCTGGATGAGACATAAGGGTGGACACTCTTGGGGCTGAAAGTTTGGGTGAGGTTGGGTGAGCAAACGCAGACCCTTTAAAGTAATACTGCGTGGTACCCATCCCATGGGTCCCAAATCTCCAGGTTCAAGGGCATCTTCCTACATCGAAAACATGCATGAGAAACCCAGAAGATGGTACACCGTGTGATTTTGAAAGGTTTCTAAGACGCACCTCATTTCTCATCTCCTTGTGCTCGGGTTCGCCTTTCCAGCTACTTTACTAGCAATCTCCCTACTTGGAGAATCAGCACCTTTAAGCTCCTGTTCCCTACAGGTTGCAATTTGTCCTGAGGATGAACGGGAAGAGGGGCAACCAATGAGAGACTAGATCTAGGTGTTGGGACAGGCACAGGTCACTCTATTTTCCCATCAGGAAGAAGAATTAACCACAGGCTCAGCCTGCCGCCCAGAAGCAGAATAGGGCCTGAGGCAATCCCGCACTTTTGCGGCCAGCTCCCAAAAAAGCCAGTTGAAAAATGGAGCTCAGGGACACTGCAATTCACAAACCCGCAGAGTTATAAATGATAACTCTCATCCACAGATATATTGAGGGAAGGCAACGAAGAGGATTTGAAAGCAAGGCAGAATTGCAGGAAACAGATTTCAGGAGGTAGATTCGAATCGCCTTTAAAGCACATGAAAAGCGGCAAAACGTCGACAATGATGCCCTTGGCCAAAAAGGGCGTATGCGTTTTTTCCTGAATATATTCAGGAAAAAACGCATACGCCCTTTTTGGCCAACCAAGCAACCTGGAAAAGCAAATCAGCGCTACAAAGAAGTCTCGCTTCCCATCGGTCAAAAGGTTCATGCTGCAAAAAGTGTCAAAACCAGAAATGCAGGACAGGCCATGGAGAAATGGCAGCCTTGCTACGCTGATGGGCGGGATGTAAATTGCCAACAGCCACTCTGGAGAAGTGTACGGTGTGTCCTGAAACATCGAAAAAACACAGCTTAGGGAGCATAGGGCATGTCCACTCATGGGCGTATAAATTGGGAAAACTAAAATTCAGCAAGACACAGGCACCCCAAAGTTTAGGGCTGCTCTGTTGACAAGAACCTCCACTTCACGACACCTTAAATATCCCAGGAAAGAGAAAAATGGATAAAGAAGTTGTGGTCCTTATGTACAATGGAATATCACTCAGACATGAAATCAATGTCATAAGGCTAGTAGAAGCAAGATGAGTGGATTTAGGTACGACGATTCTAAGTGAAATAAGTCACACAGAAAAAGACACTTATCATAAGCTATCACTTAGAGAGGGAATGTAAAAACCGCTACACTTGAACTGAATTACAAAACAGAACAGAGTCACACGTGTAGAAAACACACTATGGCTGCTTAACGGGAAAGGTGAGGTGGGGTGATGCATAAAACAAGGGTTTCAAATTCGCTCAGATACCGTTCCATACACCCAATATGTAATAGACAAGACCTACTCCTTGCTCAGTGAACTGGACTCAACACCCCCTATTCACCGCACAAGAATATATGTGACTAGTAAGAATCTTAAAACCTATGTATTGATATCTGTCTGGAAGTGAGTCAAGTGGGTGTAAAGCCGCATAAACACAGCCGTGAAAAGCAGCTAAACCCCATTATAAAAATAAATTACTTTTAAAAACCCGTAAAACAAAGACAGTGAAAGAGAGAGAAATTCTTAAACAATTCGTTCAGAGGCTGTGATGCAACCTGGATTGACCATATCTAGACCCACAGCTGGATGAGACATAAGGGTGGACACTCTTGGGGCTGAAAGGTTGGGTGAGGTTGGGTGAGCAAACGCAGACCCTTTAAAGTAATACTGCCTGGTACCCATCCCATGGGTCCCAAATCTCCAGGTTCAAGGGCATCTTCCTACATCGAAAACATGCATGAGAAACCCAGAAGATGGTACACCGTGTGATTTTGAAAGGTTTCTAAGACGCACCTAATTTCTCATCTCCTTGTGCTCGGGTTCGCCTTTCCAGCTACTTTACTAGCAATCGCCCTACTTGGAGAATCAGCACCTTTAAGCTCCTGTTCCCTACAGGTTGCAATTTGTCCTGAGGATGAACGGGAAGAGGGGCAACCAATGAGAGACTAGATCTAGGTGTTGGGACCGGCACAGGTCACTCTATTTTCCCATCAGGAAGAAGAATTAACCACAGGCTCAGCCTGCCGCCCAGAAGCAGAATAGGGCCTGATTCAATCCCGCGCTTTTGCGGCCATCTCCCAAAAAAGCGAGTTGAAAAATGGAGCTCAGGGACACTGCAATTCACAAACCCGCAGAGTTATAAATGATAACTCTCATCCACAGATATATTGAGGGAAGGCAACGAAGAGGATTTGAAAGCAAGGCAGAATTGCAGGAAACAGATTTCAGGAGGGAGATTGGAATCGCCTTTAAAGCACATGAAAAGCGGCAAAACGTCGACAATGATGCCCTTGGCCAAAAAGGGCGTATGCGTTTTTTCCTGAATATATTCAGGAAAAAACGCATACGTCCTTTTTGGCCAACCAAGCAACCTGGAAATGCAAATCAGCGCTACAATGAAGTCTCGCTTCCCATCGGTCAAAAGCTCTATGCTGCAAAAAGTGTCAAAACCAGAAATGCAGAACAGGCCATGGAGAAATGGCAGCCTTGCTACGCTGATGGGCGGGATGTAAATTGCCAACAGCCACTCTGGAGAAGTGTACGGTGTGTCCTGAAACATCGAAAAAACACAGCTGAGGGAGCATAGGGCACGTCCACTCATGGGCGTATAAATTGGGAAAACTAAAAATCAGCAAGACACAGGCACCCCAAAGTTTAGGGTTGCTCTGTTGACAAGAACCTCCACTTCATGACACCTTAAATATCCCAGGAAAGAGGAAAATGGATAAAGAAGTTGTGGTCCTTATGTACAATGGAATATCACTCAGACATGAAATCAATGTCATAAGGCTAGTAGAAGCAAGATGAGTGGATTTAGCTACGACGATTCTAAGTGAAATAAGTCACACAGAAAAAGACACTTATCATAAGCTATCACTTAGAGAGGGAATGTAAAAACCGCTACACTTGAACTGAATTACAAAACAGAACAGAGTCACACGTTTAGAAAACACACTATGGCTGCTTAACGGGAAAGGTGAGGTGGGGTGATGCATAAAACAAGGGTTTCAAATTCGCTCAGATACCGTTCCATACACCCAATATGTAATAGACAAGACCTACTCCTTGCTCAGTGAACTGGACTCAACACCCCCTATTCACCGCACAAGAATATATGTGACTAGTAAGAATCTTAAAACCTATGTATTGATATCTGTCTGGAAGTGAGTCAAGTGGGTGTAAAGCCGCATAAACACAGCCGTGAAAAGCAGCTAAACCCCATTATAAAAATAAATTACTTTTAAAAACCCGTAAAACAAAGACAGTGAAAGAGAGAGAAATTCTTACAAAATTCGTTCAGAGGCTGTGATGCAACCTGGATTGACCATATCTAGACCCACAGCTGGATGAGACATAAGGGTGGACACTCTTGGGGCTGAAAGTTTGGGTGAGGTTGGGTGAGCAAACGCAGACCCTTTAAAGTAATACTGCGTGGTACCCATCCCATGGGTCCCAAATCTCCAGGTTCAAGGGCATCTTCCTACATCGAAAACATGCATGAGAAACCCAGAAGATGGTACACCGTGTGATTTTGAAAGGTTTCTAAGACGCACCTCATTTCTCATCTCCTTGTGCTCGGGTTCGCCTTTCCAGCTACTTTACTAGCAATCTCCCTACTTGGAGAATCAGCACCTTTAAGCTCCTGTTCCCTACAGGTTGCAATTTGTCCTGAGGATGAACGGGAAGAGGGGCAACCAATGAGAGACTAGATCTAGGTGTTGGGACAGGCACAGGTCACTCTATTTTCCCATCAGGAAGAAGAATTAACCACAGGCTCAGCCTGCCGCCCAGAAGCAGAATAGGGCCTGAGGCAATCCCGCACTTTTGCGGCCAGCTCCCAAAAAAGCCAGTTGAAAAATGGAGCTCAGGGACACTGCAATTCACAAACCCGCAGAGTTATAAATGATAACTCTCATCCACAGATATATTGAGGGAAGGCAACGAAGAGGATTTGAAAGCAAGGCAGAATTGCAGGAAACAGATTTCAGGAGGTAGATTCGAATCGCCTTTAAAGCACATGAAAAGCGGCAAAACGTCGACAATGATGCCCTTGGCCAAAAAGGGCGTATGCGTTTTTTCCTGAATATATTCAGGAAAAAACGCATACGCCCTTTTTGGCCAACCAAGCAACCTGGAAAAGCAAATCAGCGCTACAAAGAAGTCTCGCTTCCCATCGGTCAAAAGGTTCATGCTGCAAAAAGTGTCAAAACCAGAAATGCAGGACAGGCCATGGAGAAATGGCAGCCTTGCTACGCTGATGGGCGGGATGTAAATTGCCAACAGCCACTCTGGAGAAGTGTACGGTGTGTCCTGAAACATCGAAAAAACACAGCTTAGGGAGCATAGGGCATGTCCACTCATGGGCGTATAAATTGGGAAAACTAAAATTCAGCAAGACACAGGCACCCCAAAGTTTAGGGCTGCTCTGTTGACAAGAACCTCCACTTCACGACACCTTAAATATCCCAGGAAAGAGAAAAATGGATAAAGAAGTTGTGGTCCTTATGTACAATGGAATATCACTCAGACATGAAATCAATGTCATAAGGCTAGTAGAAGCAAGATGAGTGGATTTAGGTACGACGATTCTAAGTGAAATAAGTCACACAGAAAAAGACACTTATCATAAGCTATCACTTAGAGAGGGAATGTAAAAACCGCTACACTTGAACTGAATTACAAAACAGAACAGAGTCACACGTGTAGAAAACACACTATGGCTGCTTAACGGGAAAGGTGAGGTGGGGTGATGCATAAAACAAGGGTTTCAAATTCGCTCAGATACCGTTCCATACACCCAATATGTAATAGACAAGACCTACTCCTTGCTCAGTGAACTGGACTCAACACCCCCTATTCACCGCACAAGAATATATGTGACTAGTAAGAATCTTAAAACCTATGTATTGATATCTGTCTGGAAGTGAGTCAAGTGGGTGTAAAGCCGCATAAACACAGCCGTGAAAAGCAGCTAAACCCCATTATAAAAATAAATTACTTTTAAAAACCCGTAAAACAAAGACAGTGAAAGAGAGAGAAATTCTTAAACAATTCGTTCAGAGGCTGTGATGCAACCTGGATTGACCATATCTAGACCCACAGCTGGATGAGACATAAGGGTGGACACTCTTGGGGCTGAAAGGTTGGGTGAGGTTGGGTGAGCAAACGCAGACCCTTTAAAGTAATACTGCCTGGTACCCATCCCATGGGTCCCAAATCTCCAGGTTCAAGGGCATCTTCCTACATCGAAAACATGCATGAGAAACCCAGAAGATGGTACACCGTGTGATTTTGAAAGGTTTCTAAGACGCACCTAATTTCTCATCTCCTTGTGCTCGGGTTCGCCTTTCCAGCTACTTTACTAGCAATCGCCCTACTTGGAGAATCAGCACCTTTAAGCTCCTGTTCCCTACAGGTTGCAATTTGTCCTGAGGATGAACGGGAAGAGGGGCAACCAATGAGAGACTAGATCTAGGTGTTGGGACCGGCACAGGTCACTCTATTTTCCCATCAGGAAGAAGAATTAACCACAGGCTCAGCCTGCCGCCCAGAAGCAGAATAGGGCCTGATTCAATCCCGCGCTTTTGCGGCCATCTCCCAAAAAAGCGAGTTGAAAAATGGAGCTCAGGGACACTGCAATTCACAAACCCGCAGAGTTATAAATGATAACTCTCATCCACAGATATATTGAGGGAAGGCAACGAAGAGGATTTGAAAGCAAGGCAGAATTGCAGGAAACAGATTTCAGGAGGGAGATTGGAATCGCCTTTAAAGCACATGAAAAGCGGCAAAACGTCGACAATGATGCCCTTGGCCAAAAAGGGCGTATGCGTTTTTTCCTGAATATATTCAGGAAAAAACGCATACGTCCTTTTTGGCCAACCAAGCAACCTGGAAATGCAAATCAGCGCTACAATGAAGTCTCGCTTCCCATCGGTCAAAAGCTCTATGCTGCAAAAAGTGTCAAAACCAGAAATGCAGAACAGGCCATGGAGAAATGGCAGCCTTGCTACGCTGATGGGCGGGATGTAAATTGCCAACAGCCACTCTGGAGAAGTGTACGGTGTGTCCTGAAACATCGAAAAAACACAGCTGAGGGAGCATAGGGCACGTCCACTCATGGGCGTATAAATTGGGAAAACTAAAAATCAGCAAGACACAGGCACCCCAAAGTTTAGGGTTGCTCTGTTGACAAGAACCTCCACTTCATGACACCTTAAATATCCCAGGAAAGAGGAAAATGGATAAAGAAGTTGTGGTCCTTATGTACAATGGAATATCACTCAGACATGAAATCAATGTCATAAGGCTAGTAGAAGCAAGATGAGTGGATTTAGCTACGACGATTCTAAGTGAAATAAGTCACACAGAAAAAGACACTTATCATAAGCTATCACTTAGAGAGGGAATGTAAAAACCGCTACACTTGAACTGAATTACAAAACAGAACAGAGTCACACGTTTAGAAAACACACTATGGCTGCTTAACGGGAAAGGTGAGGTGGGGTGATGCATAAAACAAGGGTTTCAAATTCGCTCAGATACCGTTCCATACACCCAATATGTAATAGACAAGACCTACTCCTTGCTCAGTGAACTGGACTCAACACCCCCTATTCACCGCACAAGAATATATGTGACTAGTAAGAATCTTAAAACCTATGTATTGATATCTGTCTGGAAGTGAGTCAAGTGGGTGTAAAGCCGCATAAACACAGCCGTGAAAAGCAGCTAAACCCCATTATAAAAATAAATTACTTTTAAAAACCCGTAAAACAAAGACAGTGAAAGAGAGAGAAATTCTTACAAAATTCGTTCAGAGGCTGTGATGCAACCTGGATTGACCATATCTAGACCCACAGCTGGATGAGACATAAGGGTGGACACTCTTGGGGCTGAAAGTTTGGGTGAGGTTGGGTGAGCAAACGCAGACCCTTTAAAGTAATACTGCGTGGTACCCATCCCATGGGTCCCAAATCTCCAGGTTCAAGGGCATCTTCCTACATCGAAAACATGCATGAGAAACCCAGAAGATGGTACACCGTGTGATTTTGAAAGGTTTCTAAGACGCACCTCATTTCTCATCTCCTTGTGCTCGGGTTCGCCTTTCCAGCTACTTTACTAGCAATCTCCCTACTTGGAGAATCAGCACCTTTAAGCTCCTGTTCCCTACAGGTTGCAATTTGTCCTGAGGATGAACGGGAAGAGGGGCAACCAATGAGAGACTAGATCTAGGTGTTGGGACAGGCACAGGTCACTCTATTTTCCCATCAGGAAGAAGAATTAACCACAGGCTCAGCCTGCCGCCCAGAAGCAGAATAGGGCCTGAGGCAATCCCGCACTTTTGCGGCCAGCTCCCAAAAAAGCCAGTTGAAAAATGGAGCTCAGGGACACTGCAATTCACAAACCCGCAGAGTTATAAATGATAACTCTCATCCACAGATATATTGAGGGAAGGCAACGAAGAGGATTTGAAAGCAAGGCAGAATTGCAGGAAACAGATTTCAGGAGGTAGATTCGAATCGCCTTTAAAGCACATGAAAAGCGGCAAAACGTCGACAATGATGCCCTTGGCCAAAAAGGGCGTATGCGTTTTTTCCTGAATATATTCAGGAAAAAACGCATACGCCCTTTTTGGCCAACCAAGCAACCTGGAAAAGCAAATCAGCGCTACAAAGAAGTCTCGCTTCCCATCGGTCAAAAGGTTCATGCTGCAAAAAGTGTCAAAACCAGAAATGCAGGACAGGCCATGGAGAAATGGCAGCCTTGCTACGCTGATGGGCGGGATGTAAATTGCCAACAGCCACTCTGGAGAAGTGTACGGTGTGTCCTGAAACATCGAAAAAACACAGCTTAGGGAGCATAGGGCATGTCCACTCATGGGCGTATAAATTGGGAAAACTAAAATTCAGCAAGACACAGGCACCCCAAAGTTTAGGGCTGCTCTGTTGACAAGAACCTCCACTTCACGACACCTTAAATATCCCAGGAAAGAGAAAAATGGATAAAGAAGTTGTGGTCCTTATGTACAATGGAATATCACTCAGACATGAAATCAATGTCATAAGGCTAGTAGAAGCAAGATGAGTGGATTTAGGTACGACGATTCTAAGTGAAATAAGTCACACAGAAAAAGACACTTATCATAAGCTATCACTTAGAGAGGGAATGTAAAAACCGCTACACTTGAACTGAATTACAAAACAGAACAGAGTCACACGTGTAGAAAACACACTATGGCTGCTTAACGGGAAAGGTGAGGTGGGGTGATGCATAAAACAAGGGTTTCAAATTCGCTCAGATACCGTTCCATACACCCAATATGTAATAGACAAGACCTACTCCTTGCTCAGTGAACTGGACTCAACACCCCCTATTCACCGCACAAGAATATATGTGACTAGTAAGAATCTTAAAACCTATGTATTGATATCTGTCTGGAAGTGAGTCAAGTGGGTGTAAAGCCGCATAAACACAGCCGTGAAAAGCAGCTAAACCCCATTATAAAAATAAATTACTTTTAAAAACCCGTAAAACAAAGACAGTGAAAGAGAGAGAAATTCTTAAACAATTCGTTCAGAGGCTGTGATGCAACCTGGATTGACCATATCTAGACCCACAGCTGGATGAGACATAAGGGTGGACACTCTTGGGGCTGAAAGGTTGGGTGAGGTTGGGTGAGCAAACGCAGACCCTTTAAAGTAATACTGCCTGGTACCCATCCCATGGGTCCCAAATCTCCAGGTTCAAGGGCATCTTCCTACATCGAAAACATGCATGAGAAACCCAGAAGATGGTACACCGTGTGATTTTGAAAGGTTTCTAAGACGCACCTAATTTCTCATCTCCTTGTGCTCGGGTTCGCCTTTCCAGCTACTTTACTAGCAATCGCCCTACTTGGAGAATCAGCACCTTTAAGCTCCTGTTCCCTACAGGTTGCAATTTGTCCTGAGGATGAACGGGAAGAGGGGCAACCAATGAGAGACTAGATCTAGGTGTTGGGACCGGCACAGGTCACTCTATTTTCCCATCAGGAAGAAGAATTAACCACAGGCTCAGCCTGCCGCCCAGAAGCAGAATAGGGCCTGATTCAATCCCGCGCTTTTGCGGCCATCTCCCAAAAAAGCGAGTTGAAAAATGGAGCTCAGGGACACTGCAATTCACAAACCCGCAGAGTTATAAATGATAACTCTCATCCACAGATATATTGAGGGAAGGCAACGAAGAGGATTTGAAAGCAAGGCAGAATTGCAGGAAACAGATTTCAGGAGGGAGATTGGAATCGCCTTTAAAGCACATGAAAAGCGGCAAAACGTCGACAATGATGCCCTTGGCCAAAAAGGGCGTATGCGTTTTTTCCTGAATATATTCAGGAAAAAACGCATACGCCCTTTTTGGCCAACCAAGCAACCTGGAAATGCAAATCAGCGCTACAATGAAGTCTCGCTTCCCATCGGTCAAAAGCTCTATGCTGCAAAAAGTGTCAAAACCAGAAATGCAGAACAGGCCATGGAGAAATGGCAGCCTTGCTACGCTGATGGGCGGGATGTAAATTGCCAACAGCCACTCTGGAGAAGTGTACGGTGTGTCCTGAAACATCGAAAAAACACAGCTGAGGGAGCATAGGGCACGTCCACTCATGGGCGTATAAATTGGGAAAACTAAAAATCAGCAAGACACAGGCACCCCAAAGTTTAGGGTTGCTCTGTTGACAAGAACCTCCACTTCATGACACCTTAAATATCCCAGGAAAGAGGAAAATGGATAAAGAAGTTGTGGTCCTTATGTACAATGGAATATCACTCAGACATGAAATCAATGTCATAAGGCTAGTAGAAGCAAGATGAGTGGATTTAGCTACGACGATTCTAAGTGAAATAAGTCACACAGAAAAAGACACTTATCATAAGCTATCACTTAGAGAGGGAATGTAAAAACCGCTACACTTGAACTGAATTACAAAACAGAACAGAGTCACACGTTTAGAAAACACACTATGGCTGCTTAACGGGAAAGGTGAGGTGGGGTGATGCATAAAACAAGGGTTTCAAATTCGCTCAGATACCGTTCCATACACCCAATATGTAATAGACAAGACCTACTCCTTGCTCAGTGAACTTGACTCAACACCCCCTATTCACTGCACAAGAATATATGTGACTAGTAAGAATCTTAAAACCTATGTATTGATATCTGTCTGGAAGTGAGTCAAGTGGGTGTAAAGCCGCATAAACACAGCCGTGAAAAGCAGCTAAACCCCATTATAAAAATAAATTACTTTTAAAAACCCGTAAAACAAAGACAGTGAAAGAGAGAGAAATTCTTACACAATTAGTTCAGAGGCTGTGATGCAACCTGGATTGACCATATCTAGACCCACAGCTGGATGAGACATAAGGGTGGACACTCTTGGGGCTGAAAGGTTGGGTGAGGTTGGGTGAGCAAACGCAGACCCTTTAAAGTAATACTGCCTGGTACCCATCCCATGGGTCCCAAATCTCCAGGTTCAAGGGCATCTTCCTACATCGAAAACATGCATGAGAAACCCAGAAGATGGTACACCGTGTGATTTTGAAAGGTTTCTAATACGCACCTCATTTCTCATCTCCTTGTGCTCGGGTTCGCCTTTCCAGCTACTTTACTAGCAATCTCCCTACTTGGAGAATCAGCACCTTTAAGCTCCTGTTCCCTACAGGTTGCAATTTGTCCTGAGGATGAACGGGAAGAGGGGCAACCAATGAGAGACTAGATCTAGGTGTTGGGACAGGCACAGGTCACTCTATTTTCCCATCAGGAAGAAGAATTAACCACAGGCTCAGCCTGCCGCCCAGAAGCAGAATAAGGCCTGAGGCAATCCCGCGCTTTTGCGGCCAGCTCCCAAAAAAGCGAGTTGAAAAATGGAGCTCAGGGACACTGCAATTCACAAACCCGCAGAGTTATAAATGATAACTCTCATCCACAGATATATTGAGGGAAGGCAACGAAGAGGATTTGAAAGCAAGGCAGAATTGCAGGAAACAGATTTCAGGAGGTAGATTGGAATCGCCTTTAAAGCACATGAAAAGCGGCAAAACGTCGACAATGATGCCCTTGGCCAAAAAGGGCGTATGCGTTTTTTCCTGAATATATTCAGGAAAAAACGCATACGCCCTTTTTGGCCAACCAAGCAACCTGGAAAAGCAAATCAGCGCTACAAAGAAGTCTCGCTTCCCATCGGTCAAAAGGTTCATGCTGCAAAAAGTGTCAAAACCAGAAATGCAGGACAGGCCATGGAGAAATGGCAGCCTTGCTACGCTGATGGGCGGGATGTAAATTGCCAACAGCCACTCTGGAGAAGTGTACGGTGTGTCCTGAAACATCGAAAAAACACAGCTTAGGGAGCATAGGGCATGTCCACTCATGGGCGTATAAATTGGGAAAACTAAAATTCAGCAAGACACAGGCACCCCAAAGTTTAGGGCTGCTCTGTTGACAAGAACCTCCACTTCACGACACCTTAAATATCCCAGGAAAGAGAAAAATGGATAAAGAAGTTGTGGTCCTTATGTACAATGGAATATCACTCAGACATGAAATCAATGTCATAAGGCTAGTAGAAGCAAGATGAGTGGATTTAGGTACGACGATTCTAAGTGAAATAAGTCACACAGAAAAAGACACTTATCATAAGCTATCACTTAGAGAGGGAATGTAAAAACCGCTACACTTGAACTGAATTACAAAACAGAACAGAGTCACACGTGTAGAAAACACACTATGGCTGCTTAACGGGAAAGGTGAGGTGGGGTGATGCATAAAACAAGGGTTTCAAATTCGCTCAGATACCGTTCCATACACCCAATATGTAATAGACAAGACCTACTCCTTGCTCAGTGAACTGGACTCAACACCCCCTATTCACCGCACAAGAATATATGTGACTAGTAAGAATCTTAAAACCTATGTATTGATATCTGTCTGGAAGTGAGTCAAGTGGGTGTAAAGCCGCATAAACACAGCCGTGAAAAGCAGCTAAACCCCATTATAAAAATAAATTACTTTTAAAAACCCGTAAAACAAAGACAGTGAAAGAGAGAGAAATTCTTAAACAATTCTTTCAGAGGCTGTGATGCAACCTGGATTGACCATATCTAGACCCACAGCTGGATGAGACATAAGGGTGGACACTCTTGGGGCTGAAAGGTTGGGTGAGGTTGGGTGAGCAAACGCAGACCCTTTAAAGTAATACTGCCTGGTACCCATCCCATGGGTCCCAAATCTCCAGGTTCAAGGGCATCTTCCTACATCGAAAACATGCATGAGAAACCCAGAAGATGGTACACCGTGTGATTTTGAAAGGTTTCTAAGACGCACCTAATTTCTCATTTCCTTGTGCTCGGGTTCGCCTTTCCAGCTACCTTACTAGCAATCGCCCTACTTGGAGAATCAGCACCTTTAAGCTCCTGTTCCCTACAGGTTGCAATTTGTCCTGAGGATGAACGGGAAGAGGGGCAACCAATGAGAGACTAGATCTAGGTGTTGGGACCGGCACAGGTCACTCTATTTTCCCATCAGGAAGAAGAATTAACCACAGGCTCAGCCTGCCGCCCAGAAGCAGAATAGGGCCTGATTCAATCCCGCGCTTTTGCGGCCATCTCCCAAAAAAGCGAGTTGAAAAATGGAGCTCAGGGACACTGCAATTCACAAACCCGCAGAGTTATAAATGATAACTCTCATCCACAGATATATTGAGGGAAGGCAACGAAGAGGATTTGAAAGCAAGGCAGAATTGCAGGAAACAGATTTCAGGAGGGAGATTCGAATTGCCTTTAAAGCACATGAAAAGCGGCAAAACGTCGACAATGATGCCCTTGGCCAAAAAGGGCGTATGCGTTTTTTCCTGAATATATTCAGGAAAAAACGCATACGTCCTTTTTGGCCAACCAAGCAAACTGGAAATGCAAATCAGCGCTACAATGAAGTCTCGCTTCCCATCGGTCAAAAGCTCTATGCTGCAAAAAGTGTCAAAACCAGAAATGCAGAACAGGCCATGGAGAAATGGCAGTCTTGCTACGCTGATGGGCGGGATGTAAATTGCCAACAGCCACTCTGGAGAAGTGTACGGTGTGTCCTGAAACATCGAAAAAACACAGCTGAGGGAGCATAGGGCACGTCCACTCATGGGCGTATAAATTGGGAAAACTAAAAATCAGCAAGACACAGGCACCCCAAAGTTTAGGGTTGCTCTGTTGACAAGAACCTCCACTTCATGACACCTTAAATATCCCAGGAAAGAGGAAAATGGATAAAGAAGTTGTGGTCCTTATGTACAATGGAATATCACTCAGACATGAAATCAATGTCATAAGGCTAGTAGAAGCAAGATGAGTGGATTTAGCTACGACGATTCTAAGTGAAATAAGTCACACAGAAAAAGACACTTATCATAAGCTATCACTTAGAGAGGGAATGTAAAAACCGCTACACTTGAACTGAATTACAAAACAGAACAGAGTCACACGTTTAGAAAACACACTATGGCTGCTTAACGGGAAAGGTGAGGTGGGGTGATGCATAAAACAAGGGTTTCAAATTCGCTCAGATACCGTTCCATACACCCAATATGTAATAGACAAGACCTACTCCTTGCTCAGTGAACTTGACTCAACACCCCCTATTCACTGCACAAGAATATATGTGACTAGTAAGAATCTTAAAACCTATGTATTGATATCTGTCTGGAAGTGAGTCAAGTGGGTGTAAAGCCGCATAAACACAGCCGTGAAAAGCAGCTAAACCCCATTATAAAAATAAATTACTTTTAAAAACCCGTAAAACAAAGACAGTGAAAGAGAGAGAAATTCTTACACAATTAGTTCAGAGGCTGTGATGCAACCTGGATTGACCATATCTAGACCCACAGCTGGATGAGACATAAGGGTGGACACTCTTGGGGCTGAAAGGTTGGGTGAGGTTGGGTGAGCAAACGCAGACCCTTTAAAGTAATACTGCCTGGTACCCATCCCATGGGTCCCAAATCTCCAGGTTCAAGGGCATCTTCCTACATCGAAAACATGCATGAGAAACCCAGAAGATGGTACACCGTGTGATTTTGAAAGGTTTCTAATACGCACCTCATTTCTCATCTCCTTGTGCTCGGGTTCGCCTTTCCAGCTACTTTACTAGCAATCTCCCTACTTGGAGAATCAGCACTTTTAAGCTCCTGTTCCCTACAGGTTGCAATTTGTCCTGAGGATGAACGGGAAGAGGGGCAACCAATGAGAGACTAGATCTAGGTGTTGGGACAGGCACAGGTCACTCTATTTTCCCATCAGGAAGAAGAATTAACCACAGGCTCAGCCTGCCGCCCAGAAGCAGAATAAGGCCTGAGGCAATCCCGCGCTTTTGCGGCCAGCTCCCAAAAAAGCGAGTTGAAAAATGGAGCTCAGGGACACTGCAATTCACAAACCCGCAGAGTTATAAATGATAACTCTCATCCACAGATATATTGAGGGAAGGCAACGAAGAGGATTTGAAAGCAAGGCAGAATTGCAGGAAACAGATTTCAGGAGGTAGATTCGAATCGCCTTTAAAGCACATGAAAAGCGGCAAAACGTCGACAATGATGCCCTTGGCCAAAAAGGGCGTATGCGTTTTTTCCTGAATATATTCAGGAAAAAACGCATACGCCCTTTTTGGCCAACCAAGCAACCTGGAAAGGCAAAACAGCGCTACAAAGAAGTCTCGCTTCCCATCGGTCAAAAGGGTCATGCTGCAAAAAGTGTCAAAACCAGAAATGCAGGACAGGCCATGGAGAAATGGCAGCCTTGCTACGCTGATGGGCGGGATGTAAATTGCCAACAGCCACTCTGGAGAAGTGTACGGTGTGTCCTGAAACATCGAAAAAACACAGCTCTAGGAGCATAGGGCACGTCCACTCATGGGCGTATAAATTGGGAAAACTAAAAATCAGCAAGACACAGGCACCCCAAAGTTTAGGTTTGCTCTGTTGACAAGAACCTCCACTTCATGACACCTTAAATATCCCAGGAAAGAGAAAAATGGATAAAGAAGTTGTGGTCCTTATGTACAATGGAATATCACTCAGACATGAAATCAATGTCATAAGGCTAGTAGAAGCAAGATGAGTGGATTTAGCTACGACGATTCTAAGTGAAATAAGTCACACAGAAAAAGACACTTATCATAAGCTATCACTTATAGAGGGAATGTAAAAACCGCTACACTTGAACTGAATTACAAAACAGAACAGAGTCACACGTTTAGAAAACACACTATGGCTGCTTAACGGGAAAGGTGAGGTGGGGTGATGCATAAAACAAGGGTTTCAAATTCGCTCAGATACCGTTCCATACACCCAATATGTAATAGACAAGACCTACTCCTTGCTCAGTGAACTGGACTCAACACCCCCTATTCACCGCACAAGAATATATGTGACTAGTAAGAATCTTAAAACCTATGTATTGATATCTGTCTGGAAGTGAGTCAAGTGGGTGTAAAGCCGCATAAACACAGCCGTGAAAAGCAGCTAAACCCCATTATAAAAAGAAATTACTTGTAAAAACCCGTAAAACAAAGACAGTGAAAGAGAGAGAAATTCTTACAAAATTCGTTCAGAGGCTCTGATGCAACCTGGATTGACCATATCTAGACCCACAGCTGGATGAGACATAAGGGTGGACACTCTTGGGGCTGAAAGTTTGGGTGAGGTTGGGTGAGCAAACGCAGACCCTTTAAAGTAATACTGCCTGGTACCCATTCCATGGGTCCCAAATCTCCAGGTTCAAGGGCATCTTCCTACATCGAAAACATGCATGAGAAACCCAGAAGATGGTACACCGTGTGATTTTGAAAGGTTTCTAAGACGCACCTCATTTCTCATCTCCTTGTGCTCGGGTTCGCCTTTCCAGCTACTTTACTAGCAATCTCCCTACTTGGAGAATCAGCACCTTTAAGCTCCTGTTCCCTACAGGTTGCAATTTGTCCTGAGGATGAACGGGAAGAGGGACAACCAATGAGAGACTAGATCTAGGTGTTGGGACAGGCACAGGTCACTCTATTTTCCCATCAGGAAGAAGAATTAACCACAGGCTCAGCCTGCCGCCCAGAAGCAGAATAGGGCCTGAGGCAATCCCGCACTTTTGCGGCCAGCTCCCAAAAAAGCGAGTTGAAAAATGGAGCTCAGGGACACTGCAATTCACAAACCCGCAGAGTTATAAATGATAACTCTCATCCACAGATATATTGAGGGAAGGCAACGAAGAGGATTTGAAAGCAAGGCAGAATTGCAGGAAACAGATTTCAGGAGGTAGATTGGAATCGCCTTTAAAGCACATGAAAAGCGGCAAAACGTCGACAATGATGCCCTTGGCCAAAAAGGGCGTATGCGTTTTTTCCTGAATATATTCAGGAAAAAACGCATACGCCCTTTTTGGCCAACCAAGCAACCTGGAAAAGCAAATCAGCGCTACAAAGAAGTCTCGCTTCCCATCGGTCAAAAGGTTCATGCTGCAAAAAGTGTCAAAACCAGAAATGCAGGACAGGCCATGGAGAAATGGCAGCCTTGCTACGCTGATGGGCGGGATGTAAATTGCCAACAGCCACTCTGGAGAAGTGTACGGTGTGTCCTGAAACATCGAAAAAACACAGCTTAGGGAGCATAGGGCATGTCCACTCATGGGCGTATAAATTGGGAAAACTAAAATTCAGCAAGACACAGGCACCCCAAAGTTTAGGGCTGCTCTGTTGACAAGAACCTCCACTTCACGACACCTTAAATATCCCAGGAAAGAGAAAAATGGATAAAGAAGTTGTGGTCCTTATGTACAATGGAATATCACTCAGACATGAAATCAATGTCATAAGGCTAGTAGAAGCAAGATGAGTGGATTTAGGTACGACGATTCTAAGTGAAATAAGTCACACAGAAAAAGACACTTATCATAAGCTATCACTTAGAGAGGGAATGTAAAAACCGCTACACTTGAACTGAATTACAAAACAGAACAGAGTCACACGTGTAGAAAACACACTATGGCTGCTTAACGGGAAAGGTGAGGTGGGGTGATGCATAAAACAAGGGTTTCAAATTCGCTCAGATACCGTTCCATACACCCAATATGTAATAGACAAGACCTACTCCTTGCTCAGTGAACTGGACTCAACACCCCCTATTCACCGCACAAGAATATATGTGACTAGTAAGAATCTTAAAACCTATGTATTGATATCTGTCTGGAAGTGAGTCAAGTGGGTGTAAAGCCGCATAAACACAGCCGTGAAAAGCAGCTAAACCCCATTATAAAAATAAATTACTTTTAAAAACCCGTAAAACAAAGACAGTGAAAGAGAGAGAAATTCTTAAACAATTCGTTCAGAGGCTGTGATGCAACCTGGATTGACCATATCTAGACCCACAGCTGGATGAGACATAAGGGTGGACACTCTTGGGGCTGAAAGGTTGGGTGAGGTTGGGTGAGCAAACGCAGACCCTTTAAAGTAATACTGCCTGGTACCCATCCCATGGGTCCCAAATCTCCAGGTTCAAGGGCATCTTCCTACATCGAAAACATGCATGAGAAACCCAGAAGATGGTACACCGTGTGATTTTGAAAGGTTTCTAAGACGCACCTCATTTCTCATCTCCTTGTGCTCGGGTTCGCCTTTCCAGCTACTTTACTAGCAATCTCCCTACTTGGAGAATCAGCACCTTTAAGCTCCTGTTCCCTACAGGTTGCAATTTGTCCTGAGGATGAACGGGAAGAGGGGCAACCAATGAGAGACTAGATCTAGGTGTTGGGACAGGCACAGGTCACTCTATTTTCCCATCAGGAAGAAGAATTAACCACAGGCTCAGCCTGCCGCCCAGAAGCAGAATAGGGCCTGATTCAATCCCGCGCTTTTGCGGCCATCTCCCAAAAAAGCGAGTTGAAAAATGGAGCTCAGGGACACTGCAATTCACAAACCCGCAGAGTTATAAATGATAACTCTCATCCACAGATATATTGAGGGAAGGCAACGAAGAGGATTTGAAAGCAAGGCAGAATTGCAGGAAACAGATTTCAGGAGGGAGATTCGAATCGCCTTTAAAGCACATGAAAAGCGGCAAAACGTCGACAATGATGCCCTTGGCCAAAAAGGGCGTATGCGTTTTTTCCTGAATATATTCAGGAAAAAACGCATACGTCCTTTTTGGCCAACCAAGCAACCTGGAAATGCAAATCAGCGCTACAATGAAGTCTCGCTTCCCATCGGTCAAAAGCTCTATGCTGCAAAAAGTGTCAAAACCAGAAATGCAGAACAGGCCATGGAGAAATGGCAGCCTTGCTACGCTGATGGGCGGGATGTAAATTGCCAACAGCCACTCTGGAGAAGTGTACGGTGTGTCCTGAAACATTGAAAAAACACAGCTGAGGGAGCATAGGGCACGTCCACTCATGGGCGTATAAATTGGGAAAACTAAAAATCAGCAAGACACAGGCACCCCAAAGTTTAGGGTTGCTCTGTTGACAAGAACCTCCACTTCATGACACCTTAAATATCCCAGGAAAGAGGAAAATGGATAAAGAAGTTGTGGTCCTTATGTACAATGGAATATCACTCAGACATGAAATCAATGTCATAAGGCTAGTAGAAGCAAGATGAGTGGATTTAGCTACGACGATTCTAAGTGAAATAAGTCACACAGAAAAAGACACTTATCATAAGCTATCACTTAGAGAGGGAATGTAAAAACCGCTACACTTGAACTGAATTACAAAACAGAACAGAGTCACACGTTTAGAAAACACACTATGGCTGCTTAACGGGAAAGGTGAGGTGGGGTGATGCATAAAACAAGGGTTTCAAATTCGCTCAGATACCGTTCCATACACCCAATATGTAATAGACAAGACCTACTCCTTGCTCAGTGAACTTGACTCAACACCCCCTATTCACTGCACAAGAATATATGTGACTAGTAAGAATCTTAAAACCTATGTATTGATATCTGTCTGGAAGTGAATCAAGTGGGTGTAAAGCCGCATAAACACAGCCGTGAAAAGCAGCTAAACCCCATTATAAAAATAAATTACTTTTAAAAACCCGTAAAACAAAGACAGTGAAAGAGAGAGAAATTCTTACACAATTAGTTCAGAGGCTGTGATGCAACCTGGATTGACCATATCTAGACCCACAGCTGGATGAGACATAAGGGTGGACACTCTTGGGGCTGAAAGGTTGGGTGAGGTTGGGTGAGCAAACGCAGACCCTTTAAAGTAATACTGCCTGGTACCCATCCCATGGGTCCCAAATCTCCAGGTTCAAGGGCATCTTCCTACATCGAAAACATGCATGAGAAACCCAGAAGATGGTACACCGTGTGATTTTGAAAGGTTTCTAATACGCACCTCATTTCTCATCTCCTTGTGCTCGGGTTCGCCTTTCCAGCTACTTTACTAGCAATCTCCCTACTTGGAGAATCAGCACCTTTAAGCTCCTGTTCCCTACAGGTTGCAATTTGTCCTGAGGATGAACGGGAAGAGGGGCAACCAATGAGAGACTAGATCTAGGTGTTGGGACAGGCACAGGTCACTCTATTTTCCCATCAGGAAGAAGAATTAACCACAGGCTCAGCCTGCCGCCCAGAAGCAGAATAAGGCCTGAGGCAATCCCGCGCTTTTGCGGCCAGCTCCCAAAAAAGCAAGTTGAAAAATGGAGCTCAGGGACACTGCAATTCACAAACCCGCAGAGTTATAAATGATAACTCTCATCCACAGATATATTGAGGGAAGGCAACGAAGAGGATTTGAAAGCAAGGCAGAATTGCAGGAAACAGATTTCAGGAGGTAGATTCGAATCGCCTTTAAAGCACATGAAAAGCGGCAAAATGTCGACAATGATGCCCTTGGCCAAAAAGGGCGTATGCGTTTTTTCCTGAATATATTCAGGAAAAAACGCATACGCCCTTTTTGGCCAACCAAGCAACCTGGAAAGGCAAAACAGCGCTACAAAGAAGTCTCGCTTCCCATCGGTCAAAAGGGTCATGCTGCAAAAAGTGTCAAAACCAGAAATGCAGGACAGGCCATGGAGAAATGGCAGCCTTGCTACGCTGATGGGCGGGATGTAAATTGCCAACAGCCACTCTGGAGAAGTGTACGGTGTGTCCTGAAACATCGAAAAAACACAGCTTAGGGAGCATAGGGCATGTCCACTCATGGGCGTATAAATTGGGAAAACTAAAATTCAGCAAGACACAGGCACCCCAAAGTTTAGGGCTGCTCTGTTGACAAGAACCTCCACTTCACGACACCTTAAATATCCCAGGAAAGAGAAAAATGGATAAAGAAGTTGTGGTCCTTATGTACAATGGAATATCACTCAGACATGAAATCAATGTCATAAGGCTAGTAGAAGCAAGATGAGTGGATTTAGGTACGACGATTCTAAGTGAAATAAGTCACACAGAAAAAGACACTTATCATAAGCTATCACTTAGAGAGGGAATGTAAAAACCGCTACACTTGAACTGAATTACAAAACAGAACAGAGTCACACGTGTAGAAAACACACTATGGCTGCTTAACGGGAAAGGTGAGGTGGGGTGATGCATAAAACAAGGGTTTCAAATTCGCTCAGATACCGTTCCATACACCCAATATGTAATAGACAAGACCTACTCCTTGCTCAGTGAACTGGACTCAACACCCCCTATTCACCGCACAAGAATATATGTGACTAGTAAGAATCTTAAAACCTATGTATTGATATCTGTCTGGAAGTGAGTCAAGTGGGTGTAAAGCCGCATAAACACAGCCGTGAAAAGCAGCTAAACCCCATTATAAAAATAAATTACTTTTAAAAACCCGTAAAACAAAGACAGTGAAAGAGAGAGAAATTCTTAAACAATTCGTTCAGAGGCTGTGATGCAACCTGGATTGACCATATCTAGACCCACAGCTGGATGAGACATAAGGGTGGACACTCTTGGGGCTGAAAGGTTGGGTGAGGTTGGGTGAGCAAACGCAGACCCTTTAAAGTAATACTGCCTGGTACCCATCCCATGGGTCCCAAATCTCCAGGTTCAAGGGCATCTTCCTACATCGAAAACATGCATGAGAAACCCAGAAGATGGTACACCGTGTGATTTTGAAAGGTTTCTAAGACGCAACTAATTTCTCATCTCCTTGTGCTCGGGTTCGCCTTTCCAGCTACTTTACTAGCAATCGCCCTACTTGGAGAATCAGCACCTTTAAGCTCCTGTTCCCTACAGGTTGCAATTTGTCCTGAGGATGAACGGGAAGAGGGGCAACCAATGAGAGACTAGATCTAGGTGTTGGGACCGGCACAGGTCACTCTATTTTCCCATCAGGAAGAAGAATTAACCACAGGCTCAGCCTGCCTCCCAGAAGCAGAATAGGGCCTGATTCAATCCCGCGCTTTTGCGGCCATCTCCCAAAAAAGCGAGTTGAAAAATGGAGCTCAGGGACACTGCAATTCACAAACCCGCAGAGTTATAAATGATAACTCTCATCCACAGATATATTGAGGGAAGGCAACGAAGAGGATTTGAAAGCAAGGCAGAATTGCAGGAAACAGATTTCAGGAGGGAGATTCGAATTGCCTTTAAAGCACATGAAAAGCGGCAAAACGTCGACAATGATGCCCTTGGCCAAAAAGGGCGTATGCGTTTTTTCCTGAATATATTCAGGAAAAAACGCATACGTCCTTTTTGGCCAACCAAGCAAACTGGAAATGCAAATCAGCGCTACAATGAAGTCTCGCTTCCCATCGGTCAAAAGCTCTATGCTGCAAAAAGTGTCAAAACCAGAAATGCAGAACAGGCCATGGAGAAATGGCAGCCTTGCTACGCTGATGGGCGGGATGTAAATTGCCAACAGCCACTCTGGAGAAGTGTACGGTGTGTCCTGAAACATCGAAAAAACACAGCTGAGGGAGCATAGGGCACGTCCACTCATGGGCGTATAAATTGGGAAAACTAAAAATCAGCAAGACACAGGCACCCCAAAGTTTAGGGTTGCTCTGTTGACAAGAACCTCCACTTCATGACACCTTAAATATCCCAGGAAAGAGGAAAATGGATAAAGAAGTTGTGGTCCTTATGTACAATGGAATATCACTCAGACATGAAATCAATGTCATAAGGCTAGTAGAAGCAAGATGAGTGGATTTAGCTACGACGATTCTAAGTGAAATAAGTCACACAGAAAAAGACACTTATCATAAGCTATCACTTAGAGAGGGAATGTAAAAACCGCTACACTTGAACTGAATTACAAAACAGAACAGAGTCACACGTTTAGAAAACACACTATGGCTGCTTAACGGGAAAGGTGAGGTGGGGTGATGCATAAAACAAGGGTTTCAAATTCGCTCAGATACCGTTCCATACACCCAATATGTAATAGACAAGACCTACTCCTTGCTCAGTGAACTTGACTCAACACCCCCTATTCACTGCACAAGAATATATGTGACTAGTAAGAATCTTAAAACCTATGTATTGATATCTGTCTGGAAGTGAGTCAAGTGGGTGTAAAGCCGCATAAACACAGCCGTGAAAAGCAGCTAAACCCCATTATAAAAATAAATTACTTTTAAAAACCCGTAAAACAAAGACAGTGAAAGAGAGAGAAATTCTTACACAATTAGTTCAGAGGCTGTGATGCAACCTGGATTGACCATATCTAGACCCACAGCTGGATGAGACATAAGGGTGGACACTCTTGGGGCTGAAAGGTTGGGTGAGGTTGGGTGAGCAAACGCAGACGCTTTAAAGTAATACTGCCTGGTACCCATCCCATGGGTCCCAAATCTCCAGGTTCAAGGGCATCTTCCTACATCGAAAACATGCATGAGAAACCCAGAAGATGGTACACCGTGTGATTTTGAAAGGTTTCTAATACGCACCTCATTTCTCATCTCCTTGTGCTCGGGTTCGCCTTTCCAGCTACTTTACTAGCAATCTCCCTACTTGGAGAATCAGCACTTTTAAGCTCCTGTTCCCTACAGGTTGCAATTTGTCCTGAGGATGAACGGGAAGAGGGGCAACCAATGAGAGACTAGATCTAGGTGTTGGGACAGGCACAGGTCACTCTATTTTCCCATCAGGAAGAAGAATTAACCACAGGCTCAGCCTGCCGCCCAGAAGCAGAATAAGGCCTGAGGCAATCCCGCGCTTTTGCGGCCAGCTCCCAAAAAAGCGAGTTGAAAAATGGAGCTCAGGGACACTGCAATTCACAAACCCGCAGAGTTATAAATGATAACTCTCATCCACAGATATATTGAGGGAAGGCAACGAAGAGGATTTGAAAGCAAGGCAGAATTGCAGGAAACAGATTTCAGGAGGTAGATTCGAATCGCCTTTAAAGCACATGAAAAGCGGCAAAACGTCGACAATGATGCCCTTGGCCAAAAAGGGCGTATGCGTTTTTTCCTGAATATATTCAGGAAAAAACGCATACGCCCTTTTTGGCCAACCAAGCAACCTGGAAAGGCAAAACAGCGCTACAAAGAAGTCTCGCTTCCCATCGGTCAAAAGGGTCATGCTGCAAAAAGTGTCAAAACCAGAAATGCAGGACAGGCCATGGAGAAATGGCAGCCTTGCTACGCTGATGGGCGGGATGTAAATTGCCAACAGCCACTCTGGAGAAGTGTACGGTGTGTCCTGAAACATCGAAAAAACACAGCTCTAGGAGCATAGGGCACGTCCACTCATGGGCGTATAAATTGGGAAAACTAAAATTCAGCAAGACACAGGCACCCCAAAGTTTAGGTTTGCTCTGTTGACAAGAACCTCCACTTCACGACACCTTAAATATCCCAGGAAAGAGAAAAATGGATAAAGAAGTTGTGGTCTTATGTACAATGGAATATCACTCAGACATGAAATCAATGTCATAAGGCTAGTAGAAGCAAGATGAGTGGATTTAGCTACGACGATTCTAAGTGAAATAAGTCACACAGAAAAAGACACTTATCATAAGCTATCACTTATAGAGGGAATGTAAAAACCGCTACACTTGAACTGAATTACAAAACAGAACAGAGTCACACGTTTAGAAAACACACTATGGCTGCTTAACGGGAAAGGTGAGGTGGGGTGATGCATAAAACAAGGGTTTCAAATTCGCTCAGATACCGTTCCATACACCCAATATGTAATAGACAAGACCTACTCCTTGCTCAGTGAACTGGACTCAACACCCCCTATTCACCGCACAAGAATATATGTGACTAGTAAGAATCTTAAAACCTATGTATTGATATCTGTCTGGAAGTGAGTCAAGTGGGTGTAAAGCCGCATAAACACAGCCGTGAAAAGCAGCTAAACCCCATTATAAAAATAAATTACTTTTAAAAACCCATAAAACAAAGACAGTGAAAGAGAGAGAAATTCTTACAAAATTCGTTCAGAGGCTCTGATGCAACCTGGATTGACCATATCTAGACCCACAGCTGGATGAGACATAAGGGTGGACACTCTTGGGGCTGAAAGTTTGGGTGAGGTTGGGTGAGCAAACGCAGACCCTTTAAAGTAATACTGCCTGGTACCCATTCCATGGTTCCCAAATCTCCAGGTTCAAGGGCATCTTCCTACATCGAAAACATGCATGAGAAACCCAGAAGATGGTACACCGTGTGATTTTGAAAGGTTTCTAAGACGCACCTCATTTCTCATCTCCTTGTGCTCGGGTTCGCCTTTCCAGCTACTTTACTAGCAATCTCCCTACTTGGAGAATCAGCACCTTTAAGCTCCTGTTCCCTACAGGTTGCAATTTGTCCTGAGGATGAACGGGAAGAGGGGCAACCAATGAGAGACTAGATCTAGGTGTTGGGACAGGCACAGGTCACTCTATTTTCCCATCAGGAAGAAGAATTAACCACAGGCTCAGCCTGCCGCCCAGAAGCAGAATAGGGCCTGAGGCAATCCCGCACTTTTGCGGCCAGCTCCCAAAAAAGCAAGTTGAAAAATGGAGCTCAGGGACACTGCAATTCACAAACCCGCAGAGTTATAAATGATAACTCTCATCCACAGATATATTGAGGGAAGGCAACGAAGAGGATTTGAAAGCAAGGCAGAATTGCAGGAAACAGATTTCAGGAGGTAGATTGGAATCGCCTTTAAAGCACATGAAAAGCGGCAAAACGTCGACAATGATGCCCTTGGCCAAAAAGGGCGTATGCGTTTTTTCCTGAATATATTCAGGAAAAAACGCATACGCCCTTTTTGGCCAACCAAGCAACCTGGAAAAGCAAATCAGCGCTACAAAGAAGTCTCGCTTCCCATCGGTCAAAAGGTTCATGCTGCAAAAAGTGTCAAAACCAGAAATGCAGGACAGGCCATGGAGAAATGGCAGCCTTGCTACGCTGATGGGCGGGATGTAAATTGCCAACAGCCACTCTGGAGAAGTGTACGGTGTGTCCTGAAACATCGAAAAAACACAGCTTAGGGAGCATAGGGCATGTCCACTCATGGGCGTATAAATTGGGAAAACTAAAATTCAGCAAGACACAGGCACCCCAAAGTTTAGGGCTGCTCTGTTGACAAGAACCTCCACTTCACGACACCTTAAATATCCCAGGAAAGAGAAAAATGGATAAAGAAGTTGTGGTCCTTATGTACAATGGAATATCACTCAGACATGAAATCAATGTCATAAGGCTAGTAGAAGCAAGATGAGTGGATTTAGGTACGACGATTCTAAGTGAAATAAGTCACACAGAAAAAGACACTTATCATAAGCTATCACTTAGAGAGGGAATGTAAAAACCGCTACACTTGAACTGAATTACAAAACAGAACAGAGTCACACGTGTAGAAAACACACTATGGCTGCTTAACGGGAAAGGTGAGGTGGGGTGATGCATAAAACAAGGGTTTCAAATTCGCTCAGATACCGTTCCATACACCCAATATGTAATAGACAAGACCTACTCCTTGCTCAGTGAACTGGACTCAACACCCCCTATTCACCGCACAAGAATATATGTGACTAGTAAGAATCTTAAAACCTATGTATTGATATCTGTCTGGAAGTGAGTCAAGTGGGTGTAAAGCCGCATAAACACAGCCGTGAAAAGCAGCTAAACCCCATTATAAAAATAAATTACTTTTAAAAACCCGTAAAACAAAGACAGTGAAAGAGAGAGAAATTCTTACACAATTCGTTCAGAGGCTGTGATGCAACCTGGATTGACCATATCTAGACCCACAGCTGGATGAGACATAAGGGTGGACACTCTTGGGGCTGAAAGGTTGGGTGAGGTTGGGTGAGCAAACGCAGACCCTTTAAAGTAATACTGCCTGGTACCCATCCCATGGGTCCCAAATCTCCAGGTTCAAGGGCATCTTCCTACATCGAAAACATGCATGAGAAACCCAGAAGATGGTACACCGTGTGATTTTGAAAGGTTTCTAAGACGCACCTCATTTCTCATCTCCTTGTGCTCGGGTTCGCCTTTCCAGCTACTTTACTAGCAATCTCCCTACTTGGAGAATCAGCACCTTTAAGCTCCTGTTCCCTACACGTTGCAATTTGTCCTGAGGATGAACGGGAAGAGGGGCAACCAATGAGAGACTAGATCTAGGTGTTGGGACCGGCACAGGTCACTCTATTTTCCCATCAGGAAGAAGAATTAACCACAGGCTCAGCCTGCCGCCCAGAAGCAGAATAGGGCCTGATTCAATCCCGCGCTTTTGTGGCCATCTCCCAAAAAAGCGAGTTGAAAAATGGAGCTCAGGGACACTGCAATTCAAAAACCCGCAGAGTTATAAATGATAACTCTCATCCACAGATATATTGAGGGAAGGCAACGAAGAGGATTTGAAAGCAAGGCAGAATTGCAGGAAACAGATTTCAGGAGGTAGATTCGAATCGCCTTTAAAGCACATGAAAAGCGGCAAAACGTCGACAATGATGCCCTTGGCCAAAAAGGGCGTATGCGTTTTTTCCTGAATATATTCAGGAAAAAACGCATACGCCCTTTTTGGCCAACCAAGCAACCTGGAAAGGCAAAACAGCGCTACAAAGAAGTCTCGCTTCCCATCGGTCAAAAGGGTCATGCTGCAAAAAGTGTCAAAACCAGAAATGCAGGACAGGCCATGGAGAAATGGCAGCCTTGCTACACTGATGGGCGGGATGTAAATTGCCAACAGCCACTCTGGAGAAGTGTACGGTGTGTCCTGAAACATCGAAAAAACACAGCTCTAGGAGCATAGGGCACGTCCACTCATGGGCGTATAAATTGGGAAAACTAAAAATCAGCAAGACACAGGCACCCCAAAGTTTAGGGTTGCTCTGTTGACAAGAACCTCCACTTCATGACACCTTAAATATCCCAGGAAAGAGAAAAATGGATAAAGAAGTTGTGGTCTTATGTACAATGGAATATCACTCAGACATGAAATCAATGTCATAAGGCTAGTAGAAGCAAGATGAGTGGATTTAGCTACGACGATTCTAAGTGAAATAAGTCACACAGAAAAAGACACTTATCATAAGCTATCACTTATAGAGGGAATGTAAAAACCGCTACACTTGAACTGAATTACAAAACAGAACAGAGTCACACGTTTAGAAAACACACTATGGCTGCTTAACGGGAAAGGTGAGGTGGGGTGATGCATAAAACAAGGGTTTCAAATTCGCTCAGATACCGTTCCATACACCCAATATGTAATAGACAAGACCTACTCCTTGCTCAGTGAACTGGACTCAACACCCCCTATTCACCGCACAAGAATATATGTGACTAGTAAGAATCTTAAAACCTATGTATTGATATCTCTCTGGAAGTGAGTCAAGTGGGTGTAAAGCCGCATAAACACAGCCGTGAAAAGCAGCTAAACCCCATTATAAAAATAAATTACTTTTAAAAACCCGTAAAACAAAGACAGTGAAAGAGAGAGAAATTCTTACAAAATTCGTTCAGAGGCTGTGATGCAACCTGGATTGACCATATCTAGACCCACAGCTGGATGAGACATAAGGGTGGACACTCTTGGGGCTGAAAGTTTGGGTGAGGTTGGGTGAGCAAACGCAGACCCTTTAAAGTAATACTGCGTGGTACCCATCCCATGGGTCCGAAATCTCCAGGTTCAAGGGCATCTTCCTACATCGAAAACATGCATGAGAAACCCAGAAGATGGTACACCGTGTGATTTTGAAAGGTTTCTAAGACGCACCTCATTTCTCATCTCCTTGTGCTCGGGTTCGCCTTTCCAGCTACTTTACTAGCAATCTCCCTACTTGGAGAATCAGCACCTTTAAGCTCCTGTTCCCTACAGGTTGCAATTTGTCCTGAGGATGAACGGGAAGAGGGGCAACCAATGAGAGACTAGATCTAGGTGTTGGGACAGGCACAGGTCACTCTATTTTCCCATCAGGAAGAAGAATTAACCACAGGCTCAGCCTGCCGCCCAGAAGCAGAATAGGGCCTGAGGCAATCCCGCACATTTGCGGCCAGCTCCCAAAAAAGCGAGTTGAAAAATGGAGCTCAGGGACACTGCAATTCACAAACCCGCAGAGTTATAAATGATAACTCTCATCCACAGATATATTGAGGGAAGGCAACGAAGAGGATTTGAAAGCAAGGCAGAATTGCAGGAAACAGATTTCAGGAGGTAGATTCGAATCGCCTTTAAAGCACATGAAAAGCAGCAAAACGTCGACAATGATGCCCTTGGCCAAAAAGGGCGTATGCGTTTTTTCCTGAATATATTCAGGAAAAAACGCATACGCCCTTTTTGGCCAACCAAGCAACCTGGAAAAGCAAATCAGCGCTACAAAGAAGTCTCGCTTCCCATCGGTCAAAAGGTTCATGCTGCAAAAAGTGTCAAAACCAGAAATGCAGGACAGGCCATGGAGAAATGGCAGCCTTGCTACGCTGATGGGCGGGATGTAAATTGCCAACAGCCACTCTGGAGAAGTGTACGGTGTGTCCTGAAACATCGAAAAAACACAGCTTAGGGAGCATAGGGCATGTCCACTCATGGGCGTATAAATTGGGAAAACTAAAATTCAGCAAGACACAGGCACCCCAAAGTTTAGGGCTGCTCTGTTGACAAGAACCTCCACTTCACGACACCTTAAATATCCCAGGAAAGAGAAAAATGGATAAAGAAGTTGTGGTCTTATGTACAATGGAATATCACTCAGACATGAAATCAATGTCATAAGGCTAGTAGAAGCAAGATGAGTGGATTTAGCTACGACGATTCTAAGTGAAATAAGTCACACAGAAAAAGACACTTATCATAAGCTATCACTTATAGAGGGAATGTAAAAACCGCTACACTTGAACTGAATTACAAAACAGAACAGAGTCACACGTTTAGAAAACACACTATGGCTGCTTAACGGGAAAGGTGAGGTGGGGTGATGCATAAAACAAGGGTTTCAAATTCGCTCAGATACCGTTCCATACACCCAATATGTAATAGACAAGACCTACTCCTTGCTCAGTGAACTGGACTCAACACCCCCTATTCACCGCACAAGAATATATGTGACTAGTAAGAATCTTAAAACCTATGTATTGATATCTGTCTGGAAGTGAGTCAAGTGGGTGTAAAGCCGCATAAACACAGCCGTGAAAAGCAGCTAAACCCCATTATAAAAATAAATTACTTTTAAAAACCCGTAAAACAAAGACAGTGAAAGAGAGAGAAATTCTTACAAAATTCGTTCAGAGGCTGTGATGCAACCTGGATTGACCATATCTAGACCCACAGCTGGATGAGACATAAGGGTGGACACTCTTGGGGCTGAAAGTTTGGGTGAGGTTGGGTGAGCAAACGCAGACCCTTTAAAGTAATACTGCGTGGTACCCATCCCATGGGTCCCAAATCTCCAGGTTCAAGGGCATCTTCCTACATCGAAAACATGCATGAGAAACCCAGAAGATGGTACACCGTGTGATTTTGAAAGGTTTCTAAGACGCACCTCATTTCTCATCTCCTTGTGCTCGGGTTCGCCTTTCCAGCTACTTTACTAGCAATCTCCCTACTTGGAGAATCAGCACCTTTAAGCTCCTGTTCCCTACAGGTTGCAATTTGTCCTGAGGATGAACGGGAAGAGGGGCAACCAATGAGAGACTAGATCTAGGTGTTGGGACAGGCACAGGTCACTCTATTTTCCCATCAGGAAGAAGAATTAACCACAGGCTCAGCCTGCCGCCCAGAAGCAGAATAGGGCCTGAGGCAATCCCGCACTTTTGCGGCCAGCTCCCAAAAAAGCGAGTTGAAAAATGGAGCTCAGGGACACTGCAATTCACAAACCCGCAGAGTTATAAATGATAACTCTCATCCACAGATATATTGAGGGAAGGCAACGAAGAGGATTTGAAAGCAAGGCAGAATTGCAGGAAACAGATTTCAGGAGGTAGATTCGAATCGCCTTTAAAGCACATGAAAAGCGGCAAAACGTCGACAATGATGCCCTTGGCCAAAAAGGGCGTATGCGTTTTTCCTGAATATATTCAGGAAAAAACGCATACGCCCTTTTTGGCCAACCAAGCAACCTGGAAAAGCAAATCAGCGCTACAAAGAAGTCTCGCTTCCCATCGGTCAAAAGGTTCATGCTGCAAAACGTGTCAAAACCAGAAATGCAGGACAGGCCATGGAGAAATGGCAGCCTTGCTACGCTGATGGGCGGGATGTAAATTGCCAACAGCCACTCTGGAGAAGTGTACGGTGTGTCCTGAAACATCGAAAAAACACAGCTTAGGGAGCATAGGGCATGTCCACTCATGGGCGTATAAATTGGGAAAACTAAAATTCAGCAAGACACAGGCACCCCAAAGTTTAGGGCTGCTCTGTTGACAAGAACCTCCACTTCACGACACCTTAAATATCCCAGGAAAGAGAAAAATAGATAAAGAAGTTGTGGTCCTTATGTACAATGGAATATCACTCAGACATGAAATCAATGTCATAAGGCTAGTAGAAGCAAGATGAGTGGATTTAGGTACGACGATTCTAAGTGAAATAAGTCACACAGAAAAAGACACTTATCATAAGCTATCACTTAGAGAGGGAATGTAAAAACCGCTACACTTGAACTGAATTACAAAACAGAACAGAGTCACACGTTTAGAAAACACACTATGGCTGCTTAACGGGAAAGGTGAGGTGGGGTGATGCATAAAACAAGGGTTTCAAATTCGCTCAGATACCGTTCCATACACCCAATATGTAATAGACAAGACCTACTCCTTGCTCAGTGAACTGGACTCAACACCCCCTATTCACCGCACAAGAATATATGTGACTAGTAAGAATCTTAAAACCTATGTATTGATATCTGTCTGGAAGTGAGTCAAGTGGGTGTAAAGCCGCATAAACACAGCCGTGAAAAGCAGCTAAACCCCATTATAAAAATAAATTACTTTTAAAAACCCGTAAAACAAAGACAGTGAAAGAGAGAGAAATTCTTACAAAATTCGTTCAGAGGCTCTGATGCAACCTGGATTGACCATATCTAGACCCACAGCTGGATGAGACATAAGGGTGGACACTCTTGGGGCTGAAAGTTTGGGTGAGGTTGGGTGAGCAAACGCAGACCCTTTAAAGTAATACTGCCTGGTTCCCATTCCATGGATCCCAAATCTCCAGGTTCAAGGGCATCTTCCTACATCGAAAACATGCATGAGAAACCCAGAAGATGGTACACCGTGTGATTTTGAAAGGTTTCTAAGACGCACCTCATTTCTCATCTCCTTGTGCTCGGGTTCGCCTTTCCAGCTACTTTACTAGCAATCTCCCTACTTGGAGAATCAGCACCTTTAAGCTCCTGTTCCCTACAGGTTGCAATTTGTCCTGAGGATGAACGGGAAGAGGGGCAACCAATGAGAGACTAGATCTAGGTGTTGGGACAGGCACAGGTCACTCTATTTTCCCATCAGGAAGAAGAATTAACCACAGGCTCAGCCTGCCGCCCAGAAGCAGAATAGGGCCTGAGGCAATCCCGCACTTTTGCGGCCAGCTCCCAAAAAAGCGAGTTGAAAAATGGAGCTCAGGGACACTGCAATTCACAAACCCGCAGAGTTATAAATGATAACTCTCATCCACAGATATATTGAGGGAAGGCAACGAAGAGGATTTGAAAGCAAGGCAGAATTGCAGGAAACAGATTTCAGGAGGTAGATTGGAATCGCCTTTAAAGCACATGAAAAGCGGCAAAACGTCGACAATGATGCCCTTGGCCAAAAAGGGCGTATGCGTTTTTTCCTGAATATATTCAGGAAAAAACGCATACGCCCTTTTTGGCCAACCAAGCAACCTGGAAAAGCAAATCAGCGCTACAAAGAAGTCTCGCTTCCCATCGGTCAAAAGGTTCATGCTGCAAAAAGTGTCAAAACCAGAAATGCAGGACAGGCCATGGAGAAATGGCAGCCTTGCTACGCTGATGGGCGGGATGTAAATTGCCAACAGCCACTCTGGAGAAGTGTACGGTGTGTCCTGAAACATCGAAAAAACACAGCTTAGGGAGCATAGGGCATGTCCACTCATGGGCGTATAAATTGGGAAAACTAAAATTCAGCAAGACACAGGCACCCCAAAGTTTAGGGCTGCTCTGTTGACAAGAACCTCCACTTCACGACACCTTAAATATCCCAGGAAAGAGAAAAATGGATAAAGAAGTTGTGGTCCTTATGTACAATGGAATATCACTCAGACATGAAATCAATGTCATAAGGCTAGTAGAAGCAAGATGAGTGGATTTAGGTACGACGATTCTAAGTGAAATAAGTCACACAGAAAAAGACACTTATCATAAGCTATCACTTAGAGAGGGAATGTAAAAACCGCTACACTTGAACTGAATTACAAAACAGAACAGAGTCACACGTGTAGAAAACACACTATGGCTGCTTAACGGGAAAGGTGAGGTGGGGTGATGCATAAAACAAGGGTTTCAAATTCGCTCAGATACCGTTCCATACACCCAATATGTAATAGACAAGACCTACTCCTTGCTCAGTGAACTGGACTCAACACCCCCTATTCACCGCACAAGAATATATGTGACTAGTAAGAATCTTAAAACCTATGTATTGATATCTGTCTGGAAGTGAGTCAAGTGGGTGTAAAGCCGCATAAACACAGCCGTGAAAAGCAGCTAAACCCCATTATAAAAATAAATTACTTTTAAAAACCCGTAAAACAAAGACAGTGAAAGAGAGAGAAATTCTTACACAATTAGTTCAGAGGCTGTGATGCAACCTGGATTGACCATATCTAGACCCACAGCTGGATGAGACATAAGGGTGGACACTCTTGGGGCTGAAAGGTTGGGTGAGGTTGGGTGAGCAAACGCAGACCCTTTAAAGTAATACTGCCTGGTACCCATCCCATGGGTCCCAAATCTCCAGGTTCAAGGGCATCTTCCTACATCGAAAACATGCATGAGAAACCCAGAAGATGGTACACCGTGTGATTTTGAAAGGTTTCTAATACGCACCTCATTTCTCATCTCCTTGTGCTCGGGTTCGCCTTTCCAGCTACTTTACTAGCAATCTCCCTACTTGGAGAATCAGCACTTTTAAGCTCCTGTTCCCTACAGGTTGCAATTTGTCCTGAGGATGAACGGGAAGAGGGGCAACCAATGAGAGACTAGATCTAGGTGTTGGGACAGGCACAGGTCACTCTATTTTCCCATCAGGAAGAAGAATTAACCACAGGCTCAGCCTGCCGCCCAGAAGCAGAATAAGGCCTGAGGCAATCCCGCGCTTTTGCGGCCAGCTCCCAAAAAAGCAAGTTGAAAAATGGAGCTCAGGGACACTGCAATTCACAAACCCGCAGAGATATAAATGATAACTCTCATCCACAGATATATTGAGGGAAGGCAACGAAGAGGATTTGAAAGCAAGGCAGAATTGCAGGAAACAGATTTCAGGAGGTAGATTCGAATCGCCTTTAAAGCACATGAAAAGCGGCAAAACGTCGACAATGATGCCCTTGGCCAAAAAGGGCGTATGCGTTTTTTCCTGAATATATTCAGGAAAAAACGCATACGCCCTTTTTGGCCAACCAAGCAACCTGGAAAGGCAAAACAGCGCTACAAAGAAGTCTCGCTTCCCATCGGTCAAAAGGGTCATGCTGCAAAAAGTGTCAAAACCAGAAATGCAGGACAGGCCATGGAGAAATGGCAGCCTTGCTACACTGATGGGCGGGATGTAAATTGCCAACAGCCACTCTGGAGAAGTGTACGGTGTGTCCTGAAACATCGAAAAAACACAGCTCTAGGAGCATAGGGCACGTCCACTCATGGGCGTATAAATTGGGAAAACTAAAAATCAGCAAGACACAGGCACCCCAAAGTTTAGGGTTGCTCTGTTGACAAGAACCTCCACTTCATGACACCTTAAATATCCCAGGAAAGAGAAAAATGGATAAAGAAGTTGTGGTCTTATGTACAATGGAATATCACTCAGACATGAAATCAATGTCATAAGGCTAGTAGAAGCAAGATGAGTGGATTTAGCTACGACGATTCTAAGTGAAATAAGTCACACAGAAAAAGACACTTATCATAAGCTATCACTTATAGAGGGAATGTAAAAACCGCTACACTTGAACTGAATTACAAAACAGAACAGAGTCACACGTTTAGAAAACACACTATGGCTGCTTAACGGGAAAGGTGAGGTGGGGTGATGCATAAAACAAGGGTTTCAAATTCGCTCAGATACCGTTCCATACACCCAATATGTAATAGACAAGACCTACTCCTTGCTCAGTGAACTGGACTCAACACCCCCTATTCACCGCACAA
Source organism: Eschrichtius robustus (assembly GCF_028021215.1). Taxonomy (NCBI): domain Eukaryota; kingdom Metazoa; phylum Chordata; class Mammalia; order Artiodactyla; family Eschrichtiidae; genus Eschrichtius; species Eschrichtius robustus. The sequence continues at coordinate 400,334 of NW_027175211.1, forward strand.
GAATATATGTGACTAGTAAGAATCTTAAAACCTATGTATTGATATCTGTCTGGAAGTGAGTCAAGTGGGTGTAAAGCCGCATAAACACAGCTGTGAAAAGCAGCTAAACCCCATTATAAAAATAAATTACTTTTAAAAACCCGTAAAACAAAGACAGTGAAAGAGAGAGAAATTCTTACAAAATTCGTTCAGAGGCTGTGATGCAACCTGGATTGACCATATCTAGACCCACAGCTGGATGAGACATAAGGGTGGACACTCTTGGGGCTGAAAGTTTGGGTGAGGTTGGGTGAGCAAACGCAGACCCTTTAAAGTAATACTGCGTGGTACCCATCCCATGGGTCCCAAATCTCCAGGTTCAAGGGCATCTTCCTACATCGAAAACATGCATGAGAAACCCAGAAGATGGTACACCGTGTGATTTTGAAAGGTTTCTAAGACGCACCTCATTTCTCATCTCCTTGTGCTCGGGTTCGCCTTTCCAGCTACTTTACTAGCAATCTCCCTACTTGGAGAATCAGCACCTTTAAGCTCCTGTTCCCTACAGGTTGCAATTTGTCCTGAGGATGAACGGGAAGAGGGGCAACCAATGAGAGACTAGATCTAGGTGTTGGGACAGGCACAGGTCACTCTATTTTCCCATCAGGAAGAAGAATTAACCACAGGCTCAGCCTGCCGCCCAGAAGCAGAATAGGGCCTGAGGCAATCCCGCACATTTGCGGCCAGCTCCCAAAAAAGCGAGTTGAAAAATGGAGCTCAGGGACACTGCAATTCACAAACCCGCAGAGTTATAAATGATAACTCTCATCCACAGATATATTGAGGGAAGGCAACGAAGAGGATTTGAAAGCAAGGCAGAATTGCAGGAAACAGATTTCAGGAGGTAGATTCGAATCGCCTTTAAAGCACATGAAAAGCAGCAAAACGTCGACAATGATGCCCTTGGCCAAAAAGGGCGTATGCGTTTTTTCCTGAATATATTCAGGAAAAAACGCATACGCCCTTTTTGGCCAACCAAGCAACCTGGAAAAGCAAATCAGCGCTACAAAGAAGTCTCGCTTCCCATCGGTCAAAAGGTTCATGCTGCAAAAAGTGTCAAAACCAGAAATGCAGGACAGGCCATGGAGAAATGGCAGCCTTGCTACGCTGATGGGCGGGATGTAAATTGCCAACAGCCACTCTGGAGAAGTGTACGGTGTGTCCTGAAACATCGAAAAAACACAGCTTAGGGAGCATAGGGCATGTCCACTCATGGGCGTATAAATTGGGAAAACTAAAATTCAGCAAGACACAGGCACCCCAAAGTTTAGGGCTGCTCTGTTGACAAGAACCTCCACTTCACGACACCTTAAATATCCCAGGAAAGAGAAAAATGGATAAAGAAGTTGTGGTCTTATGTACAATGGAATATCACTCAGACATGAAATCAATGTCATAAGGCTAGTAGAAGCAAGATGAGTGGATTTAGCTACGACGATTCTAAGTGAAATAAGTCACACAGAAAAAGACACTTATCATAAGCTATCACTTATAGAGGGAATGTAAAAACCGCTACACTTGAACTGAATTACAAAACAGAACAGAGTCACACGTTTAGAAAACACACTATGGCTGCTTAACGGGAAAGGTGAGGTGGGGTGATGCATAAAACAAGGGTTTCAAATTCGCTCAGATACCGTTCCATACACCCAATATGTAATAGACAAGACCTACTCCTTGCTCAGTGAACTGGACTCAACACCCCCTATTCACCGCACAAGAATATATGTGACTAGTAAGAATCTTAAAACCTATGTATTGATATCTGTCTGGAAGTGAGTCAAGTGGGTGTAAAGCCGCATAAACACAGCCGTGAAAAGCAGCTAAACCCCATTATAAAAATAAATTACTTTTAAAAACCCGTAAAACAAAGACAGTGAAAGAGAGAGAAATTCTTACAAAATTCGTTCAGAGGCTGTGATGCAACCTGGATTGACCATATCTAGACCCACAGCTGGATGAGACATAAGGGTGGACACTCTTGGGGCTGAAAGTTTGGGTGAGGTTGGGTGAGCAAACGCAGACCCTTTAAAGTAATACTGCGTGGTACCCATCCCATGGGTCCCAAATCTCCAGGTTCAAGGGCATCTTCCTACATCGAAAACATGCATGAGAAACCCAGAAGATGGTACACCGTGTGATTTTGAAAGGTTTCTAAGACGCACCTCATTTCTCATCTCCTTGTGCTCGGGTTCGCCTTTCCAGCTACTTTACTAGCAATCTCCCTACTTGGAGAATCAGCACCTTTAAGCTCCTGTTCCCTACAGGTTGCAATTTGTCCTGAGGATGAACGGGAAGAGGGGCAACCAATGAGAGACTAGATCTAGGTGTTGGGACAGGCACAGGTCACTCTATTTTCCCATCAGGAAGAAGAATTAACCACAGGCTCAGCCTGCCGCCCAGAAGCAGAATAGGGCCTGAGGCAATCCCGCACTTTTGCGGCCAGCTCCCAAAAAAGCGAGTTGAAAAATGGAGCTCAGGGACACTGCAATTCACAAACCCGCAGAGTTATAAATGATAACTCTCATCCACAGATATATTGAGGGAAGGCAACGAAGAGGATTTGAAAGCAAGGCAGAATTGCAGGAAACAGATTTCAGGAGGTAGATTGGAATCGCCTTTAAAGCACATGAAAAGCGGCAAAACGTCGACAATGATGCCCTTGGCCAAAAAGGGCGTATGCGTTTTTTCCTGAATATATTCAGGAAAAAACGCATACGCCCTTTTTGGCCAACCAAGCAACCTGGAAAAGCAAATCAGCGCTACAAAGAAGTCTCGCTTCCCATCGGTCAAAAGGTTCATGCTGCAAAAAGTGTCAAAACCAGAAATGCAGGACAGGCCATGGAGAAATGGCAGCCTTGCTACGCTGATGGGCGGGATGTAAATTGCCAACAGCCACTCTGGAGAAGTGTACGGTGTGTCCTGAAACATCGAAAAAACACAGCTTAGGGAGCATAGGGCATGTCCACTCATGGGCGTATAAATTGGGAAAACTAAAATTCAGCAAGACACAGGCACCCCAAAGTTTAGGGCTGCTCTGTTGATAAGAACCTCCACTTCACGACACCTTAAATATCCCAGGAAAGAGAAAAATGGATAAAGAAGTTGTGGTCCTTATGTACAATGGAATATCACTCAGACATGAAATCAATGTCATAAGGCTAGTAGAAGCAAGATGAGTGGATTTAGGTACGACGATTCTAAGTGAAATAAGTCACACAGAAAAAGACACTTATCATATGCTATCACTTAGACAGGGAATGTAAAAACCGCTACACTTGAACTGAATTACAAAACAGAACAGAGTCACACGTGTAGAAAACACACTATGGCTGCTTAACGGGAAAGGTGAGGTGGGGTGATGCATAAAACAAGGGTTTCAAATTCGCTCAGATACCGTTCCATACACCCAATATGTAATAGACAAGACCTACTCCTTGCTCAGTGAACTGGACTCAACACCCCCTATTCACCGCACAAGAATATATGTGACTAGTAAGAATCTTAAAACCTATGTATTGATATCTGTCTGGAAGTGAGTCAAGTGGGTGTAAAGCCGCATAAACACAGCCGTGAAAAGCAGCTAAACCCCATTATAAAAATAAATTACTTTTAAAAACCCGTAAAACAAAGACAGTGAAAGAGAGAGAAATTCTTAAACAATTCGTTCAGAGGCTGTGATGCAACCTGGATTGACCATATCTAGACCCACAGCTGGATGAGACATAAGGGTGGACACTCTTGGGGCTGAAAGGTTGGCTTAGGTTGGGTGAGCAAACGCAGACCCTTTAAAGTAATACTGCCTGGTACCCATCCCATGGGTCCCAAATCTCCAGGTTCAAGGGCATCTTCCTACATCGAAAACATGTATGAGAAACCCAGAAGATGGTACACCGTGTGATTTTGAAAGGTTTCTAAGACGCACCTAATTTCTCATCTCCTTGTGCTCGGGTTCGCCTTTCCAGCTACTTTACTAGCAATCTCCCTACTTGGAGAATCAGCACCTTTAAGCTCCTGTTCCCTACAGGTTGCAATTTGTCCTGAGGATGAACGGGAAGAGGGGCAACCAATGAGAGACTAGATCTAGGTGTTGGGACCGGCACAGGTCACTCTATTTTCCCATCAGGAAGAAGAATTAACCACAGGCTCAGCCTGCCGCCCAGAAGCAGAATAGGGCCTGATTCAATCCCGCGCTTTTGCGGCCATCTCCCAAAAAAGCGAGTTGAAAAATGGAGCTCAGGGACACTGCAATTCACAAACCCGCAGAGTTATAAATGATAACTCTCATCCACAGATATATTGAGGGAAGGCAACGAAGAGGATTTGAAAGCAAGGCAGAATTGCAGGAAACAGATTTCAGGAGGGAGATTCGAATCGCCTTTAAAGCACATGAAAAGCGGCAAAACGTCGACAATGATGCCCTTGGCCAAAAAGGGCGTATGCGTTTTTTCCTGAATATATTCAGGAAAAAACGCATACGCCCTTTTTGGCCAACCAAGCAACCTGGAAAGGCAAAACAGCGCTACAAAGAAGTCTCGCTTCCCATCGGTCAAAAGGGTCATGCTGCAAAAATTGTCAAAACCAGAAATGCAGGACAGGCCATGGAGAAATGGCAGCCTTGCTACGCTGATGGGCGGGATGTAAATTGCCAACAGCCACTCTGGAGAAGTGTACGGTGTGTCCTGAAACATCGAAAAAACACAGCTCTAGGAGCATAGGGCACGTCCACTCATGGGCGTATAAATTGGGAAAACTAAAAATCAGCAAGACACAGGCACCCCAAAGTTTAGGGTTGCTCTGTTGACAAGAACCTCCACTTCATGACACCTTAAATATCCCAGGAAAGAGAAAAATGGATAAAGAAGTTGTGGTCTTATGTACAATGGAATATCACTCAGACATGAAATCAATGTCATAAGGCTAGTAGAAGCAAGATGAGTGGATTTAGCTACGACGATTCTAAGTGAAATAAGTCACACAGAAAAAGACACTTATCATAAGCTATCACTTATAGAGGGAATGTAAAAACCGCTACACTTGAACTGAATTACAAAACAGAACAGAGTCACACGTTTAGAAAACACACTATGGCTGCTTAACGGGAAAGGTGAGGTGGGGTGATGCATAAAACAAGGGTTTCAAATTCGCTCAGATACCGTTCCATACACCCAATATGTAATAGACAAGACCTACTCCTTGCTCAGTGAACTTGACTCAACACCCCCTATTCACTGCACAAGAATATATGTGACTAGTAAGAATCTTAAAACCTATGTATTGATATCTGTCTGGAAGTGAGTCAAGTGGGTGTAAAGCCGCATAAACACAGCCGTGAAAAGCAGCTAAACCCCATTATAAAAATAAATTACTTTTAAAAACCCGTAAAACAAAGACAGTGAAAGAGAGAGAAATTCTTACACAATTAGTTCAGAGGCTGTGATGCAACCTGGATTGACCATATCTAGACCCACAGCTGGATGAGACATAAGGGTGGACACTCTTGGGGCTGAAAGGTTGGGTGAGGTTGGGTGAGCAAACGCAGACCCTTTAAAGTAATACTGCCTGGTACCCATCCCATGGGTCCCAAATCTCCAGGTTCAAGGGCATCTTCCTACATCGAAAACATGCATGAGAAACCCAGAAGATGGTACACCGTGTGATTTTGAAAGGTTTCTAAGACGCACCTCATTTCTCATCTCCTTGTGCTCGGGTTCGCCTTTCCAGCTACTTTACTAGCAATCTCCCTACTTGGAGAATCAGCACTTTTAAGCTCCTGTTCCCTACAGGTTGCAATTTGTCCTGAGGATGAACGGGAAGAGGGGCAACCAATGAGAGACTAGATCTAGGTGTTGGGACAGGCACAGGTCACTCTATTTTCCCATCAGGAAGAAGAATTAACCACAGGCTCAGCCTGCCGCCCAGAAGCAGAATAAGGCCTGAGGCAATCCCGCGCTTTTGCGGCCAGCTCCCAAAAAAGCGAGTTGAAAAATGGAGCTCAGTGACACTGCAATTCACAATCCCGCAGAGTTATAAATGATAACTCTCATCCACAGATATATTGAGGGAAGGCAACAAAGAGGATTTGAAAGCAAGGCAGAATTGCAGGAAACAGATTTCAGGAGGTAGATTCGAATCGCCTTTAAAGCACATGAAAAGCGGCAAAACGTCGACAATGATGCCCTTGGCCAAAAAGGGCGTATGCGTTTTTACCTGAATATATTCAGGAAAAAACGCATACGCCCTTTTTGGCCAACCAAGCAACCTGGAAAGGCAAAACAGCGCTACAAAGAAGTCTCGCTTCCCATCGGTCAAAAGGGTCATGCTGCAAAAATTGTCAAAACCAGAAATGCAGGACAGGCCATGGAGAAATGGCAGCCTTGCTACGCTGATGGGCGGGATGTAAATTGCCAACAGCCACTCTGGAGAAGTGTACGGTGTGTCCTGAAACATCGAAAAAACACAGCTCTAGGAGCATAGGGCACGTCCACTCATGGGCGTATAAATTGGGAAAACTAAAAATCAGCAAGACACAGGCACCCCAAAGTTTAGGGTTGCTCTGTTGACAAGAACCTCCACTTCATGACACCTTAAATATCCCAGGAAAGAGAAAAATGGATAAAGAAGTTGTGGTCTTATGTACAATGGAATATCACTCAGACATGAAATCAATGTCATAAGGCTAGTAGAAGCAAGATGAGTGGATTTAGCTACGACGATTCTAAGTGAAATAAGTCACACAGAAAAACACACTTATCATAAGCTATCACTTATAGAGGGAATGTAAAAACCGCTACACTTGAACTGAATTACAAAACAGAACAGAGTCACACGTTTAGAAAACACACTATGGCTGCTTAACGGGAAAGGTGAGGTGGGGTGATGCATAAAACAAGGGTTTCAAATTCGCTCAGATACCGTTCCATACACCCAATATGTAATAGACAAGACCTACTCCTTGCTCAGTGAACTGGACTCAACACCCCCTATTCACCGCACAAGAATATATGTGACTAGTAAGAATCTTAAAACCTATGTATTGATATCTGTCTGGAAGTGAGTCAAGTGGGTGTAAAGCCGCATAAACACAGCCGTGAAAAGCAGCTAAACCCCATTATAAAAATAAATTACTTTTAAAAACCCGTAAAACAAAGACAGTGAAAGAGAGAGAAATTCTTAAACAATTCGTTCAGAGGCTGTGATGCAACCTGGATTGACCATGTCTAGACCCACAGCTGGATGAGACATAAGGGTGGACACTCTTGGGGCTGAAAGGTTGGGTGAGGTTGGGTGAGCAAACGCAGACCCTTTAAAGTAATACTGCATGGTACCCATCCCATGGGTCCCAAATCTCCAGGTTCAAGGGCATATTCCTACATCGAAAACATGCATGAGAAACCCAGAAGATGGTACACCGTGTGATTTTGAAAGGTTTCTAAGACGCACCTCATTTCTCATCTCCTTGTGCTCGGGTTCGCCTTTCCAGCTACTTTACTAGCAATCTCCCTACTTGGAGAATCAGCACCTTTAAGCTCCTGTTCCCTACAGGTTGCAATTTGTCCTGAGGATGAACGGGAAGAGGGGCAACCAATGAGAGAATAGATCTAGGTGTTGGGACAGGCACAGGTCACTCTATTTTCCCATCAGGAAGAAGAATTAACCACAGGCTCAGCCTGCCGCCCAGAAGCAGAATAGGGCCTGAGGCAATCCCGCACTTTTGCGGCCAGCTCCCAAAAAAGCGAGTTGAAAAATGGAGCTCAGGGACACTGCAATTCACAAACCCGCAGAGTTATAAATGATAACTCTCATCCACAGATATATTGAGGGAAGGCAACGAAGAGGATTTGAAAGCAAGGCAGAATTGCAGGAAACAGATTTCAGGAGGTAGATTCGAATCGCCTTTAAAGAACATGAAAAGCGGCAAAACGTCGACAATGATGCCCTTGGCCAAAAAGGGCGTATGCGTTTTTTCCTGAATATATTCAGGAAAAAACGCATACGCCCTTTTTGGCCAACCAAGCAACCTGGAAAAGCAAATCAGCGCTACAAAGAAGTCTCGCTTCCCATCGGTCAAAAGGGCCATGCTGCAAAAAGTGTCAAAACCAGAAATGCAGGACAGGCCATGGAGAAATGGCAGCCTTGCTACGCTGATGGGCGGGATGTAAATTGACAACAGCCACTCTGGAGAAGTGTACGGTGTGTCCTGAAACATCGAAAAAACACAGCTTAGGGAGCATAGGGCATGTCCACTCATGGGCGTATAAATTGGGAAAACTAAAATTCAGCAAGACACAGGCACCCCAAAGTTTAGGGCTGCTCTGTTGACAAGAACCTCCACTTCACGACACCTTAAATATCCCAGGAAAGAGAAAAATGGATAAAGAAGTTGTGGTCCTTATGTACAATGGAATATCACTCAGACATGAAATCAATGTCATAAGGCTAGTAGAAGCAAGATGAGTGGATTTAGGTACGACGATTCTAAGTGAAATAAGTCACACAGAAAAAGACACTTATCATATGCTATCACTTAGACAGGGAATGTAAAAACCGCTACACTTGAACTGAATTACAAAACAGAACAGAGTCACACGTGTAGAAAACACACTATGGCTGCTTAACGGGAAAGGTGAGGTGGGGTGATGCATAAAACAAGGGTTTCAAATTCGCTCAGATACCGTTCCATACACCCAATATGTAATAGACAAGACCTACTCCTTGCTCAGTGAACTGGACTCAACACCCCCTATTCACCGCACAAGAATATATGTGACTAGTAAGAATCTTAAAACCTATGTATTGATATCTGTCTGGAAGTGAGTCAAGTGGGTGTAAAGCCGCATAAACACAGCCGTGAAAAGCAGCTAAACCCCATTATAAAAATAAATTACTTTTAAAAACCCGTAAAACAAAGACAGTGAAAGAGAGAGAAATTCTTAAACAATTCGTTCAGAGGCTGTGATGCAACCTGGATTGACCATATCTAGACCCACAGCTGGATGAGACATAAGGGTGGACACTCTTGGGGCTGAAAGGTTGGCTTAGGTTGGGTGAGCAAACGCAGACCCTTTAAAGTAATACTGCCTGGTACCCATCCCATGGGTCCCAAATCTCCAGGTTCAAGGGCATCTTCCTACATCGAAAACATGCATGAGAAACCCAGAAGATGGTACACCGTGTGATTTTGAAAGGTTTCTAAGACGCACCTAATTTCTCATCTCCTTGTGCTCGGGTTCGCCTTTCCAGCTACTTTACTAGCAATCTCCCTACTTGGAGAATCAGCACCTTTAAGCTCCTGTTCCCTACAGGTTGCAATTTGTCCTGAGGATGAACGGGAAGAGGGGCAACCAATGAGAGACTAGATCTAGGTGTTGGGACCGGCACAGGTCACTCTATTTTCCCATCAGGAAGAAGAATTAACCACAGGCTCAGCCTGCCGCCCAGAAGCAGAATAGGGCCTGATTCAATCCCGCGCTTTTGCGGCCATCTCCCAAAAAAGCGAGTTGAAAAATGGAGCTCAGGGACACTGCAATTCACAAACCCGCAGAGTTATAAATGATAACTCTCATCCACAGATATATTGAGGGAAGGCAACAAAGAGGATTTGAAAGCAAGGCAGAATTGCAGGAAACAGATTTCAGGAGGGAGATTCGAATCGCCTTTAAAGCACATGAAAAGCGGCAAAACGTCGACAATGATGCCCTTGGCCAAAAAGGGCGTATGCGTTTTTTCCTGAATATATTCAGGAAAAAACGCATACGCCCTTTTTGGCCAACCAAGCAACCTGGAAAGGCAAAACAGCGCTACAAAGAAGTCTCGCTTCCCATCGGTCAAAAGGGTCATGCTGCAAAAATTGTCAAAACCAGAAATGCAGGACAGGCCATGGAGAAATGGCAGCCTTGCTACGCTGATGGGCGGGATGTAAATTGCCAACAGCCACTCTGGAGAAGTGTACGGTGTGTCCTGAAACATCGAAAAAACACAGCTCTAGGAGCATAGGGCACGTCCACTCATGGGCGTATAAATTGGGAAAACTAAAAATCAGCAAGACACAGGCACCCCAAAGTTTAGGGTTGCTCTGTTGACAAGAACCTCCACTTCATGACACCTTAAATATCCCAGGAAAGAGAAAAATGGATAAAGAAGTTGTGGTCTTATGTACAATGGAATATCACTCAGACATGAAATCAATGTCATAAGGCTAGTAGAAGCAAGATGAGTGGATTTAGCTACGACGATTCTAAGTGAAATAAGTCACACAGAAAAAGACACTTATCATAAGCTATCACTTATAGAGGGAATGTAAAAACCGCTACACTTGAACTGAATTACAAAACAGAACAGAGTCACACGTTTAGAAAACACACTATGGCTGCTTAACGGGAAAGGTGAGGTGGGGTGATGCATAAAACAAGGGTTTCAAATTCGCTCAGATACCGTTCCATACACCCAATATGTAATAGACAAGACCTACTCCTTGCTCAGTGAACTTGACTCAACACCCCCTATTCACTGCACAAGAATATATGTGACTAGTAAGAATCTTAAAACCTATGTATTGATATCTGTCTGGAAGTGAGTCAAGTGGGTGTAAAGCCGCATAAACACAGCCGTGAAAAGCAGCTAAACCCCATTATAAAAATAAATTACTTTTAAAAACCCGTAAAACAAAGACAGTGAAAGAGAGAGAAATTCTTACACAATTAGTTCAGAGGCTGTGATGCAACCTGGATTGACCATATCTAGACCCACAGCTGGATGAGACATAAGGGTGGACACTCTTGGGGCTGAAAGGTTGGGTGAGGTTGGGTGAGCAAACGCAGACCCTTTAAAGTAATACTGCCTGGTACCCATCCCATGGGTCCCAAATCTCCAGGTTCAAGGGCATCTTCCTACATCGAAAACATGCATGAGAAACCCAGAAGATGGTACACCGTGTGATTTTGAAAGGTTTCTAAGACGCACCTCATTTCTCATCTCCTTGTGCTCGGGTTCGCCTTTCCAGCTACTTTACTAGCAATCTCCCTACTTGGAGAATCAGCACCTTTAAGCTCCTGTTCCCTACAGGTTGCAATTTGTCCTGAGGATGAACGGGAAGAGGGGCAACCAATGAGAGACTAGATCTAGGTGTTGGGACAGGCACAGGTCACTCTATTTTCCCATCAGGAAGAAGAATTAACCACAGGCTCAGCCTGCCGCCCAGAAGCAGAATAAGGCCTGAGGCAATCCCGCGCTTTTGCGGCCAGCTCCCAAAAAAGCGAGTTGAAAAATGGAGCTCAGTGACACTGCAATTCACAATCCCGCAGAGTTATAAATGATAACTCTCATCCACAGATATATTGAGGGAAGGCAACAAAGAGGATTTGAAAGCAAGGCAGAATTGCAGGAAACAGATTTCAGGAGGTAGATTCGAATCGCCTTTAAAGCACATGAAAAGCGGCAAAACGTCGACAATGATGCCCTTGGCCAAAAAGGGCGTATGCGTTTTTACCTGAATATATTCAGGAAAAAACGCATACGCCCTTTTTGGCCAACCAAGCAACCTGGAAAGGCAAAACAGCGCTACAAAGAAGTCTCGCTTCCCATCGGTCAAAAGGGTCATGCTGCAAAAATTGTCAAAACCAGAAATGCAGGACAGGCCATGGAGAAATGGCAGCCTTGCTACGCTGATGGGCGGGATGTAAATTGCCAACAGCCACTCTGGAGAAGTGTACGGTGTGTCCTGAAACATCGAAAAAACACAGCTCTAGGAGCATAGGGCACGTCCACTCATGGGCGTATAAATTGGGAAAACTAAAAATCAGCAAGACACAGGCACCCCAAAGTTTAGGGTTGCTCTGTTGACAAGAACCTCCACTTCATGACACCTTAAATATCCCAGGAAAGAGAAAAATGGATAAAGAAGTTGTGGTCTTATGTACAATGGAATATCACTCAGACATGAAATCAATGTCATAAGGCTAGTAGAAGCAAGATGAGTGGATTTAGCTACGACGATTCTAAGTGAAATAAGTCACACAGAAAAACACACTTATCATAAGCTATCACTTATAGAGGGAATGTAAAAACCGCTACACTTGAACTGAATTACAAAACAGAACAGAGTCACACGTTTAGAAAACACACTATGGCTGCTTAACGGGAAAGGTGAGGTGGGGTGATGCATAAAACAAGGGTTTCAAATTCGCTCAGATACCGTTCCATACACCCAATATGTAATAGACAAGACCTACTCCTTGCTCAGTGAACTGGACTCAACACCCCCTATTCACCGCACAAGAATATATGTGACTAGTAAGAATCTTAAAACCTATGTATTGATATCTGTCTGGAAGTGAGTCAAGTGGGTGTAAAGCCGCATAAACACAGCCGTGAAAAGCAGCTAAACCCCATTATAAAAATAAATTACTTTTAAAAACCCGTAAAACAAAGACAGTGAAAGAGAGAGAAATTCTTAAACAATTCGTTCAGAGGCTGTGATGCAACCTGGATTGACCATGTCTAGACCCACAGCTGGATGAGACATAAGGGTGGACACTCTTGGGGCTGAAAGGTTGGGTGAGGTTGGGTGAGCAAACGCAGACCCTTTAAAGTAATACTGCATGGTACCCATCCCATGGGTCCCAAATCTCCAGGTTCAAGGGCATATTCCTACATCGAAAACATGCATGAGAAACCCAGAAGATGGTACACCGTGTGATTTTGAAAGGTTTCTAAGACGCACCTCATTTCTCATCTCCTTGTGCTCGGGTTCGCCTTTCCAGCTACTTTACTAGCAATCTCCCTACTTGGAGAATCAGCACCTTTAAGCTCCTGTTCCCTACAGGTTGCAATTTGTCCTGAGGATGAACGGGAAGAGGGGCAACCAATGAGAGAATAGATCTAGGTGTTGGGACAGGCACAGGTCACTCTATTTTCCCATCAGGAAGAAGAATTAACCACAGGCTCAGCCTGCCGCCCAGAAGCAGAATAGGGCCTGAGGCAATCCCGCACTTTTGCGGCCAGCTCCCAAAAAAGCGAGTTGAAAAATGGAGCTCAGGGACACTGCAATTCACAAACCCGCAGAGTTATAAATGATAACTCTCATCCACAGATATATTGAGGGAAGGCAACGAAGAGGATTTGAAAGCAAGGCAGAATTGCAGGAAACAGATTTCAGGAGGTAGATTCGAATCGCCTTTAAAGAACATGAAAAGCGGCAAAACGTCGACAATGATGCCCTTGGCCAAAAAGGGCGTATGCGTTTTTTCCTGAATATATTCAGGAAAAAACGCATACGCCCTTTTTGGCCAACCAAGCAACCTGGAAAAGCAAATCAGCGCTACAAAGAAGTCTCGCTTCCCATCGGTCAAAAGGGCCATGCTGCAAAAAGTGTCAAAACCAGAAATGCAGGACAGGCCATGGAGAAATGGCAGCCTTGCTACGCTGATGGGCGGGATGTAAATTGCCAACAGCCACTCTGGAGAAGTGTACGGTGTGTCCTGAAACATCGAAAAAACACAGCTTAGGGAGCATAGGGCATGTCCACTCATGGGCGTATAAATTGGGAAAACTAAAATTCAGCAAGACACAGGCACCCCAAAGTTTAGGGCTGCTCTGTTGACAAGAACCTCCACTTCACGACACCTTAAATATCCCAGGAAAGAGAAAAATGGATAAAGAAGTTGTGGTCCTTATGTACAATGGAATATCACTCAGACATGAAATCAATGTCATAAGGCTAGTAGAAGCAAGATGAGTGGATTTAGGTACGACGATTCTAAGTGAAATAAGTCACACAGAAAAAGACACTTATCATAAGCTATCACTTAGAGAGGGAATGTAAAAACCGCTACACTTGAACTGAATTACAAAACAGAACAGAGTCACACGTGTAGAAAACACACTATGGCTGCTTAACGGGAAAGGTGAGGTGGGGTGATGCATAAAACAAGGGTTTCAAATTCGCTCAGATACCGTTCCATACACCCAATATGTAATAGACAAGACCTACTCCTTGCTCAGTGAACTGGACTCAACACCCCCTATTCACCGCACAAGAATATATGTGACTAGTAAGAATCTTAAAACCTATGTATTGATATCTGTCTGGAAGTGAGTCAAGTGGGTGTAAAGCCGCATAAACACAGCCGTGAAAAGCAGCTAAACCCCATTATAAAAATAAATTACTTTTAAAAACCCGTAAAACAAAGACAGTGAAAGAGAGAGAAATTCTTACAAAATTCGTTCAGAGGCTGTGATGCAACCTGGATTGACCATATCTAGACCCACAGCTGGATGAGACATAAGTGTGGACACTCTTGGGGCTGAAAGGTTGGGTGAGGTTGGGTGAGCAAACGCAGACCCTTTAAAGTAATACTGCCTGGTACCCATCCCATGGGTCCCAAATCTCCAGGTTCAAGGGCATCTTCCTACATCGAAAACATGCATGAGAAACCCAGAAGATGGTACACCGTGTGATTTTGAAAGTTTTCTAATACGCACCTCATTTCTCATCTCCTTGTGCTCGGGTTCGCCTTTCCAGCTACTTTACTAGCAATCTCCCTACTTGGAGAATCAGCACTTTTAAGCTCCTGTTCCCTACAGGTTGCAATTTGTCCTGAGGATGAACGGGAAGAGGGGCAACCAATGAGAGACAAGATCTAGGTGTTGGGACCGGCACAGGTCACTCTATTTTCCCATCAGGAAGAAGAATTAACCACAGGCTCAGCCTGCCGCCCAGAAGCAGAATAGGGCCTGATTCAATCCCGCGCTTTTGCGGCCATCTCCCAAAAAAGCGAGTTGAAAAATGGAGCTCAGGGACACTGCAATTCACAAACCCGCAGAGTTATAAATGATAACTCTCATCCACAGATATATTGAGGGAAGGCAACGAAGAGGATTTGAAAGCAAGGCAGAATTGCAGGAAACAGATTTCAGGAGGGAGATTCGAATCGCCTTTAAAGCACATGAAAAGCGGCAAAACGTCGACAATGATGCCCTTGGCCAAAAAGGGCGTATGCGTTTTTTCCTGAATATATTCAGGAAAAAACGCATACGTCCTTTTTGGCCAACCAAGCAACCTGGAAATGCAAATCAGCGCTACAATGAAGTCTCGCTTCCCATCGGTCAAAAGCTCTATGCTGCAAAAAGTGTCAAAACCAGAAATGCAGAACAGGCCATGGAGAAATGGCAGCCTTGCTACGCTGATGGGCGGGATGTAAATTGCCAACAGCCACTCTGGAGAAGTGTACGGTGTGTCCTGAAACATCGAAAAAACACAGCTGAGGGAGCATAGGGCACGTCCACTCATGGGCGTATAAATTGGGAAAACTAAAAATCAGCAAGACACAGGCACCCCAAAGTTTAGGGTTGCTCTGTTGACAAGAACCTCCACTTCATGACACCTTAAATATCCCAGGAAAGAGGAAAATGGATAAAGAAGTTGTGGTCCTTATGTACAATGGAATATCACTCAGACATGAAATCAATGTCATAAGGCTAGTAGAAGCAAGATGAGTGGATTTAGCTACGACGATTCTAAGTGAAATAAGTCACACAGAAAAAGACACTTATCATAAGCTATCACTTAGAGAGGGAATGTAAAAACCGCTACACTTGAACTGAATTACAAAACAGAACAGAGTCACACGTTTAGAAAACACACTATGGCTGCTTAACGGGAAAGGTGAGGTGGGGTGATGCATAAAACAAGGGTTTCAAATTCGCTCAGATACCGTTCCATACACCCAATATGTAATAGACAAGACCTACTCCTTGCTCAGTGAACTTGACTCTACACCCCCTATTCACTGCACAAGAATATATGTGACTAGTAAGAATCTTAAAACCTATGTATTGATATCTGTCTGGAAGTGAGTCAAGTGGGTGTAAAGCCGCATAAACACAGCCGTGAAAAGCAGCTAAACCCCATTATAAAAATAAATTACTTTTAAAAACCCGTAAAACAAAGACAGTGAAAGAGAGAGAAATTCTTACACAATTCGTTCAGAGGCTGTGATGCAACCTGGATTGACCATATCTAGACCCACAGCTGGATGAGACATAAGGGTGGACACTCTTGGGGCTGAAAGGTTGGGTGAGGTTGGGTGAGCAAACGCAGACCCTTTAAAGTAATACTGCCTGGTACCCATCCCATGGGTCCCAAATCTCCAGGTTCAAGGGCATCTTCCTACATCGAAAACATGCATGAGAAACCCAGAAGATGGTACACCGTGTGATTTTGAAAGGTTTCTAAGACGCACCTCATTTCTCATCTCCTTGTGCTCGGGTTCGCCTTTCCAGCTACTTTACTAGCAATCTCCCTACTTGGAGAATCAGCACTTTTAAGCTCCTGTTCCCTACAGGTTGCAATTTGTCCTGAGGATGAACGGGAAGAGGGGCAACCAATGAGAGACTAGATCTAGGTGTTGGGACAGGCACAGGTCACTCTATTTTCCCATCAGGAAGAAGAATTAACCACAGGCTCAGCCTGCCGCCCAGAAGCAGAATAAGGCCTGAGGCAATCCCGCGCTTTTGCGGCCAGCTCCCAAAAAAGCGAGTTGAAAAATGGAGCTCAGGGACACTGCAATTCACAAACCCGCAGAGTTATAAATGATAACTCTCATCCACAGATATATTGAGGGAAGGCAACAAAGAGGATTTGAAAGCAAGGCAGAATTGCAGGAAACAGATTTCAGGAGGTAGATTCGAATCGCCTTTAAAGCACATGAAAAGCGGCAAAACGTCGACAATGATGCCCTTGGCCAAAAAGGGCGTATGCGTTTTTTCCTGAATATATTCAGGAAAAAACGCATACGCCCTTTTTGGCCAACCAAGCAACCTGGAAAGGCAAAACAGCGCTACAAAGAAGTCTCGCTTCCCATCGGTCAAAAGGGTCATGCTGCAAAAATTGTCAAAACCAGAAATGCAGGACAGGCCATGGAGAAATGGCAGCCTTGCTACGCTGATGGGCGGGATGTAAATTGCCAACAGCCACTCTGGAGAAGTGTACGGTGTGTCCTGAAACATCGAAAAAACACAGCTCTAGGAGCATAGGGCACGTCCACT
Organism: Eschrichtius robustus; assembly: GCF_028021215.1. Lineage (NCBI taxonomy): Eukaryota > Metazoa > Chordata > Mammalia > Artiodactyla > Eschrichtiidae > Eschrichtius > Eschrichtius robustus. The sequence goes on from NW_027175211.1 coordinate 417,419, forward strand.
CATGGGCGTATAAATTGGGAAAACTAAAAATCAGCAAGACACAGGCACCCCAAAGTTTAGGGTTGCTCTGTTGACAAGAACCTCCACTTCATGACACCTTAAATATCCCAGGAAAGAGAAAAATGGATAAAGAAGTTGTGGTCTTATGTACAATGGAATATCACTCAGACATGAAATCAATGTCATAAGGCTAGTAGAAGCAAGATGAGTGGATTTAGCTACGACGATTCTAAGTGAAATCAGTCACACAGAAAAAGACACTTATCATAAGCTATCACTTATAGAGGGAATGTAAAAACCGCTACACTTGAACTGAATTACAAAACAGAACAGAGTCACACGTTTAGAAAACACACTATGGCTGCTTAACGGGAAAGGTGAGGTGGGGTGATGCATAAAACAAGGGTTTCAAATTCGCTCAGATACCGTTCCATACACCCAATATGTAATAGACAAGACCTACTCCTTGCTCAGTGAACTTGACTCAACACCCCCTATTCACCGCACAAGAATATATGTGACTAGTAAGAATCTTAAAACCTATGTATTGATATCTGTCTGGAAGTGAGTCAAGTGGGTGTAAAGCCGCATAAACACAGCCGTGAAAAGCAGCTAAACCCCATTATAAAAATAAATTACTTTAAAAAACCCGTAAAACAAAGACAGTGAAAGAGAGAGAAATTCTTAAACAATTCGTTCAGAGGCTGTGATGCAACCTGGATTGACCATGTCTAGACCCACAGCTGGATGAGACATAAGGGTGGACACTCTTGGGGCTGAAAGGTTGGGTGAGGTTGGGTGAGCAAACGCAGACCCTTTAAAGTAATACTGCATGGTACCCATCCCATGGGTCCCAAATCTCCAGGTTCAAGGGCATCTTCCTACATCGAAAACATGCATTAGAAACCCAGAAGATGGTACACCGTGTGATTTTGAAAGGTTTCTAAGACGCACCTCATTTCTCATCTCCTTGTGCTCGGGTTCGCCTTTCCAGCTACTTTACTAGCAATCTCCCTACTTGGAGAATCAGCACCTTTAAGCTCCTGTTCCCTACAGGTTGCAATTTGTCCTGAGGATGAACGGGAAGAGGGGCAACCAATGAGAGACTAGATCTAGGTGTTGGGACAGGCACAGGTCACTCTATTTTCCCATCAGGAAGAAGAATTAACCACAGGCTCAGCCTGCCGCCCAGAAGCAGAATAAGGCCTGAGGCAATCCCGCGCTTTTGCGGCCAGCTCCCAAAAAAGCGAGTTGAAAAATGGAGCTAAGGGACACTGCAATTCACAAACCCGCAGAGTTATAAATGATAACTCTCATCCACAGATATATTGAGGGAAGTCAACGAAGAGGATTTGAAAGCAAGGCAGAATTGCAGGAAACAGATTTCAGGAGGTAGATTCGAATCGCCTTTAAAGCACATGAAAAGCGGCAAAACGTCGACAATGATGCCCTTGGCCAAAAAGGGCGTATGCGTTTTTTCCTGAATATATTCAGGAAAAAACGCATACGCCCTTTTTGGCCAACCAAGCAACCTGGAAAGGCAAAACAGCGCTACAAAGAAGTCTCGCTTCCCATCGGTCAAAAGGGTCATGCTGCAAAAAGTGTCAAAACCGGAAATGCAGGACAGGCCATGGAGAAATGGCAGCCTTGCTACGCTGATGGGCGGGATGTAAATTGCCAACAGCCACTCTGGAGAAGTGTACGGTGTGTCCTGAAACATCGAAAAAACACAGCTCTAGGAGCATAGGGCACGTCCACTCATGGGCGTATAAATTGGGAAAACTAAAAATCAGCAAGACACAGGCACCCCAAAGTTTAGGGTTGCTCTGTTGACAAGAACCTCCACTTCATGACACCTTAAATATCCCAGGAAAGAGAAAAATGGATAAAGAAGTTGTGGTCTTATGTACAATGGAATATCACTCAGACATGAAATCAATGTCATAAGGCTAGTAGAAGCAAGATGAGTGGATTTAGCTACGACGATTCTAAGTGAAATAAGTCACACAGAAAAAGACACTTATCATAAGCTATCACTTATAGAGGGAATGTAAAAACCGCTACACTTGAACTGAATTACAAAACAGAACAGAGTCACACGTTTAGAAAACACACTATGGCTGCTTAACGGGAAAGGTGAGGTGGGGTGATGCATAAAACAAGGGTTTCAAATTCGCTCAGATACCGTTCCATACACCCAATATGTAATAGACAAGACCTACTCCTTGCTCAGTGAACTGGACTCAACACCCCCTATTCACCGCACAAGAATATATGTGACTAGTAAGAATCTTAAAACCTATGTATTGATATCTGTCTGGAAGTGAGTCAAGTGGGTGTAAAGCCGCATAAACACAGCCGTGAAAAGCAGCTAAACCCCATTATAAAAATAAATTACTTTTAAAAACCCGTAAAACAAAGACAGTGAAAGAGAGAGAAATTCTTAAACAATTCGTTCAGAGGCTGTGATGCAACCTGGATTGACCATGTCTAGACCCACAGCTGGATGAGACATAAGGGTGGACACTCTTGGGGCTGAAAGGTTGGGTGAGGTTGGGTGAGCAAACGCAGACCCTTTAAAGTAATACTGCATGGTACCCATCCCATGGGTCCCAATTCTCCAGGTTCAAGGGCATCTTCCTACATCGAAAACATGCATGAGAAACCCAGAAGATGGTACACCGTGTGATTTTGAAAGGTTTCTAAGACGCACCTCATTTCTCATCTCCTTGTGCTCGGGTTCGCCTTTCCAGCTACTTTACTAGCAATCTCCCTACTTGGAGAATCAGCACCTTTAAGCTCCTGTTCCCTACAGGTTGCAATTTGTCCTGAGGATGAACGGGAAGAGGGGCAACCAATGAGAGACTAGATCTAGGTGTTGGGACAGGCACAGGTCACTCTATTTTCCCATCAGGAAGAAGAATTAACCACAGGCTCAGCCTGCCGCCCAGAAGCAGAATAAGGCCTGAGGCAATCCCGCGCTTTTGCGGCCAGCTCCCAAAAAAGCGAGTTGAAAAATGGAGCTCAGGGACACTGCAATTCACAAACCCGCAGAGTTATAAATGATAACTCTCATCCACAGATATATTGAGGGAAGGCAACGAAGAGGATTTGAAAGCAAGGCAGAATTGCAGGAAACAGATTTCAGGAGGTAGATTCGAATCGCCTTTAAAGCACATGAAAAGCGGCAAAACGTCGATAATGATGCCCTTGGCCAAAAAGGGCGTATGCGTTTTTTCCTGAATATATTCAGGAAAAAACGCATACGCCCTTTTTGGCCAACCAAGCAACCTGGAAAAGCAAATCAGCGCTACAAAGAAGTCTCGCTTCCCATCGGTCAAAAGGTTCATGCTGCAAAAAGTGTCAAAACCAGAAATGCAGGACAGGCCATGGAGAAATGGCAGCCTTGCTACGCTGATGGGCGGGATGTAAATTGCCAACAGCCACTCTGGAGAAGTGTACGGTGTGTCCTGAAACATCGAAAAAACACAGCTTAGGGAGCATAGGGCATGTCCACTCATGGGCGTATAAATTGGGAAAACTAAAATTCAGCAAGACACAGGCACCCCAAAGTTTAGGGCTGCTCTGTTGACAAGAACCTCCACTTCACGACACCTTAAATATCCCAGGAAAGAGAAAAATGGATAAAGAAGTTGTGGTCCTTATGTACAATGGAATATCACTCAGACATGAAATCAATGTCATAAGGCTAGTAGAAGCAAGATGAGTGGATTTAGGTACGACGATTCTAAGTGAAATAAGTCACACAGAAAAAGACACTTATCATAAGCTATCACTTAGAGAGGGAATGTAAAAACCGCTACACTTGAACTGAATTACAAAACAGAACAGAGTCACACGTGTAGAAAACACACTATGGCTGCTTAACGGGAAAGGTGAGGTGGGGTGATGCATAAAACAAGGGTTTCAAATTCGCTCAGATACCGTTCCATACACCCAATATGTAATAGACAAGACCTACTCCTTGCTCAGTGAACTGGACTCAACACCCCCTATTCACCGCACAAGAATATATGTGACTAGTAAGAATCTTAAAACCTATGTATTGATATCTGTCTGGAAGTGAGTCAAGTGGGTGTAAAGCCGCATAAACACAGCCGTGAAAAGCAGCTAAACCCCATTATAAAAATAAATTACTTTTAAAAACCCGTAAAACAAAGACAGTGAAAGAGAGAGAAATTCTTACAAAATTCGTTCAGAGGCTGTGATGCAACCTGGATTGACCATATCTAGACCCACAGCTGGATGAGACATAAGGGTGGACACTCTTGGGGCTGAAAGGTTGGCTGAGGTTGGGTGAGCAAACGCAGACCCTTTAAAGTAATACTGCCTGGTACCCATCCCATGGGTCCCAAATCTCCAGGTTCAAGGGCATCTTCCTACATCGAAAACATGCATGAGAAACCCAGAAGATGGTACACCGTGTGATTTTGAAAGGTTTCTAAGACGCACCTAATTTCTCATCTCCTTGTGCTCGGGTTCGCCTTTCCAGCTACTTTACTAGCAATCTCCCTACTTGGAGAATCAGCACCTTTAAGCTCCTGTTCCCTACAGGTTGCAATTTGTCCTGAGGATGAACGGGAAGAGGGGCAACCAATGAGAGACTAGATCTAGGTGTTGGGACCGGCACAGGTCACTCTATTTTCCCATCAGGAAGAAGAATTAACCACAGGCTCAGCCTGCCGCCCAGAAGCAGAATAGGGCCTGATTCAATCCCGCGCTTTTGCGGCCATCTCCCAAAAAAGCGAGTTGAAAAATGGAGCTCAGGGACACTGCAATTCACAAACCCGCAGAGTTATAAATGATAACTCTCATCCACAGATATATTGAGGGAAGGCAACGAAGAGGATTTGAAAGCAAGGCAGAATTGCAGGAAACAGATTTCAGGAGGGAGATTCGAATCGCCTTTAAAGCACATGAAAAGCGGCAAAACGTCGACAATGATGCCCTTGGCCAAAAAGGGCGTATGCGTTTTTTCCTGAATATATTCAGGAAAAAACGCATACGTCCTTTTTGGCCAACCAAGCAACCTGGAAATGCAAATCAGCGCTACAATGAAGTCTCGCTTCCCATCGGTCAAAAGCTCTATGCTGCAAAAAGTGTCAAAACCAGAAATGCAGAACAGGCCATGGAGAAATGGCAGCCTTGCTACGCTGATTGGCGGGATGTAAATTGCCAACAGCCACTCTGGAGAAGTGTACGGTGTGTCCTGAAACATCGAAAAAACACAGCTGAGGGAGCATAGGGCACGTCCACTCATGGGCGTATAAATTGGGAAAACTAAAAATCAGCAAGACACAGGCACCCCAAAGTTTAGGGTTGCTCTGTTGACAAGAACCTCCACTTCATGACACCTTAAATATCCCAGGAAAGAGGAAAATGGATAAAGAAGTTGTGGTCCTTATGTACAATGGAATATCACTCAGACATGAAATCAATGTCATAAGGCTAGTAGAAGCAAGATGAGTGGATTTAGCTACGACGATTCTAAGTGAAATAAGTCACACAGAAAAAGACACTTATCATAAGCTGTCACTTAGAGAGGGAATGTAAAAACCGCTACACTTGAACTGAATTACAAAACAGAACAGAGTCACACGTTTAGAAAACACACTATGGCTGCTTAACGGGAAAGGTGAGGTGGGGTGATGCATAAAACAAGGGTTTCAAATTCGCTCAGATACCGTTCCATACACCCAATATGTAATAGACAAGACCTACTCCTTGCTCAGTGAACTTGACTCAACACCCCCTATTCACTGCACAAGAATATATGTGACTAGTAAGCATCTTAAAACCTATGTATTGATATCTGTCTGGAAGTGAGTCAAGTGGGTGTAAAGCCGCATAAACACAGCCGTGAAAAGCAGCTAAACCCCATTATAAAAATAAATTACTTTTAAAAACCCGTAAAACAAAGACAGTGAAAGAGAGAGAAATTCTTACACAATTAGTTCAGAGGTTGTGATGCAACCTGGATTGACCATATCTAGACCCACAGCTGGATGAGACATAAGGGTGGACACTCTTGGGGCTGAAAGGTTGGGTGAGGTTGGGTGAGCAAACGCAGACCCTTTAAAGTAATACTGCCTGGTACCCATCCCATGGGTCCCAAATCTCCAGGTTCAAGGGCATCTTCCTACATCGAAAACATGCATGAGAAACCCAGAAGATGGTACACCGTGTGATTTTGAAAGGTTTCTAATACGCACCTCATTTCTCATCTCCTTGTGCTCGGGTTCGCCTTTCCAGCTACTTTACTAGCAATCTCCCTACTTGGAGAATCAGCACTTTTAAGCTCCTGTTCCCTACAGGTTGCAATTTGTCCTGAGGATGAACGGGAAGAGGGGCAACCAATGAGAGACTAGATCTAGGTGTTGGGACAGGCACAGGTCACTCTATTTTCCCATCAGGAAGAAGAATTAACCACAGGCTCAGCCTGCCGCCCAGAAGCAGAATAAGGCCTGAGGCAATCCCGCGCTTTTGCGGCCAGCTCCCAAAAAAGCGAGTTGAAAAATGGAGCTCAGGGACACTGCAATTCACAAACCCGCAGAGTTATAAATGATAACTCTCATCCACAGATATATTGAGGGAAGGCAACAAAGAATATTTGAAAGCAAGGCAGAATTGCAGGAAACAGATTTCAGGAGGTAGATTCGAATCGCCTTTAAAGCACATGAAAAGCGGCAAAACGTCGACAATGATGCCCTTGCCCAAAAAGGGCGTATGCGTTTTTTCCTGAATATATTCAGGAAAAAACGCATACGCCCTTTTTGGCCAACCAAGCAACCTGGAAAGGCAAAACAGCGCTACAAAGAAGTCTCGCTTCCCATCGGTCAAAAGGGTCATGCTGCAAAAATTGTCAAAACCAGAAATGCAGGACAGGCCATGGAGAAATGGCAGCCTTGCTACGCTGATGGGCGGGATGTAAATTGCCAACAGCCACTCTGGAGAAGTGTACGGTGTGTCCTGAAACATCGAAAAAACACAGCTCTAGGAGCATAGGGCACGTCCACTCATGGGCGTATAAATTGGGAAAACTAAAAATCAGCAAGACACAGGCACCCCAAAGTTTAGGGTTGCTCTGTTGACAAGAACCTCCACTTCATGACACCTTAAATATCCCAGGAAAGAGAAAAATGGATAAAGAAGTTGTGGTCTTATGTACAATGGAATATCATTCAGACATGAAATCAATGTCATAAGGCTAGTAGAAGCAAGATGAGTGGATTTAGCTACGACGATTCTAAGTGAAATAAGTCACACAGAAAAAGACACTTATCATAAGCTATCACTTATAGAGGGAATGTAAAAACCGCTACACTTGAACTGAATTACAAAACAGAACAGAGTCACACGTTTAGAAAACACACTATGGCTGCTTAACGGGAAAGGTGAGGTGGGGTGATGCATAAAACAAGGGTTTCAAATTCGCTCAGATACCGTTCCATACACCCAATATGTAATAGACAAGACCTACTCCTTGCTCAGTGAACTGGACTCAACACCCCCTATTCACCGCACAAGAATATATGTGACTAGTAAGAATCTTAAAACCTATGTATTGATATCTGTCTGGAAGTGAGTCAAGTGGGTGTAAAGCCGCATAAACACAGCCGTGAAAAGCAGCTAAACCCCATTATAAAAATAAATTACTTTTAAAAACCCGTAAAACAAAGACAGTGAAAGAGAGAGAAATTCTTAAACAATTCGTTCAGAGGGTGTGATGCAACCTGGATTGACCATGTCTAGACCCACAGCTGGATGAGACATAAGGGTGGACACTCTTGGGGCTGAAAGGTTGGGTGAGGTTGGGTGAGCAAACGCAGACCCTTTAAAGTAATACTGCATGGTACCCATCCCATGGGTCCCAAATCTCCAGGTTCAAGGGCATCTTCCTACATCGAAAACATGCATGAGAAACCCAGAAGATGGTACACCATGTGATTTTGAAAGGTTTCTAAGACGCACCTCATTTCTCATCTCCTTGTGCTCGGGTTCGCCTTTCCAGCTACTTTACTAGCAATCTCCCTACTTGGAGAATCAGCACCTTTAAGCTCCTGTTCCCTACAGGTTGCAATTTGTCCTGAGGATGAACGGGAAGAGGGGCAACCAATGAGAGACTAGATCTAGGTGTTGGGACAGGCACAGGTCACTCTATTTTCCCATCAGGAAGAAGAATTAACCACAGGCTCAGTCTGCCGCCCAGAAGCAGAATAGGGCCTGATTCAATCCCGCGCTTTTGCGGCCATCTCCCAAAAAAGCGAGTTGAAAAATGGAGCTCAGGGACACTGCAATTCACAAACCCGCAGAGTTATAAATGATAACTCTCATCCACAGATATATTGAGGGAAGGCAACGAAGAGGATTTGAAAGCAAGGCAGAATTGCAGGAAACAGATTTCAGGAGGGAGATTCGAATCGCCTTTAAAGCACATGAAAAGCGGCAAAACGTCGACAATGATGCCCTTGCCCAAAAAGGGCGTATGCGTTTTTTCCTGAATATATTCAGGAAAAAACGCATACGTCCTTTTTGGCCAACCAAGCAACCTGGAAATGCAAATCAGCGCTACAATGAAGTCTCGCTTCCCATCGGTCAAAAGCTCTATGCTGCAAAAAGTGTCAAAACCAGAAATGCAGAACAGGCCATGGAGAAATGGCAGCCTTGCTACGCTGATGGGCGGGATGTAAATTGCCAACAGCCACTCTGGAGAAGTGTACGGTGTGTCCTGAAACATCGAAAAAACACAGCTGAGGGAGCATAGGGCACGTCCACTCATGGGCGTATAAATTGGGAAAACTAAAAATCAGCAAGACACAGGCACCCCAAAGTTTAGGGTTGCTCTGTTGACAAGAACCTCCACTTCATGACACCTTAAATATCCCAGGAAAGAGGAAAATGGATAAAGAAGTTGTGGTCCTTATGTACAATGGAATATCACTCAGACATGAAATCAATGTCATAAGGCTAGTAGAAGCAAGATGAGTGGATTTAGCTACGACGATTCTAAGTGAAATAAGTCACACAGAAAAAGACACTTATCATAAGCTATCACTTAGAGAGGGAATGTAAAAACCGCTACACTTGAACTGAATTACAAAACAGAACAGAGTCACACGTTTAGAAAACACACTATGGCTGCTTAACGGGAAAGGTGAGGTGGGGTGATGCATAAAACAAGGGTTTCAAATTCGCTCAGATACCGTTCCATACACCCAATATGTAATAGACAAGACCTACTCCTTGCTCAGTGAACTGGACTCAACACCCCCTATTCACTGCACAAGAATATATGTGACTAGTAAGAATCTTAAAACCTATGTATTGATATCTGTCTGGAAGTGAGTCAAGTGGGTGTAAAGCCGCATAAACACAGCCGTGAAAAGCAGCTAAACCCCATTATAAAAATAAATTACTTTTAAAAACCCGTAAAACAAAGACAGTGAAAGAGAGAGAAATTCTTACACAATTCGTTCAGAGGCTGTGATGCAACCTGGATTGACCATATCTAGACCCACAGCTGGATGAGACATAAGGGTGGACACTCTTGGGGCTGAAAGGTTGGGTGAGGTTGGGTGAGCAAACGCAGACCCTTTAAAGTAATACTGCCTGGTACCCATCCCATGGGTCCCAAATCTCCATGTTCAAGGGCATCTTCCTACATCGAAAACATGCATGAGAAACCCAGAAGATGGTACACCGTGTGATTTTGAAAGGTTTCTAATACGCACCTCATTTCTCATCTCCTTGTGCTCGGGTTCGCCTTTCCAGCTACTTTACTAGCAATCTCCCTACTTGGAGAATCAGCACTTTTAAGCTCCTGTTCCCTACAGGTTGCAATTTGTCCTGAGGATGAACGGGAAGAGGGGCACCCAATGAGAGACTAGATCTAGGTGTTGGGACAGGCACAGGTCACTCTATTTTCCCATCAGGAAGAAGAATTAACCACAGGCTCAGCCTGCCGCCCAGAAGCAGAATAAGGCCTGAGGCAATCCCGCGCTTTTGCGGCCAGCTCCCAAAAAAGCGAGTTGAAAAATGGAGCTCAGGGACACTGCAATTCACAAACCCGCAGAGTTATAAATGATAACTCTCATCCACAGATATATTGAGGGAAGGCAACGAAGAGGATTTGAAAGCAAGGCAGAATTGCAGGAAACAGATTTCAGGAGGGAGATTCGAATCGCCTTTAAAGCACATGAAAAGCGGCAAAACGTCGACAATGATGCCCTTGGCCAAAAAGGGCGTATGCGTTTTTTCCTGAATATATTCAGGAAAAAACGCATACGCCCTTTTTGGCCAACCAAGCAACCTGGAAAGGCAAAACAGCGCTACAAAGAAGTCTCGCTTCCCATCGGTCAAAAGGGTCATGCTGCAAAAAGTGTCAAAACCAGAAATGCAGGACAGGCCATGGAGAAATGGCAGCCTTGCTACGCTGATGGGCGGGATGTAAATTGCCAACAGCCACTCTGGAGAAGTGTACGGTGTGTCCTGAAACATCGAAAAAACACAGCTCTAGGAGCATAGGGCACGTCCACTCATGGGCGTATAAATTGGGAAAACTAAAAATCAGCAAGACACAGGCACCCCAAAGTTTAGGGTTGCTCTGTTGACAAGAACCTCCACTTCATGACACCTTAAATATCCCAGGAAAGAGAAAAATGGATAAAGAAGTTGTGGTCTTATGTACAATGGAATATCACTCAGACATGAAATCAATGTCATAAGGCTAGTAGAAGCAAGATGAGTGGATTTAGCTACGACGATTCTAAGTGAAATAAGTCACACAGAAAAAGACACTTATCATAAGCTATCACTTATAGAGGGAATGTAAAAACCGCTACACTTGAACTGAATTACAAAACAGAACAGAGTCACACGTTTAGAAAACACACTATGGCTGCTTAACGGGAAAGGTGAGGTGGGGTGATGCATAAAATAAGGGTTTCAAATTCGCTCAGATACCGTTCCATACACCCAATATGTAATAGACAAGACCTACTCCTTGCTCAGTGAACTGGACTCAACACCCCCTATTCACCGCACAAGAATATATGTGACTAGTAAGAATCTTAAAACCTATGTATTGATATCTGTCTGGAAGTGAGTCAAGTGGGTGTAAAGCCGCATAAACACAGCCGTGAAAAGCAGCTAAACCCCATTATAAAAATAAATTACTTTTAAAAACCCGTAAAACAAAGACAGTGAAAGAGAGAGAAATTCTTACAAAATTCGTTCAGAGGCTGTGATGCAACCTGGATTGACCATATCTAGACCCACAGCAGGATGAGACATAAGGGTGGACACTCTTGGGGCTGAAAGGTTGGGTGAGGTTGGGTGAGCAAGCGCAGACCCTTTAAAGTAATACTGCCTGGTACCCATCCCATGGGTCCCAAATCTCCAGGTTCAAGGGCATCTTCCTACATCGAAAACATGCATGAGAAACCCAGAAGATGGTACACCGTGTGATTTTGAAAGGTTTCTAATACGCACCTCATTTCTCATCTCCTTGTGCTCGGGTTCGCCTTTCCAGCTACTTTACTAGCAATCTCCCTACTTGGAGAATCAGCACCTTTAAGCTCCTGTTCCCTACAGGTTGCAATTTGTCTTGAGGATGAACGGGAAGAGGGGCAACCAATGAGAGACTAGATCTAGGTGTTGGGACAGGCACAGGTCACCCTATTTTCCCATCAGGAAGAAGAATTAACCACAGGCTCAGCCTGCCGCCCAGAAGCAGAATAGGGCCTGAGGCAATCCCGCACTTTTGCGGCCAGCTCCCAAAAAAGTGAGTTGAAAAATGGAGCTCAGGGACACTGCAATTCACAAACCCGCAGAGGTATAAATGATAACTCTCATCCACAGATATATTGAGGGAAGGCAACGAAGAGGATTTGAAAGCAAGGCAGAATTGCAGGAAACAGATTTCAGGAGGTAGATTCGAATCGCCTTTAAAGCACATGAAAAGCGGCAAAACGTCGACAATGATGCCCTTGGCCAAAAAGTGCGTATGCGTTTTTTCCTGAATATATTCAGGAAAAAACGCATACGCCCTTTTTGGCCAACCAAGCAACCTGGAAAGGCAAATCAGCGCTACAAAGAAGTCTCGCTTCCCATCGGTCAAAAAGTTCATGCTGCAAAAAGTGTCAAAACCAGAAATGCAGGACAGGCCATGGAGAAATGGCAGCCTTGCTACGCTGATGGGCGGGATGTAAATTGCCAACAGCCACTCTGGAGAAGTGTACGGTGTGTCCTGAAACATCGAAAAAACACAGCTTAGGGAGCATAGGGCACGTCCACTCATGGGCGTATAAATTGGGAAAACTAAAAATCAGCAAGACACAGGCACCCCAAAGTTTAGGGCTGCTCTGTTGACAAGAACCTCCACTTCACGACACCTTAAATATCCCAGGAAAGAGAAAAATGGATAAAGAAGTTGTGGTCCTTATGTAAAATGGAATATCACTCAGACATGAAATCAATGTCATAAGGCTAGTAGAAGCAAGATGAGTGGATTTAGGTACGACGATTCTAAGTGAAATAAGTCACACAGAAAAAGACACTTATCATAAGCTATCACTTAGAGAGGGAATGTAAAAACCGCTACACTTGAACTGAATTACAAAACAGAACAGAGTCACACGTTTAGAAAACACACTATGGCTGCTTAACGGGAAAGGTGAGGTGGGGTGATGCATAAAACAAGGGTTTCAAATTCGCTCAGATACCGTTCCATACACCCAATTTGTAATAGACAAGACCTACTCCTTGCTCAGTGAACTGGACTCAATACCCCCTATTCACCGCACAAGAATATATGTGACTGGTAAGAATCTTAAACCCTATGTATTGATATCTGTCTGGAAGTGAGTCAAGTGGCTGTAAAGCCGCATAAACACAGCCGTGAAAAGCAGCTAAACCCCATTATAAAAATAAATTACTTTTAAAAACCCGTAAAACAAAGACAGTGAAAGAGAGAGAAATTCTTACACAATTCGTTCAGAGGCTGTGATGCAACCTGGATTGACCATATCTAGACCCACAGCTGGATGAGACATAAGGGTGGACACTCTTGGGGCTCAAAGGTTGGGTGAGGTTGGGTGAGCAAACGCAGACCCTTTAAAGTAATACTGCCTGGTACCCATCCCATGGGTCCCAAATCTCCAGGTTCAAGGGCATCTTCCTACATCGAAAACATGCATGAGAAACCCAGAAGATGGTACACCGTGTGATTTTGAAAGGTTTCTAAGACGCACCTCATTTCCCATCTCCTTGTGCTCGGGTTCGCCTTTCCAGCTACTTTACTAGCAATCTCCCTACTTGGAGAATCAGCACCTTTAAGCTCCTGTTCCCTACAGGTTGCAATTTGTCCTGAGGATGAACGGGAAGAGGGGCAAACAATGAGAGACTAGATCTAGGTGTTGGGACAGGCACAGGTCACTCTATTTTCCATTCAGGAAGAAGAATTAACCACAGGCTCAGCCTGCCGCCCAGAAGCAGAATAGGGCCTGAGGCAATCCCGCGCTTTTGCGGCCAGCTCCCAAAAAAGCCAGTTGAAAAATGGAGCTCAGGGACACTGCAATTCACAAACCCGCAGAGTTATAAATGATAACTCTCATCCACAGATATATTGAGGGAAGGCAACGAAGAGGGTTTGAAAGCAAGGCAGAATTGCAGGAAACAGATTTCAGGAGGGAGATTCGAATCGCCTTTAAAGCACATGAAAAGCGGCAAAACGTCGACAATGATGCCCTTGGCCAAAAAGGGCGTATGCGTTTTTTCCTGAATATATTCAGGAAAAAACGCATACGCCCTTTTTGGCCAACCAAGCAACCTGGAAAGGCAAATCAGCGCTACAAAGAAGTCTCGCTTCCCATCGGTCAAAAGGTTCATGCTGCAAAAAGTGTCAAAACCAGAAATGCAGGACAGGCCATGGAGAAATGGCAGCCTTGCTACGCTGATGGGCGGGATGTAAATTGCCAACAGCCACTCTGGAGAAGTGTACGGTGTGTCCTGAAACATCGAAAAAACACAGCTTAGGGAGCATAGGGCACGTCCACTCATGGGCGTATAAATTGGGAAAACTAAAAATCAGCAAGACACAGGCACCCCAAAGTTTAGGGTTGCTCTGTTGACAAGAACCTCCACTTCATGACACCTTAAATATCCCAGGAAAGAGAAAAATGGATAAAGAAGTTGTGGTCTTATGTACAATGGAATATCACTCAGACATGAAATCAATGTCATAAGGCTAGTAGAAGCAAGATGAGTGGATTTAGCTACGACGATTCTAAGTGAAATAAGTCACACAGAAAAAGACACTTATCATAAGCTATCACTTATAGAGGGAATGTAAAAACCGCTACACTTGAACTGAATTACAAAACAGAACAGAGTCACACGTTTAGAAAACACACTATGGCTGCTTAACGGGAAAGGTGAGGTGGGGTGATGCATAAAACAAGGGTTTCAAATTCGCTCAGATACCGTTCCATACACCCAATATGTAATAGACAAGACCTACTCCTTGCTCAGTGAACTGGACTCAACACCCCCTATTCACCGCACAAGAATATATGTGACTAGTAAGAATCTTAAAACCTATGTATTGATATCTGTCTGGAAGTGAGTCAAGTGGGTGTAAAGCCGCATAAACACAGCCGTGAAAAGCAGCTAAACCCCATTATAAAAATAAATTACTTTTAAAAACCCGTAAAACAAAGACAGTGAAAGAGAGAGAAATTCTTACAAAATTCGTTCAGAGGCTGTGATGCAACCTGGATTGACCATATCTAGACCCACAGCAGGATGAGACATAAGGGTGGACACTCTTGGGGCTCAAAGGTTGGGTGAGGTTGGGTGAACAAGCGCAGACCCTTTAAAGTAATACTGCCTGGTACCCATCCCATGGGTCCCAAATCTCCAGGTTCAAGGGCATCTTCCTACATCGAAAACATGCATGAGAAACCCAGAAGATGGTACACCGTGTGATTTTGAAAGGTTTCTAATACGCACCTCATTTCTCATCTCCTTGTGCTCGGGTTCGCCTTTCCAGCTACTTTACTAGCAATCTCCCTACTTGGAGAATCAGCACCTTTAAGCTCCTGTTCCCTACAGGTTGCAATTTGTCTTGAGGATGAACGGGAAGAGGGGCAACCAATGAGAGACTAGATCTAGGTGTTGGGACAGGCACAGGTCACTCTATTTTCCCATCAGGAAGAAGAATTAACCACAGGCTCAGCCTGCCGCCCAGAAGCAGAATAGGGCCTGAGGCAATCCCGCACTTTTGCGGCCAGCTCCCAAAAAAGCGAGTTGAAAAATGGAGCTCAGGGACACTGCAATTCACAAACCCGCAGAGGTATAAATGATAACTCTCATCCACAGATATATTGAGGGAAGGCAACGAAGAGGATTTGAAAGCAAGGCAGAATTGCAGGAAACAGATTTCAGGAGGTAGATTCGAATCGCCTTTAAAGCACATGAAAAGCGGCAAAACGTCGACAATGATGCCCTTGGCCAAAAAGGGCGTATGCGTTTTTTCCTGAATATATTCAGGAAAAAACGCATACGCCCTTTTTGGCCAACCAAGCAACCTGGAAAGGCAAATCAGCGCTACAAAGAAGTCTCGCTTCCCATCGGTCAAAAAGTTCATGCTGCAAAAAGTGTCAAAACCAGAAATGCAGGACAGGCCATGGAGAAATGGCAGCCTTGCTACGCTGATGGGCGGGATGTAAATTGCCAACAGCCACTCTGGAGAAGTGTACGGTGTGTCCTGAAACATCGAAAAAACACAGCTTAGGGAGCATAGGGCACGTCCACTCATGGGCGTATAAATTGGGAAAACTAAAAATCAGCAAGACACAGGCACCCCAAAGTTTAGGGCTGCTCTGTTGACAAGAACCTCCACTTCACGACACCTTAAATATCCCAGGAAAGAGAAAAATGGATAAAGAAGTTGTGGTCCTTATGTAAAATGGAATATCACTCAGACATGAAATCAATGTCATAAGGCTAGTAGAAGCAAGATGAGTGGATTTAGGTACGACGATTCTAAGTGAAATAAGTCACACAGAAAAAGACACTTATCATAAGCTATCACTTAGAGAGGGAATGTAAAAACCGCTACACTTGAACTGAATTACAAAACAGAACAGAGTCACACGTTTAGAAAACACAGTATGGCTGCTTAACGGGAAAGGTGAGGTGGGGTGATGCATAAAACAAGGGTTTCAAATTCGCTCAGATACCGTTCCATACACCCAATTTGTAATAGACAAGACCTACTCCTTGCTCAGTGAACTGGACTCAATACCCCCTATTCACCGCACAAGAATATATGTGACTGGTAAGAATCTTAAACCCTATGTATTGATATCTGTCTGGAAGTGAGTCAAGTGGGTGTAAAGCCGCATAAACACAGCCGTGAAAAGCAGCTAAACCCCATTATAAAAATAAATTACTTTTAAAAACCCGTAAAACAAAGACAGTGAAAGAGAGAGAAATTCTTACACAATTCGTTCAGAGGCTGTGATGCAACCTGGATTGACCATATCTAGACCCACAGCTGGATGAGACATAAGGGTGGACACTCTTGGGGCTCAAAGGTTGGGTGAGGTTGGGTGAGCAAACGCAGACCCTTTAAAGTAATACTGCCTGGTACCCATCCCATGGGTCCCAAATCTCCAGGTTCAAGGGCATCTTCCTACATCGAAAACATGCATGAGAAACCCAGAAGATGGTACACCGTGTGATTTTGAAAGGTTTCTAAGACGCACCTCATTTCCCATCTCCTTGTGCTCGGGTTCGCCTTTCCAGCTACTTTACTAGCAATCTCCCTACTTGGAGAATCAGCACCTTTAAGCTCCTGTTCCCTACAGGTTGCAATTTGTCCTGAGGATGAACGGGAAGAGGGGCAAACAATGAGAGACTAGATCTAGGTGTTGGGACAGGCACAGGTCACTCTATTTTCCATTCAGGAAGAAGAATTAACCACAGGCTCAGCCTGCCGCCCAGAAGCAGAATAGGGCCTGAGGCAATCCCGCGCTTTTGCGGCCAGCTCCCAAAAAAGCCAGTTGAAAAATGGAGCTCAGGGACACTGCAATTCACAAACCGGCAGAGTTATAAATGATAACTCTCATCCACAGATATATTGAGGGAAGGCAACGAAGAGGGTTTGAAAGCAAGGCAGAATTGCAGGAAACAGATTTCAGGAGGGAGATTCGAATCGCCTTTAAAGCACATGAAAAGCGGCAAAACGTCGACAATGATGCCCTTGGCCAAAAAGGGCGTATGCGTTTTTTCCTGAATATATTCAGGAAAAAACGCATACGCCCTTTTTGGCCAACCAAGCAACCTGGAAAGGCAAATCAGCGCTACAAAGAAGTCTCGCTTCCCATCGGTCAAAAGGTTCATGCTGCAAAAAGTGTCAAAACCAGAAATGCAGGACAGGCCATGGAGAAATGGCAGCCTTGCTACGCTGATGGGCGGGATGTAAATTGCCAACAGCCACTCTGGAGAAGTGTACGGTGTGTCCTGAAACATCGAAAAAACACAGCTTAGGGAGCATAGGGCACGTCCACTCATGGGCGTATAAATTGGGAAAACTAAAAATCAGCAAGACACAGGCACCCCAAAGTTTAGGGTTGCTCTGTTGACAAGAACCTCCACTTCATGACACCTTAAATATCCCAGGAAAGAGAAAAATGGATAAAGAAGTTGTGGTCTTATGTACAATGGAATATCACTCAGACATGAAATCAATGTCATAAGGCTAGTAGAAGCAAGATGAGTGGATTTAGCTACGACGATTCTAAGTGAAATAAGTCACACAGAAAAA
The DNA here is from genome assembly GCF_028021215.1 of Eschrichtius robustus. Classification (NCBI taxonomy): domain Eukaryota; kingdom Metazoa; phylum Chordata; class Mammalia; order Artiodactyla; family Eschrichtiidae; genus Eschrichtius; species Eschrichtius robustus. Next base: position 435,270 of record NW_027175211.1, read on the forward strand.
GACACTTATCATAAGCTATCACTTATAGAGGGAATGTAAAAACCGCTACACTTGAACTGAATTACAAAACAGAACAGAGTCACACGTTTAGAAAACACACTATGGCTGCTTAACGGGAAAGGTGAGGTGGGGTGATGCATAAAACAAGGGTTTCAAATTCGCTCAGATACCGTTCCATACACCCAATATGTAATAGACAAGACCTACTCCTTGCTCAGTGAACTGGACTCAACACCCCCTATTCACCGCACAAGAATATATGTGACTAGTAAGAATCTTAAAACCTATGTATTGATATCTGTCTGGAAGTGAGTCAAGTGGGTGTAAAGCCGCATAAACACAGCCGTGAAAAGCAGCTAAACCCCATTATAAAAATAAATTACTTTTAAAAACCCGTAAAACAAAGACAGTGAAAGAGAGAGAAATTCTTAAACAATTCGTTCAGAGGCTGTGATGCAACCTGGATTGACCATGTCTAGACCCACAGCTGGATGAGACATAAGGGTGGACACTCTTGGGGCTGAAAAGTTGGGTGAGGTTGGGTGAGCAAACGCAGACCCTTTAAAGTAATACTGCATGGTACCCATCCCATGGGTCCCAATTCTCCAGGTTCAAGGGCATCTTCCTACATCGAAAACATGCATGAGAAACCCAGAAGATGGTACACCGTGTGATTTTGAAAGGTTTCTAAGACGCACCTCATTTCTCATCTCCTTGTGCTCGGGTTCGCCTTTCCAGCTACTTTACTAGCAATCTCCCTACTTGGAGAATCAGCACCTTTAAGCTCCTGTTCCCTACAGGTTGCAATTTGTCCTGAGGATGAACGGGAAGAGGGGCAACCAATGAGAGACTAGATCTAGGTGTTGGGACAGGCACAGGTCACTCTATTTTCCCATCAGGAAGAAGAATTAACCACAGGCTCAGCCTGCCGCCCAGAAGCAGAATAAGGCCTGAGGCAATCCCGCGCTTTTGCGGCCAGCTCCCAAAAAAGCGAGTTGAAAAATGGAGCTCAGGGACACTGCAATTCACAAACCCGCAGAGTTATAAATGATAACTCTCATCCACAGATATATTGAGGGAAGGCAACGAAGAGGATTTGAAAGCAAGGCAGAATTGCAGGAAACAGATTTCAGGAGGTAGATTCGAATCGCCTTTAAAGCACATGAAAAGCGGCAAAACGTCGACAATGATGCCCTTGGCCAAAAAGGGCGTATGCGTTTTTTCCTGAATATATTCAGGAAAAAACGCATACGCCCTTTTTGGCCAACCAAGCAACCTGGAAAAGCAAATCAGCGCTACAAAGAAGTCTCGCTTCCCATCGGTCAAAAGCTCTATGCTGCAAAAAGTGTCAAAACCAGAAATGCAGAACAGGCCATGGAGAAATGGCAGCCTTGCTACGCTGATTGGCGGGATGTAAATTGCCAACAGCCACTCTGGAGAAGTGTACGGTGTGTCCTGAAACATCGAAAAAACACAGCTGAGGGAGCATAGGGCACGTCCACTCATGGGCGTATAAATTGGGAAAACTAAAAATCAGCAAGACACAGGCACCCCAAAGTTTAGGGTTGCTCTGTTGACAAGAACCTCCACTTCATGACACCTTAAATATCCCAGGAAAGAGGAAAATGGATAAAGAAGTTGTGGTCCTTATGTACAATGGAATATCACTCAGACATGAAATCAATGTCATAAGGCTAGTAGAAGCAAGATGAGTGGATTTAGCTACGACGATTCTAAGTGAAATAAGTCACACAGAAAAAGACACTTATCATAAGCTGTCACTTAGAGAGGGAATGTAAAAACCGCTACACTTGAACTGAATTACAAAACAGAACAGAGTCACACGTTTAGAAAACACACTATGGCTGCTTAACGGGAAAGGTGAGGTGGGGTGATGCATAAAACAAGGGTTTCAAATTCGCTCAGATACCGTTCCATACACCCAATATGTAATAGACAAGACCTACTCCTTGCTCAGTGAACTTGACTCAACACCCCCTATTCACTGCACAAGAATATATGTGACTAGTAAGCATCTTAAAACCTATGTATTGATATCTGTCTGGAAGTGAGTCAAGTGGGTGTAAAGCCGCATAAACACAGCCGTGAAAAGCAGCTAAACCCCATTATAAAAATAAATTACTTTTAAAAACCCGTAAAACAAAGACAGTGAAAGAGAGAGAAATTCTTACACAATTAGTTCAGAGGTTGTGATGCAACCTGGATTGACCATATCTAGACCCACAGCTGGATGAGACATAAGGGTGGACACTCTTGGGGCTGAAAGGTTGGGTGAGGTTGGGTGAGCAAACGCAGACCCTTTAAAGTAATACTGCCTGGTACCCATCCCATGGGTCCCAAATCTCCAGGTTCAAGGGCATCTTCCTACATCGAAAACATGCATGAGAAACCCAGAAGATGGTACACCGTGTGATTTTGAAAGGTTTCTAATACGCACCTCATTTCTCATCTCCTTGTGCTCGGGTTCGCCTTTCCAGCTACTTTACTAGCAATCTCCCTACTTGGAGAATCAGCACTTTTAAGCTCCTGTTCCCTACAGGTTGCAATTTGTCCTGAGGATGAACGGGAAGAGGGGCAACCAATGAGAGACTAGATCTAGGTGTTGGGACAGGCACAGGTCACTCTATTTTCCCATCAGGAAGAAGAATTAACCACAGGCTCAGCCTGCCGCCCAGAAGCAGAATAAGGCCTGAGGCAATCCCGCGCTTTTGCGGCCAGCTCCCAAAAAAGCGAGTTGAAAAATGGAGCTCAGGGACACTGCAATTCACAAACCCGCAGAGTTATAAATGATAACTCTCATCCACAGATATATTGAGGGAAGGCAACAAAGAATATTTGAAAGCAAGGCAGAATTGCAGGAAACAGATTTCAGGAGGTAGATTCGAATCGCCTTTAAAGCACATGAAAAGCGGCAAAACGTCGACAATGATGCCCTTGGCCAAAAAGGGCGTATGCGTTTTTTCCTGAATATATTCAGGAAAAAACGCATACGCCCTTTTTGGCCAACCAAGCAACCTGGAAAGGCAAAACAGCGCTACAAAGAAGTCTCGCTTCCCATCGGTCAAAAGGGTCATGCTGCAAAAATTGTCAAAACCAGAAATGCAGGACAGGCCATGGAGAAATGGCAGCCTTGCTACGCTGATGGGCGGGATGTAAATTGCCAACAGCCACTCTGGAGAAGTGTACGGTGTGTCCTGAAACATCGAAAAAACACAGCTCTAGGAGCATAGGGCACGTCCACTCATGGGCGTATAAATTGGGAAAACTAAAAATCAGCAAGACACAGGCACCCCAAAGTTTAGGGTTGCTCTGTTGACAAGAACCTCCACTTCATGACACCTTAAATATCCCAGGAAAGAGAAAAATGGATAAAGAAGTTGTGGTCTTATGTACAATGGAATATCACTCAGACATGAAATCAATGTCATAAGGCTAGTAGAAGCAAGATGAGTGGATTTAGCTACGACGATTCTAAGTGAAATAAGTCACACAGAAAAAGACACTTATCATAAGCTATCACTTATAGAGGGAATGTAAAAACCGCTACACTTGAACTGAATTACAAAACAGAACAGAGTCACACGTTTAGAAAACACACTATGGCTGCTTAACGGGAAAGGTGAGGTGGGGTGATGCATAAAACAAGGGTTTCAAATTCGCTCAGATACCGTTCCATACACCCAATATGTAATAGACAAGACCTACTCCTTGCTCAGTGAACTGGACTCAACACCCCCTATTCACCGCACAAGAATATATGTGACTAGTAAGAATCTTAAAACCTATGTATTGATATCTGTCTGGAAGTGAGTCAAGTGGGTGTAAAGCCGCATAAACACAGCCGTGAAAAGCAGCTAAACCCCATTATAAAAATAAATTACTTTTAAAAACCCGTAAAACAAAGACAGTGAAAGAGAGAGAAATTCTTAAACAATTCGTTCAGAGGCTGTGATGCAACCTGGATTGACCATGTCTAGACCCACAGCTGGATGAGACATAAGGGTGGACACTCTTGGGGCTGAAAAGTTGGGTGAGGTTGGGTGAGCAAACGCAGACCCTTTAAAGTAATACTGCATGGTACCCATCCCATGGGTCCCAATTCTCCAGGTTCAAGGGCATCTTCCTACATCGAAAACATGCATGAGAAACCCAGAAGATGGTACACCGTGTGATTTTGAAAGGTTTCTAAGACGCACCTCATTTCTCATCTCCTTGTGCTCGGGTTCGCCTTTCCAGCTACTTTACTAGCAATCTCCCTACTTGGAGAATCAGCACCTTTAAGCTCCTGTTCCCTACAGGTTGCAATTTGTCCTGAGGATGAACGGGAAGAGGGGCAACCAATGAGAGACTAGATCTAGGTGTTGGGACAGGCACAGGTCACTCTATTTTCCCATCAGGAAGAAGAATTAACCACAGGCTCAGCCTGCCGCCCAGAAGCAGAATAAGGCCTGAGGCAATCCCGCGCTTTTGCGGCCAGCTCCCAAAAAAGCGAGTTGAAAAATGGAGCTCAGGGACACTGCAATTCACAAACCCGCAGAGTTATAAATGATAACTCTCATCCACAGATATATTGAGGGAAGGCAACGAAGAGGATTTGAAAGCAAGGCAGAATTGCAGGAAACAGATTTCAGGAGGTAGATTCGAATCGCCTTTAAAGCACATGAAAAGCGGCAAAACGTCGACAATGATGCCCTTGGCCAAAAAGGGCGTATGCGTTTTTTCCTGAATATATTCAGGAAAAAACGCATACGCCCTTTTTGGCCAACCAAGCAACCTGGAAAAGCAAATCAGCGCTACAAAGAAGTCTCGCTTCCCATCGGTCAAAAGGTTCATGCTGCAAAAAGTGTCAAAACCAGAAATGCAGGACAGGCCATGGAGAAATGGCAGCCTTGCTACGCTGATGGGCGGGATGTAAATTGCCAACAGCCACTCTGGAGAAGTGTACGGTGTGTCCTGAAACATCGAAAAAACACAGCTTAGGGAGCATAGGGCATGTCCACTCATGGGCGTATAAATTGGGAAAACTAAAATTCAGCAAGACACAGGCACCCCAAAGTTTAGGGCTGCTCTGTTGACAAGAACCTCCACTTCACGACACCTTAAATATCCCAGGAAAGAGAAAAATGGATAAAGAAGTTGTGGTCCTTATGTACAATGGAATATCACTCAGACATGAAATCAATGTCATAAGGCTAGTAGAAGCAAGATGAGTGGATTTAGGTACGACGATTCTAAGTGAAATAAGTCACACAGAAAAAGACACTTATCATAAGCTATCACTTAGAGAGGGAATGTAAAAACCGCTACACTTGAACTGAATTACAAAACAGAACAGAGTCACACGTGTAGAAAACACACTATGGCTGCTTAACGGGAAAGGTGAGGTGGGGTGATGCATAAAACAAGGGTTTCAAATTCGCTCAGATACCGTTCCATACACCCAATATGTAATAGACAAGACCTACTCCTTGCTCAGTGAACTGGACTCAACACCCCCTATTCACCGCACAAGAATATATGTGACTAGTAAGAATCTTAAAACCTATGTATTGATATCTGTCTGGAAGTGAGTCAAGTGGGTGTAAAGCCGCATAAACACAGCCGTGAAAAGCAGCTAAACCCCATTATAAAAATAAATTACTTTTAAAAACCCGTAAAACAAAGACAGTGAAAGAGAGAGAAATTCTTACAAAATTCGTTCAGAGGCTGTGATGCAACCTGGATTGACCATATCTAGACCCACAGCTGGATGAGACATAAGGGTGGACACTCTTGGGGCTGAAAGGTTGGCTGAGGTTGGGTGAGCAAACGCAGACCCTTTAAAGTAATACTGCCTGGTACCCATCCCATGGGTCCCAAATCTCCAGGTTCAAGGGCATCTTCCTACATCGAAAACATGCATGAGAAACCCAGAAGATGGTACACCGTGTGATTTTGAAAGGTTTCTAAGACGCACCTAATTTCTCATCTCCTTGTGCTCGGGTTCGCCTTTCCAGCTACTTTACTAGCAATCTCCCTACTTGGAGAATCAGCACCTTTAAGCTCCTGTTCCCTACAGGTTGCAATTTGTCCTGAGGATGAACGGGAAGAGGGGCAACCAATGAGAGACTAGATCTAGGTGTTGGGACCGGCACAGGTCACTCTATTTTCCCATCAGGAAGAAGAATTAACCACAGGCTCAGCCTGCCGCCCAGAAGCAGAATAGGGCCTGATTCAATCCCGCGCTTTTGCGGCCATCTCCCAAAAAAGCGAGTTGAAAAATGGAGCTCAGGGACACTGCAATTCACAAACCCGCAGAGTTATAAATGATAACTCTCATCCACAGATATATTGAGGGAAGGCAACGAAGAGGATTTGAAAGCAAGGCAGAATTGCAGGAAACAGATTTCAGGAGGGAGATTCGAATCGCCTTTAAAGCACATGAAAAGCGGCAAAACGTCGACAATGATGCCCTTGGCCAAAAAGGGCGTATGCGTTTTTTCCTGAATATATTCAGGAAAAAACGCATACGTCCTTTTTGGCCAACCAAGCAACCTGGAAATGCAAATCAGCGCTACAATGAAGTCTCGCTTCCCATCGGTCAAAAGCTCTATGCTGCAAAAAGTGTCAAAACCAGAAATGCAGAACAGGCCATGGAGAAATGGCAGCCTTGCTACGCTGATTGGCGGGATGTAAATTGCCAACAGCCACTCTGGAGAAGTGTACGGTGTGTCCTGAAACATCGAAAAAACACAGCTGAGGGAGCATAGGGCACGTCCACTCATGGGCGTATAAATTGGGAAAACTAAAAATCAGCAAGACACAGGCACCCCAAAGTTTAGGGTTGCTCTGTTGACAAGAACCTCCACTTCATGACACCTTAAATATCCCAGGAAAGAGGAAAATGGATAAAGAAGTTGTGGTCCTTATGTACAATGGAATATCACTCAGACATGAAATCAATGTCATAAGGCTAGTAGAAGCAAGATGAGTGGATTTAGCTACGACGATTCTAAGTGAAATAAGTCACACAGAAAAAGACACTTATCATAAGCTGTCACTTAGAGAGGGAATGTAAAAACCGCTACACTTGAACTGAATTACAAAACAGAACAGAGTCACACGTTTAGAAAACACACTATGGCTGCTTAACGGGAAAGGTGAGGTGGGGTGATGCATAAAACAAGGGTTTCAAATTCGCTCAGATACCGTTCCATACACCCAATATGTAATAGACAAGACCTACTCCTTGCTCAGTGAACTTGACTCAACACCCCCTATTCACTGCACAAGAATATATGTGACTAGTAAGCATCTTAAAACCTATGTATTGATATCTGTCTGGAAGTGAGTCAAGTGGGTGTAAAGCCGCATAAACACAGCCGTGAAAAGCAGCTAAACCCCATTATAAAAATAAATTACTTTTAAAAACCCGTAAAACAAAGACAGTGAAAGAGAGAGAAATTCTTACACAATTAGTTCAGAGGTTGTGATGCAACCTGGATTGACCATATCTAGACCCACAGCTGGATGAGACATAAGGGTGGACACTCTTGGGGCTGAAAGGTTGGGTGAGGTTGGGTGAGCAAACGCAGACCCTTTAAAGTAATACTGCCTGGTACCCATCCCATGGGTCCCAAATCTCCAGGTTCAAGGGCATCTTCCTACATCGAAAACATGCATGAGAAACCCAGAAGATGGTACACCGTGTGATTTTGAAAGGTTTCTAATACGCACCTCATTTCTCATCTCCTTGTGCTCGGGTTCGCCTTTCCAGCTACTTTACTAGCAATCTCCCTACTTGGAGAATCAGCACTTTTAAGCTCCTGTTCCCTACAGGTTGCAATTTGTCCTGAGGATGAACGGGAAGAGGGGCAACCAATGAGAGACTAGATCTAGGTGTTGGGACAGGCACAGGTCACTCTATTTTCCCATCAGGAAGAAGAATTAACCACAGGCTCAGCCTGCCGCCCAGAAGCAGAATAAGGCCTGAGGCAATCCCGCGCTTTTGCGGCCAGCTCCCAAAAAAGCGAGTTGAAAAATGGAGCTCAGGGACACTGCAATTCACAAACCCGCAGAGTTATAAATGATAACTCTCATCCACAGATATATTGAGGGAAGGCAACAAAGAATATTTGAAAGCAAGGCAGAATTGCAGGAAACAGATTTCAGGAGGTAGATTCGAATCGCCTTTAAAGCACATGAAAAGCGGCAAAACGTCGACAATGATGCCCTTGGCCAAAAAGGGCGTATGCGTTTTTTCCTGAATATATTCAGGAAAAAACGCATACGCCCTTTTTGGCCAACCAAGCAACCTGGAAAGGCAAAACAGCGCTACAAAGAAGTCTCGCTTCCCATCGGTCAAAAGGGTCATGCTGCAAAAATTGTCAAAACCAGAAATGCAGGACAGGCCATGGAGAAATGGCAGCCTTGCTACGCTGATGGGCGGGATGTAAATTGCCAACAGCCACTCTGGAGAAGTGTACGGTGTGTCCTGAAACATCGAAAAAACACAGCTCTAGGAGCATAGGGCACGTCCACTCATGGGCGTATAAATTGGGAAAACTAAAAATCAGCAAGACACAGGCACCCCAAAGTTTAGGGTTGCTCTGTTGACAAGAACCTCCACTTCATGACACCTTAAATATCCCAGGAAAGAGAAAAATGGATAAAGAAGTTGTGGTCTTATGTACAATGGAATATCACTCAGACATGAAATCAATGTCATAAGGCTAGTAGAAGCAAGATGAGTGGATTTAGCTACGACGATTCTAAGTGAAATAAGTCACACAGAAAAAGACACTTATCATAAGCTATCACTTATAGAGGGAATGTAAAAACCGCTACACTTGAACTGAATTACAAAACAGAACAGAGTCACACGTTTAGAAAACACACTATGGCTGCTTAACGGGAAAGGTGAGGTGGGGTGATGCATAAAACAAGGGTTTCAAATTCGCTCAGATACCGTTCCATACACCCAATATGTAATAGACAAGACCTACTCCTTGCTCAGTGAACTGGACTCAACACCCCCTATTCACCGCACAAGAATATATGTGACTAGTAAGAATCTTAAAACCTATGTATTGATATCTGTCTGGAAGTGAGTCAAGTGGGTGTAAAGCCGCATAAACACAGCCGTGAAAAGCAGCTAAACCCCATTATAAAAATAAATTACTTTTAAAAACCCGTAAAACAAAGACAGTGAAAGAGAGAGAAATTCTTAAACAATTCGTTCAGAGGGTGTGATGCAACCTGGATTGACCATGTCTAGACCCACAGCTGGATGAGACATAAGGGTGGACACTCTTAGGGCTGAAAGGTTGGGTGAGGTTGGGTGAGCAAACGCAGACCCTTTAAAGTAATACTGCATGGTACCCATCCCATGGGTCCCAAATCTCCAGGTTCAAGGGCATCTTCCTACATCGAAAACATGCATGAGAAACCCAGAAGATGGTACACCGTGTGATTTTGAAAGGTTTCTAAGACGCACCTCATTTCTCATCTCCTTGTGCTCGGGTTCGCCTTTCCAGCTACTTTACTAGCAATCTCCCTACTTGGAGAATCAGCACCTTTAAGCTCCTGTTCCCTACAGGTTGCAATTTGTCCTGAGGATGAACGGGAAGAGGGGCAACCAATGAGAGACTAGATCTAGGTGTTGGGACAGGCACAGGTCACTCTATTTTCCCATCAGGAAGAAGAATTAACCACAGGCTCAGCCTGCCGCCCAGAAGCAGAATAGGGCCTGATTCAATCCCGCGCTTTTGCGGCCATCTCCCAAAAAAGCGAGTTGAAAAATGGAGCTCAGGGACACTGCAATTCACAAACCCGCAGAGTTATAAATGATAACTCTCATCCACAGATATATTGAGGGAAGGCAACGAAGAGGATTTGAAAGCAAGGCAGAATTGCAGGAAACAGATTTCAGGAGGGAGATTCGAATCGCCTTTAAAGCACATGAAAAGCGGCAAAACGTCGACAATGATGCCCTTGGCCAAAAAGGGCGTATGCGTTTTTTCCTGAATATATTCAGGAAAAAACGCATACGTCCTTTTTGGCCAACCAAGCAACCTGGAAATGCAAATCAGCGCTACAATGAAGTCTCGCTTCCCATCGGTCAAAAGCTCTATGCTGCAAAAAGTGTCAAAACCAGAAATGCAGAACAGGCCATGGAGAAATGGCAGCCTTGCTACGCTGATGGGCGGGATGTAAATTGCCAACAGCCACTCTGGAGAAGTGTACGGTGTGTCCTGAAACATCGAAAAAACACAGCTTAGGGAGCATAGGGCACGTCCACTCATGGGCGTATAAATTGGGAAAACTAAAAATCAGCAAGACACAGGCACCCCAAAGTTTAGGGTTGCTCTGTTGACAAGAACCTCCACTTCATGACACCTTAAATATCCCAGGAAAGAGAAAAATGGATAAAGAAGTTGTGGTCTTATGTACAATGGAATATCACTCAGACATGAAATCAATGTCATAAGGCTAGTAGAAGCAAGATGAGTGGATTTAGCTACGACGATTCTAAGTGAAATAAGTCACACAGAAAAAGACACTTATCATAAGCTATCACTTATAGAGGGAATGTAAAAACCGCTACACTTGAACTGAATTACAAAACAGAACAGAGTCACACGTTTAGAAAACACACTATGGCTGCTTAACGGGAAAGGTGAGGTGGGGTGATGCATAAAACAAGGGTTTCAAATTCGCTCAGATACCGTTCCATACACCCAATATGTAATAGACAAGACCTACTCCTTGCTCAGTGAACTGGACTCAACACCCCCTATTCACCGCACAAGAATATATGTGACTAGTAAGAATCTTAAAACCTATGTATTGATATCTGTCTGGAAGTGAGTCAAGTGGGTGTAAAGCCGCATAAACACAGCCGTGAAAAGCAGCTAAACCCCATTATAAAAATAAATTACTTTTAAAAACCCGTAAAACAAAGACAGTGAAAGAGAGAGAAATTCTTAAACAATTCGTTCAGAGGCTGTGATGCAACCTGGATTGACCATGTCTAGACCCACAGCTGGATGAGACATAAGGGTGGACACTCTTGGGGCTGAAAAGTTGGGTGAGGTTGGGTGAGCAAACGCAGACCCTTTAAAGTAATACTGCATGGTACCCATCCCATGGGTCCCAATTCTCCAGGTTCAAGGGCATCTTCCTACATCGAAAACATGCATGAGAAACCCAGAAGATGGTACACCGTGTGATTTTGAAAGGTTTCTAAGACGCACCTCATTTCTCATCTCCTTGTGCTCGGGTTCGCCTTTCCAGCTACTTTACTAGCAATCTCCCTACTTGGAGAATCAGCACCTTTAAGCTCCTGTTCCCTACAGGTTGCAATTTGTCCTGAGGATGAACGGGAAGAGGGGCAACCAATGAGAGACTAGATCTAGGTGTTGGGACAGGCACAGGTCACTCTATTTTCCCATCAGGAAGAAGAATTAACCACAGGCTCAGCCTGCCGCCCAGAAGCAGAATAAGGCCTGAGGCAATCCCGCGCTTTTGCGGCCAGCTCCCAAAAAAGCGAGTTGAAAAATGGAGCTCAGGGACACTGCAATTCACAAACCCGCAGAGTTATAAATGATAACTCTCATCCACAGATATATTGAGGGAAGGCAACGAAGAGGATTTGAAAGCAAGGCAGAATTGCAGGAAACAGATTTCAGGAGGTAGATTCGAATCGCCTTTAAAGCACATGAAAAGCGGCAAAACGTCGACAATGATGCCCTTGGCCAAAAAGGGCGTATGCGTTTTTTCCTGAATATATTCAGGAAAAAACGCATACGCCCTTTTTGGCCAACCAAGCAACCTGGAAAAGCAAATCAGCGCTACAAAGAAGTCTCGCTTCCCATCGGTCAAAAGGTTCATGCTGCAAAAAGTGTCAAAACCAGAAATGCAGGACAGGCCATGGAGAAATGGCAGCCTTGCTACGCTGATGGGCGGGATGTAAATTGCCAACAGCCACTCTGGAGAAGTGTACGGTGTGTCCTGAAACATCGAAAAAACACAGCTTAGGGAGCATAGGGCATGTCCACTCATGGGCGTATAAATTGGGAAAACTAAAATTCAGCAAGACACAGGCACCCCAAAGTTTAGGGCTGCTCTGTTGACAAGAACCTCCACTTCACGACACCTTAAATATCCCAGGAAAGAGAAAAATGGATAAAGAAGTTGTGGTCCTTATGTACAATGGAATATCACTCAGACATGAAATCAATGTCATAAGGCTAGTAGAAGCAAGATGAGTGGATTTAGGTACGACGATTCTAAGTGAAATAAGTCACACAGAAAAAGACACTTATCATAAGCTATCACTTAGAGAGGGAATGTAAAAACCGCTACACTTGAACTGAATTACAAAACAGAACAGAGTCACACGTGTAGAAAACACACTATGGCTGCTTAACGGGAAAGGTGAGGTGGGGTGATGCATAAAACAAGGGTTTCAAATTCGCTCAGATACCGTTCCATACACCCAATATGTAATAGACAAGACCTACTCCTTGCTCAGTGAACTGGACTCAACACCCCCTATTCACCGCACAAGAATATATGTGACTAGTAAGAATCTTAAAACCTATGTATTGATATCTGTCTGGAAGTGAGTCAAGTGGGTGTAAAGCCGCATAAACACAGCCGTGAAAAGCAGCTAAACCCCATTATAAAAATAAATTACTTTTAAAAACCCGTAAAACAAAGACAGTGAAAGAGAGAGAAATTCTTACAAAATTCGTTCAGAGGCTGTGATGCAACCTGGATTGACCATATCTAGACCCACAGCTGGATGAGACATAAGGGTGGACACTCTTGGGGCTGAAAGTTTGGCTGAGGTTGGGTGAGCAAACGCAGACCCTTTAAAGTAATACTGCCTGGTACCCATCCCATGGGTCCCAAATCTCCAGGTTCAAGGGCATCTTCCTACATCGAAAACATGCATGAGAAACCCAGAAGATGGTACACCGTGTGATTTTGAAAGGTTTCTAAGACGCACCTAATTTCTCATCTCCTTGTGCTCGGGTTCGCCTTTCCAGCTACTTTACTAGCAATCTCCCTACTTGGAGAATCAGCACCTTTAAGCTCCTGTTCCCTACAGGTTGCAATTTGTCCTGAGGATGAACGGGAAGAGGGGCAACCAATGAGAGACTAGATCTAGGTGTTGGGACCGGCACAGGTCACTCTATTTTCCCATCAGGAAGAAGAATTAACCACAGGCTCAGCCTGCCGCCCAGAAGCAGAATAGGGCCTGATTCAATCCCGCGCTTTTGCGGCCATCTCCCAAAAAAGCGAGTTGAAAAATGGAGCTCAGGGACACTGCAATTCACAAACCCGCAGAGTTATAAATGATAACTCTCATCCACAGATATATTGAGGGAAGGCAACGAAGAGGATTTGAAAGCAAGGCAGAATTGCAGGAAACAGATTTCAGGAGGGAGATTCGAATCGCCTTTAAAGCACATGAAAAGCGGCAAAACGTCGACAATGATGCCCTTGGCCAAAAAGGGCGTATGCGTTTTTTCCTGAATATATTCAGGAAAAAACGCATACGTCCTTTTTGGCCAACCAAGCAACCTGGAAATGCAAATCAGCGCTACAATGAAGTCTCGCTTCCCATCGGTCAAAAGCTCTATGCTGCAAAAAGTGTCAAAACCAGAAATGCAGAACAGGCCATGGAGAAATGGCAGCCTTGCTACGCTGATTGGCGGGATGTAAATTGCCAACAGCCACTCTGGAGAAGTGTACGGTGTGTCCTGAAACATCGAAAAAACACAGCTGAGGGAGCATAGGGCACGTCCACTCATGGGCGTATAAATTGGGAAAACTAAAAATCAGCAAGACACAGGCACCCCAAAGTTTAGGGTTGCTCTGTTGACAAGAACCTCCACTTCATGACACCTTAAATATCCCAGGAAAGAGGAAAATGGATAAAGAAGTTGTGGTCCTTATGTACAATGGAATATCACTCAGACATGAAATCAATGTCATAAGGCTAGTAGAAGCAAGATGAGTGGATTTAGCTACGACGATTCTAAGTGAAATAAGTCACACAGAAAAAGACACTTATCATAAGCTGTCACTTAGAGAGGGAATGTAAAAACCGCTACACTTGAACTGAATTACAAAACAGAACAGAGTCACACGTTTAGAAAACACACTATGGCTGCTTAACGGGAAAGGTGAGGTGGGGTGATGCATAAAACAAGGGTTTCAAATTCGCTCAGATACCGTTCCATACACCCAATATGTAATAGACAAGACCTACTCCTTGCTCAGTGAACTTGACTCAACACCCCCTATTCACTGCACAAGAATATATGTGACTAGTAAGCATCTTAAAACCTATGTATTGATATCTGTCTGGAAGTGAGTCAAGTGGGTGTAAAGCCGCATAAACACAGCCGTGAAAAGCAGCTAAACCCCATTATAAAAATAAATTACTTTTAAAAACCCGTAAAACAAAGACAGTGAAAGAGAGAGAAATTCTTACACAATTAGTTCAGAGGTTGTGATGCAACCTGGATTGACCATATCTAGACCCACAGCTGGATGAGACATAAGGGTGGACACTCTTGGGGCTGAAAGGTTGGGTGAGGTTGGGTGAGCAAACGCAGACCCTTTAAAGTAATACTGCCTGGTACCCATCCCATGGGTCCCAAATCTCCAGGTTCAAGGGCATCTTCCTACATCGAAAACATGCATGAGAAACCCAGAAGATGGTACACCGTGTGATTTTGAAAGGTTTCTAATACGCACCTCATTTCTCATCTCCTTGTGCTCGGGTTCGCCTTTCCAGCTACTTTACTAGCAATCTCCCTACTTGGAGAATCAGCACTTTTAAGCTCCTGTTCCCTACAGGTTGCAATTTGTCCTGAGGATGAACGGGAAGAGGGGCAACCAATGAGAGACTAGATCTAGGTGTTGGGACAGGCACAGGTCACTCTATTTTCCCATCAGGAAGAAGAATTAACCACAGGCTCAGCCTGCCGCCCAGAAGCAGAATAAGGCCTGAGGCAATCCCGCGCTTTTGCGGCCAGCTCCCAAAAAAGCGAGTTGAAAAATGGAGCTCAGGGACACTGCAATTCACAAACCCGCAGAGTTATAAATGATAACTCTCATCCACAGATATATTGAGGGAAGGCAACAAAGAATATTTGAAAGCAAGGCAGAATTGCAGGAAACAGATTTCAGGAGGTAGATTCGAATCGCCTTTAAAGCACATGAAAAGCGGCAAAACGTCGACAATGATGCCCTTGGCCAAAAAGGGCGTATGCGTTTTTTCCTGAATATATTCAGGAAAAAACGCATACGCCCTTTTTGGCCAACCAAGCAACCTGGAAAGGCAAAACAGCGCTACAAAGAAGTCTCGCTTCCCATCGGTCAAAAGGGTCATGCTGCAAAAATTGTCAAAACCAGAAATGCAGGACAGGCCATGGAGAAATGGCAGCCTTGCTACGCTGATGGGCGGGATGTAAATTGCCAACAGCCACTCTGGAGAAGTGTACGGTGTGTCCTGAAACATCGAAAAAACACAGCTCTAGGAGCATAGGGCACGTCCACTCATGGGCGTATAAATTGGGAAAACTAAAAATCAGCAAGACACAGGCACCCCAAAGTTTAGGGTTGCTCTGTTGACAAGAACCTCCACTTCATGACACCTTAAATATCCCAGGAAAGAGAAAAATGGATAAAGAAGTTGTGGTCTTATGTACAATGGAATATCACTCAGACATGAAATCAATGTCATAAGGCTAGTAGAAGCAAGATGAGTGGATTTAGCTACGACGATTCTAAGTGAAATAAGTCACACAGAAAAAGACACTTATCATAAGCTATCACTTATAGAGGGAATGTAAAAACCGCTACACTTGAACTGAATTACAAAACAGAACAGAGTCACACGTTTAGAAAACACACTATGGCTGCTTAACGGGAAAGGTGAGGTGGGGTGATGCATAAAACAAGGGTTTCAAATTCGCTCAGATACCGTTCCATACACCCAATATGTAATAGACAAGACCTACTCCTTGCTCAGTGAACTGGACTCAACACCCCCTATTCACCGCACAAGAATATATGTGACTAGTAAGAATCTTAAAACCTATGTATTGATATCTGTCTGGAAGTGAGTCAAGTGGGTGTAAAGCCGCATAAACACAGCCGTGAAAAGCAGCTAAACCCCATTATAAAAATAAATTACTTTTAAAAACCCGTAAAACAAAGACAGTGAAAGAGAGAGAAATTCTTAAACAATTCGTTCAGAGGGTGTGATGCAACCTGGATTGACCATGTCTAGACCCACAGCTGGATGAGACATAAGGGTGGACACTCTTGGGGCTGAAAGGTTGGGTGAGGTTGGGTGAGCAAACGCAGACCCTTTAAAGTAATACTGCATGGTACCCATCCCATGGGTCCCAAATCTCCAGGTTCAAGGGCATCTTCCTACATCGAAAACATGCATGAGAAACCCAGAAGATGGTACACCGTGTGATTTTGAAAGGTTTCTAAGACGCACCTCATTTCTCATCTCCTTGTGCTCGGGTTCGCCTTTCCAGCTACTTTACTAGCAATCTCCCTACTTGGAGAATCAGCACCTTTAAGCTCCTGTTCCCTACAGGTTGCAATTTGTCCTGAGGATGAACGGGAAGAGGGGCAACCAATGAGAGACTAGATCTAGGTGTTGGGACAGGCACAGGTCACTCTATTTTCCCATCAGGAAGAAGAATTAACCACAGGCTCAGCCTGCCGCCCAGAAGCAGAATAGGGCCTGATTCAATCCCGCGCTTTTGCGGCCATCTCCCAAAAAAGCGAGTTGAAAAATGGAGCTCAGGGACACTGCAATTCACAAACCCGCAGAGTTATAAATGATAACTCTCATCCACAGATATATTGAGGGAAGGCAACGAAGAGGATTTGAAAGCAAGGCAGAATTGCAGGAAACAGATTTCAGGAGGGAGATTCGAATCGCCTTTAAAGCACATGAAAAGCGGCAAAACGTCGACAATGATGCCCTTGGCCAAAAAGGGCGTATGCGTTTTTTCCTGAATATATTCAGGAAAAAACGCATACGTCCTTTTTGGCCAACCAAGCAACCTGGAAATGCAAATCAGCGCTACAATGAAGTCTCGCTTCCCATCGGTCAAAAGCTCTATGCTGCAAAAAGTGTCAAAACCAGAAATGCAGAACAGGCCATGGAGAAATGGCAGCCTTGCTACGCTGATGGGCGGGATGTAAATTGCCAACAGCCACTCTGGAGAAGTGTACGGTGTGTCCTGAAACATCGAAAAAACACAGCTGAGGGAGCATAGGGCACGTCCACTCATGGGCGTATAAATTGGGAAAACTAAAAATCAGCAAGACACAGGCACCCCAAAGTTTAGGGTTGCTCTGTTGACAAGAACCTCCACTTCATGACACCTTAAATATCCCAGGAAAGAGGAAAATGGATAAAGAAGTTGTGGTCCTTATGTACAATGGAATATCACTCAGACATGAAATCAATGTCATAAGGCTAGTAGAAGCAAGATGAGTGGATTTAGCTACGACGATTCTAAGTGAAATAAGTCACACAGAAAAAGACACTTATCATAAGCTATCACTTAGAGAGGGAATGTAAAAACCGCTACACTTGAACTGAATTACAAAACAGAACAGAGTCACACGTTTAGAAAACACACTATGGCTGCTTAACGGGAAAGGTGAGGTGGGGTGATGCATAAAACAAGGGTTTCAAATTCGCTCAGATACCGTTCCATACACCCAATATGTAATAGACAAGACCTACTCCTTGCTCAGTGAACTTGACTCTACACCCCCTATTCACTGCACAAGAATATATGTGACTAGTAAGAATCTTAAAACCTATGTATTGATATCTGTCTGGAAGTGAGTCAAGTGGGTGTAAAGCCGCATAAACACAGCCGTGAAAAGCAGCTAAACCCCATTATAAAAATAAATTACTTTTAAAAACCCGTAAAACAAAGACAGTGAAAGAGAGAGAAATTCTTACACAATTCGTTCAGAGGCTGTGATGCAACCTGGATTGACCATATCTAGACCCACAGCTGGATGAGACATAAGGGTGGACACTCTTGGGGCTGAAAGGTTGGGTGAGGTTGGGTGAGCAAACGCAGACCCTTTAAAGTAATACTGCCTGGTACCCATCCCATGGGTCCCAAATCTCCATGTTCAAGGGCATCTTCCTACATCGAAAACATGCATGAGAAACCCAGAAGATGGTACACCGTGTGATTTTGAAAGGTTTCTAATACGCACCTCATTTCTCATCTCCTTGTGCTCGGGTTCGCCTTTCCAGCTACTTTACTAGCAATCTCCCTACTTGGAGAATCAGCACTTTTAAGCTCCTGTTCCCTACAGGTTGCAATTTGTCCTGAGGATGAACGGGAAGAGGGGCACCCAATGAGAGACTAGATCTAGGTGTTGGGACAGGCACAGGTCACTCTATTTTCCCATCAGGAAGAAGAATTAACCACAGGCTCAGCCTGCCGCCCAGAAGCAGAATAAGGCCTGAGGCAATCCCGCGCTTTTGCGGCCAGCTCCCAAAAAAGCGAGTTGAAAAATGGAGCTCAGGGACACTGCAATTCACAAACCCGCAGAGTTATAAATGATAACTCTCATCCACAGATATATTGAGGGAAGGCAACGAAGAGGATTTGAAAGCAAGGCAGAATTGCAGGAAACAGATTTCAGGAGGGAGATTCGAATCGCCTTTAAAGCACATGAAAAGCGGCAAAACGTCGACAATGATGCCCTTGGCCAAAAAGGGCGTATGCGTTTTTTCCTGAATATATTCAGGAAAAAACGCATACGCCCTTTTTGGCCAACCAAGCAACCTGGAAAGGCAAAACAGCGCTACAAAGAAGTCTCGCTTCCCATCGGTCAAAAGGGTCATGCTGCAAAAAGTGTCAAAACCAGAAATGCAGGACAGGCCATGGAGAAATGGCAGCCTTGCTACGCTGATGGGCGGGATGTAAATTGCCAACAGCCACTCTGGAGAAGTGTACGGTGTGTCCTGAAACATCGAAAAAACACAGCTGAGGGAGCATAGGGCACGTCCACTCATGGGCGTATAAATTGGGAAAACTAAAAATCAGCAAGACACAGGCACCCCAAAGTTTAGGGTTGCTCTGTTGACAAGAACCTCCACTTCATGACACCTTAAATATCCCAGGAAAGAGGAAAATGGATAAAGAAGTTGTGGTCCTTATGTACAATGGAATATCACTCAGACATGAAATCAATGTCATAAGGCTAGTAGAAGCAAGATGAGTGGATTTAGCTACGACGATTCTAAGTGAAATAAGTCACACAGAAAAAGACACTTATCATAAGCTGTCACTTAGAGAGGGAATGTAAAAACCGCTACACTTGAACTGAATTACAAAACAGAACAGAGTCACACGTTTAGAAAACACACTATGGCTGCTTAACGGGAAAGGTGAGGTGGGGTGATGCATAAAACAAGGGTTTCAAATTCGCTCAGATACCGTTCCATACACCCAATATGTAATAGACAAGACCTACTCCTTGCTCAGTGAACTTGACTCAACACCCCCTATTCACTGCACAAGAATATATGTGACTAGTAAGCATCTTAAAACCTATGTATTGATATCTGTCTGGAAGTGAGTCAAGTGGGTGTAAAGCCGCATAAACACAGCCGTGAAAAGCAGCTAAACCCCATTATAAAAATAAATTACTTTTAAAAACCCGTAAAACAAAGACAGTGAAAGAGAGAGAAATTCTTACACAATTAGTTCAGAGGTTGTGATGCAACCTGGATTGACCATATCTAGACCCACAGCTGGATGAGACATAAGGGTGGACACTCTTGGGGCTGAAAGGTTGGGTGAGGTTGGGTGAGCAAACGCAGACCCTTTAAAGTAATACTGCCTGGTACCCATCCCATGGGTCCCAAATCTCCAGGTTCAAGGGCATCTTCCTACATCGAAAACATGCATGAGAAACCCAGAAGATGGTACACCGTGTGATTTTGAAAGGTTTCTAATACGCACCTCATTTCTCATCTCCTTGTGCTCGGGTTCGCCTTTCCAGCTACTTTACTAGCAATCTCCCTACTTGGAGAATCAGCACTTTTAAGCTCCTGTTCCCTACAGGTTGCAATTTGTCCTGAGGATGAACGGGAAGAGGGGCACCCAATGAGAGACTAGATCTAGGTGTTGGGACAGGCACAGGTCACTCTATTTTCCCATCAGGAAGAAGAATTAACCACAGGCTCAGCCTGCCGCCCAGAAGCAGAATAAGGCCTGAGGCAATCCCGCGCTTTTGCGGCCAGCTCCCAAAAAAGCGAGTTGAAAAATGGAGCTCAGGGACACTGCAATTCACAAACCCGCAGAGTTATAAATGATAACTCTCATCCACAGATATATTGAGGGAAGGCAACAAAGAATATTTGAAAGCAAGGCAGAATTGCAGGAAACAGATTTCAGGAGGTAGATTCGAATCGCCTTTAAAGCACATGAAAAGCGGCAAAACGTCGACAATGATGCCCTTGGCCAAAAAGGGCGTATGCGTTTTTTCCTGAATATATTCAGGAAAAAACGCATACGCCCTTTTTGGCCAACCAAGCAACCTGGAAAGGCAAAACAGCGCTACAAAGAAGTCTCGCTTCCCATCGGTCAAAAGGGTCATGCTGCAAAAATTGTCAAAACCAGAAATGCAGGACAGGCCATGGAGAAATGGCAGCCTTGCTACGCTGATGGGCGGGATGTAAATTGCCAACAGCCACTCTGGAGAAGTGTACGGTGTGTCCTGAAACATCGAAAAAACACAGCTCTAGGAGCATAGGGCACGTCCACTCATGGGCGTATAAATTGGGAAAACTAAAAATCAGCAAGACACAGGCACCCCAAAGTTTAGGGTTGCTCTGTTGACAAGAACCTCCACTTCATGACACCTTAAATATCCCAGGAAAGAGAAAAATGGATAAAGAAGTTGTGGTCTTATGTACAATGGAATATCACTCAGACATGAAATCAATGTCATAAGGCTAGTAGAAGCAAGATGAGTGGATTTAGCTACGACGATTCTAAGTGAAATAAGTCACACAGAAAAAGACACTTATCATAAGCTATCACTTATAGAGGGAATGTAAAAACCGCTACACTTGAACTGAATTACAAAACAGAACAGAGTCACACGTTTAGAAAACACACTATGGCTGCTTAACGGGAAAGGTGAGGTGGGGTGATGCATAAAACAAGGGTTTCAAATTCGCTCAGATACCGTTCCATACACCCAATATGTAATAGACAAGACCTACTCCTTGCTCAGTGAACTGGACTCAACACCCCCTATTCACCGCACAAGAATATATGTGACTAGTAAGAATCTTAAAACCTATGTATTGATATCTGTCTGGAAGTGAGTCAAGTGGGTGTAAAGCCGCATAAACACAGCCGTGAAAAGCAGCTAAACCCCATTATAAAAATAAATTACTTTTAAAAACCCGTAAAACAAAGACAGTGAAAGAGAGAGAAATTCTTAAACAATTCGTTCAGAGGGTGTGATGCAACCTGGATTGACCATGTCTAGACCCACAGCTGGATGAGACATAAGGGTGGACACTCTTGGGGCTGAAAGTTTGGGTGAGGTTGGGTGAGCAAACGCAGACCCTTTAAAGTAATACTGCATGGTACCCATCCCATGGGTCCCAAATCTCCAGGTTCAAGGGCATCTTCCTACATCGAAAACATGCATGAGAAACCCAGAAGATGGTACACCGTGTGATTTTGAAAGGTTTCTAAGACGCACCTCATTTCTCATCTCCTTGTGCTCGGGTTCGCCTTTCCAGCTACTTTACTAGCAATCTCCCTACTTGGAGAATCAGCACCTTTAAGCTCCTGTTCCCTACAGGTTGCAATTTGTCCTGAGGATGAACGGGAAGAGGGGCAACCAATGAGAGACTAGATCTAGGTGTTGGGACAGGCACAGGTCACTCTATTTTCCCATCAGGAAGAAGAATTAACCACAGGCTCAGCCTGCCGCCCAGAAGCAGAATAGGGCCTGATTCAATCCCGCGCTTTTGCGGCCATCTCCCAAAAAAGCGAGTTGAAAAATGGAGCTCAGGGACACTGCAATTCACAAACCCGCAGAGTTATAAATGATAACTCTCATCCACAGATATATTGAGGGAAGGCAACGAAGAGGATTTGAAAGCAAGGCAGAATTGCAGGAAACAGATTTCAGGAGGGAGATTCGAATCGCCTTTAAAGCACATGAAAAGCGGCAAAACGTCGACAATGATGCCCTTGGCCAAAAAGGGCGTATGCGTTTTTTCCTGAATATATTCAGGAAAAAACGCATACGTCCTTTTTGGCCAACCAAGCAACCTGGAAATGCAAATCAGCGCTACAATGAAGTCTCGCTTCCCATCGGTCAAAAGCTCTATGCTGCAAAAAGTGTCAAAACCAGAAATGCAGAACAGGCCATGGAGAAATGGCAGCCTTGCTACGCTGATGGGCGGGATGTAAATTGCCAACAGCCACTCTGGAGAAGTGTACGGTGTGTCCTGAAACATCGAAAAAACACAGCTGAGGGAGCATAGGGCACGTCCACTCATGGGCGTATAAATTGGGAAAACTAAAAATCAGCAAGACACAGGCACCCCAAAGTTTAGGGTTGCTCTGTTGACAAGAACCTCCACTTCATGACACCTTAAATATCCCAGGAAAGAGGAAAATGGATAAAGAAGTTGTGGTCCTTATGTACAATGGAATATCACTCAGACATGAAATCAATGTCATAAGGCTAGTAGAAGCAAGATGAGTGGATTTAGCTACGACGATTCTAAGTGAAATAAGTCACACAGAAAAAGACACTTATCATAAGCTATCACTTAGAGAGGGAATGTAAAAACCGCTACACTTGAACTGAATTACAAAACAGAACAGAGTCACACGTTTAGAAAACACACTATGGCTGCTTAACGGGAAAGGTGAGGTGGGGTGATGCATAAAACAAGGGTTTCAAATTCGCTCAGATACCGTTCCATACACCCAATATGTAATAGACAAGACCTACTCCTTGCTCAGTGAACTTGACTCTACACCCCCTATTCACTGCACAAGAATATATGTGACTGGTAAGAATCTTAAACCCTATGTATTGATATCTGTCTGGAAGTGAGTCAAGTGGGTGTAAAGCCGCATAAACACAGCCGTGAAAAGCAGCTAAACCCCATTATAAAAATAAATTACTTTTAAAAACCCGTAAAACAAAGACAGTGAAAGAGAGAGAAATTCTTACACAATTCGTTCAGAGGCTGTGATGCAACCTGGATTGACCATATCTAGACCCACAGCTGGATGAGACATAAGGGTGGACACTCTTGGGGCTCAAAGGTTGGGTGAGGTTGGGTGAGCAAACGCAGACCCTTTAAAGTAATACTGCCTGGTACCCATCCCATGGGTCCCAAATCTCCAGGTTCAAGGGCATCTTCCTACATCGAAAACATGCATGAGAAACCCAGAAGATGGTACACCGTGTGATTTTGAAAGGTTTCTAATACGCACCTCATTTCCCATCTCCTTGTGCTCGGGTTCGCCTTTCCAGCTACTTTACTAGCAATCTCCCTACTTGGAGAATCAGCACCTTTTATCTCCTGTTCCCTACAGGTTGCAATTTGTCCTGAGGATGAACGGGAAGAGGGGCAAACAATGAGAGACTAGATCTAGGTGTTGGGACAGGCACAGGTCACTCTATTTTCCATTCAGGAAGAAGAATTAACCACAGGCTCAGCCTGCCGCCCAGAAGCAGAATAGGGCCTGAGGCAATCCCGCGCTTTTGCGGCCAGCTCCCAAAAAAGCCAGTTGAAAAATGGAGCTCAGGGACACTGCAATTCACAAACCCGCAGAGTTATAAATGATAACTCTCATCCACAGATATATTGAGGGAAGGCAACGAAGAGGGTTTGAAAGCAAGGCAGAATTGCAGGAAACAGATTTCAGGAGGGAGATTCGAATCGCCTTTAAAGCACATGAAAAGCGGCAAAACGTCGACAATGATGCCCTTGGCCAAAAAGGGCGTATGCGTTTTTTCCTGAATATATTCAGGAAAAAACGCATACGCCCTTTTTGGCCAACCAAGCAACCTGGAAAGGCAAATCAGCGCTACAAAGAAGTCTCGCTTCCCATCGGTCAAAAGGTTCATGCTGCAAAAAGTGTCAAAACCAGAAATGCAGGACAGGCCATGGAGAAATGGCAGCCTTGCTACGCTGATGGGCGGGATGTAAATTGCCAACAGCCACTCTGGAGAAGTGTACGGTGTGTCCTGAAACATCGAAAAAACACAGCTTAGGGAGCATAGGGCACGTCCACTCATGGGCGTATAAATTGGGAAAACTAAAAATCAGCAAGACACAGGCACCCCAAAGTTTAGGGTTGCTCTGTTGACAAGAACCTCCACTTCATGACACCTTAAATATCCCAGGAAAGAGAAAAATGGATAAAGAAGTTGTGGTCTTATGTACAATGGAATATCACTCAGACATGAAATCAATGTCATAAGGCTAGTAGAAGCAAGATGAGTGGATTTAGCTACGACGATTCTAAGTGAAATAAGTCACACAGAAAAAGACACTTATCATAAGCTATCACTTATAGAGGGAATGTAAAAACCGCTACACTTGAACTGAATTACAAAACAGAACAGAGTCACACGTTTAGAAAACACACTATGGCTGCTTAACGGGAAAGGTGAGGTGGGGTGATGCATAAAACAAGGGTTTCAAATTCGCTCAGATACCGTTCCATACACCCAATATGTAATAGACAAGACCTACTCCTTGCTCAGTGAACTGGACTCAACACCCCCTATTCACCGCACAAGAATATATGTGACTAGTAAGAATCTTAAAACCTATGTATTGATATCTGTCTGGAAGTGAGTCAAGTGGGTGTAAAGCCGCATAAACACAGCCGTGAAAAGCAGCTAAACCCCATTATAAAAATAAATTACTTTTAAAAACCCGTAAAACAAAGACAGTGAAAGAGAGAGAAATTCTTACAAAATTCGTTCAGAGGCTGTGATGCAACCTGGATTGACCATATCTAGACCCACAGCAGGATGAGACATAAGGGTGGACACTCTTGGGGCTGAAAGGTTGGGTGAGGTTGGGTGAGCAAGCGCAGACCCTTTAAAGTAATACTGCCTGGTACCCATCCCATGGGTCCCAAATCTCCAGGTTCAAGGGCATCTTCCTACATCGAAAACATGCATGAGAAACCCAGAAGATGGTACACCGTGTGATTTTGAAAGGTTTCTAATACGCACCTCATTTCTCATCTCCTTGTGCTCGGGTTCGCCTTTCCAGCTACTTTACTAGCAATCTCCCTACTTGGAGAATCAGCACCTTTAAGCTCCTGTTCCCTACAGGTTGCAATTTGTCTTGAGGATGAACGGGAAGAGGGGCAACCAATGAGAGACTAGATCTAGGTGTTGGGACAGGCACAGGTCACCCTATTTTCCCATCAGGAAGAAGAATTAACCACAGGCTCAGCCTGCCGCCCAGAAGCAGAATAGGGCCTGAGGCAATCCCGCACTTTTGCGGCCAGCTCCCAAAAAAGTGAGTTGAAAAATGGAGCTCAGGGACACTGCAATTCACAAACCCGCAGAGGTATAAATGATAACTCTCATCCACAGATATATTGAGGGAAGGCAACGAAGAGGATTTGAAAGCAAGGCAGAATTGCAGGAAACAGATTTCAGGAGGTAGATTCGAATCGCCTTTAAAGCACATGAAAAGCGGCAAAACGTCGACAATGATGCCCTTGGCCAAAAAGTGCGTATGCGTTTTTTCCTGAATATATTCAGGAAAAAACGCATACGCCCTTTTTGGCCAACCAAGCAACCTGGAAAGGCAAATCAGCGCTACAAAGAAGTCTCGCTTCCCATCGGTCAAAAAGTTCATGCTGCAAAAAGTGTCAAAACCAGAAATGCAGGACAGGCCATGGAGAAATGGCAGCCTTGCTACGCTGATGGGCGGGATGTAAATTGCCAACAGCCACTCTGGAGAAGTGTACGGTGTGTCCTGAAACATCGAAAAAACACAGCTTAGGGAGCATAGGGCACGTCCACTCATGGGCGTATAAATTGGGAAAACTAAAAATCAGCAAGACACAGGCACCCCAAAGTTTAGGGCTGCTCTGTTGACAAGAACCTCCACTTCACGACACCTTAAATATCCCAGGAAAGAGAAAAATGGATAAAGAAGTTGTGGTCCTTATGTAAAATGGAATATCACTCAGACATGAAATCAATGTCATAAGGCTAGTAGAAGCAAGATGAGTGGATTTAGGTACGACGATTCTAAGTGAAATAAGTCACACAGAAAAAGACACTTATCATAAGCTATCACTTAGAGAGGGAATGTAAAAACCGCTACACTTGAACTGAATTACAAAACAGAACAGAGTCACACGTTTAGAAAACACACTATGGCTGCTTAACGGGAAAGGTGAGGTGGGGTGATGCATAAAACAAGGGTTTCAAATTCGCTCAGATACCGTTCCATACACCCAATTTGTAATAGACAAGACCTACTCCTTGCTCAGTGAACTGGACTCAATACCCCCTATTCACCGCACAAGAATATATGTGACTGGTAAGAATCTTAAACCCTATGTATTGATATCTGTCTGGAAGTGAGTCAAGTGGCTGTAAAGCCGCATAAACACAGCCGTGAAAAGCAGCTAAACCCCATTATAAAAATAAATTACTTTTAAAAACCCGTAAAACAAAGACAGTGAAAGAGAGAGAAATTCTTACACAATTCGTTCAGAGGCTGTGATGCAACCTGGATTGACCATATCTAGACCCACAGCTGGATGAGACATAAGGGTGGACACTCTTGGGGCTCAAAGGTTGGGTGAGGTTGGGTGAGCAAACGCAGACCCTTTAAAGTAATACTGCCTGGTACCCATCCCATGGGTCCCAAATCTCCAGGTTCAAGGGCATCTTCCTACATCGAAAACATGCATGAGAAACCCAGAAGATGGTACACCGTGTGATTTTGAAAGGTTTCTAAGACGCACCTCATTTCCCATCTCCTTGTGCTCGGGTTCGCCTTTCCAGCTACTTTACTAGCAATCTCCCTACTTGGAGAATCAGCACCTTTAAGCTCCTGTTCCCTACAGGTTGCAATTTGTCCTGAGGATGAACGGGAAGAGGGGCAAACAATGAGAGACTAGATCTAGGTGTTGGGACAGGCACAGGTCACTCTATTTTCCATTCAGGAAGAAGAATTAACCACAGGCTCAGCCTGCCGCCCAGAAGCAGAATAGGGCCTGAGGCAATCCCGCGCTTTTGCGGCCAGCTCCCAAAAAAGCCAGTTGAAAAATGGAGCTCAGGGACACTGCAATTCACAAACCCGCAGAGTTATAAATGATAACTCTCATCCACAGATATATTGAGGGAAGGCAACGAAGAGGGTTTGAAAGCAAGGCAGAATTGCAGGAAACAGATTTCAGGAGGGAGATTCGAATCGCCTTTAAAGCACATGAAAAGCGGCAAAACGTCGACAATGATGCCCTTGGCCAAAAAGGGCGTATGCGTTTTTTCCTGAATATATTCAGGAAAAAACGCATACGCCCTTTTTGGCCAACCAAGCAACCTGGAAAGGCAAATCAGCGCTACAAAGAAGTCTCGCTTCCCATCGGTCAAAAGGTTCATGCTGCAAAAAGTGTCAAAACCAGAAATGCAGGACAGGCCATGGAGAAATGGCAGCCTTGCTACGCTGATGGGCGGGATGTAAATTGCCAACAGCCACTCTGGAGAAGTGTACAGTGTGTCCTGAAACATCGAAAAAACACAGCTTAGGGAGCATAGGGCACGTCCACTCATGGGCGTATAAATTGGGAAAACTAAAAATCAGCAAGACACAGGCACCCCAAAGTTTAGGGTTGCTCTGTTGACAAGAACCTCCACTTCATGACACCTTAAATATCCCAGGAAAGAGAAAAATGGATAAAGAAGTTGTGGTCTTATGTACAATGGAATATCACTCAGACATGAAATCAATGTCATAAGGCTAGTAGAAGCAAGATGAGTGGATTTAGCTACGACGATTCTAAGTGAAATAAGTCACACAGAAAAAGACACTTATCATAAGCTATCACTTATAGAGGGAATGTAAAAACCGCTACACTTGAACTGAATTACAAAACAGAACAGAGTCACACGTTTAGAAAACACACTATGGCTGCTTAACGGGAAAGGTGAGGTGGGGTGATGCATAAAACAAGGGTTTCAAATTCGCTCAGATACCGTTCCATACACCCAATATGTAATAGACAAGACCTACTCCTTGCTCAGTGAACTGGACTCAACACCCCCTATTCACCGCACAAGAATATATGTGACTAGTAAGAATCTTAAAACCTATGTATTGATATCTGTCTGGAAGTGAGTCAAGTGGGTGTAAAGCCGCATAAACACAGCCGTGAAAAGCAGCTAAACCCCATTATAAAAATAAATTACTTTTAAAAACCCGTAAAACAAAGACAGTGAAAGAGAGAGAAATTCTTACAAAATTCGTTCAGAGGCTGTGATGCAACCTGGATTGACCATATCTAGACCCACAGCAGGATGAGACATAAGGGTGGACACTCTTGGGGCTCAAAGGTTGGGTGAGGTTGGGTGAACAAGCGCAGACCCTTTAAAGTAATACTGCCTGGTACCCATCCCATGGGTCCCAAATCTCCAGGTTCAAGGGCATCTTCCTACATCGAAAACATGCATGAGAAA
Source organism: Eschrichtius robustus (assembly GCF_028021215.1). Lineage (NCBI taxonomy): Eukaryota > Metazoa > Chordata > Mammalia > Artiodactyla > Eschrichtiidae > Eschrichtius > Eschrichtius robustus. The sequence goes on from NW_027175211.1 coordinate 464,073, forward strand.
CCCAGAAGATGGTACACCGTGTGATTTTGAAAGGTTTCTAATACGCACCTCATTTCTCATCTCCTTGTGCTCGGGTTCGCCTTTCCAGCTACTTTACTAGCAATCTCCCTACTTGGAGAATCAGCACCTTTAAGCTCCTGTTCCCTACAGGTTGCAATTTGTCTTGAGGATGAACGGGAAGAGGGGCAACCAATGAGAGACTAGATCTAGGTGTTGGGACAGGCACAGGTCACTCTATTTTCCCATCAGGAAGAAGAATTAACCACAGGCTCAGCCTGCCGCCCAGAAGCAGAATAGGGCCTGAGGCAATCCCGCACTTTTGCGGCCAGCTCCCAAAAAAGCGAGTTGAAAAATGGAGCTCAGGGACACTGCAATTCACAAACCCGCAGAGGTATAAATGATAACTCTCATCCACAGATATATTGAGGGAAGGCAACGAAGAGGATTTGAAAGCAAGGCAGAATTGCAGGAAACAGATTTCAGGAGGTAGATTCGAATCGCCTTTAAAGCACATGAAAAGCGGCAAAACGTCGACAATGATGCCCTTGGCCAAAAAGGGCGTATGCGTTTTTTCCTGAATATATTCAGGAAAAAACGCATACGCCCTTTTTGGCCAACCAAGCAACCTGGAAAGGCAAATCAGCGCTACAAAGAAGTCTCGCTTCCCATCGGTCAAAAAGTTCATGCTGCAAAAAGTGTCAAAACCAGAAATGCAGGACAGGCCATGGAGAAATGGCAGCCTTGCTACGCTGATGGGCGGGATGTAAATTGCCAACAGCCACTCTGGAGAAGTGTACGGTGTGTCCTGAAACATCGAAAAAACACAGCTTAGGGAGCATAGGGCACGTCCACTCATGGGCGTATAAATTGGGAAAACTAAAAATCAGCAAGACACAGGCACCCCAAAGTTTAGGGCTGCTCTGTTGACAAGAACCTCCACTTCACGACACCTTAAATATCCCAGGAAAGAGAAAAATGGATAAAGAAGTTGTGGTCCTTATGTAAAATGGAATATCACTCAGACATGAAATCAATGTCATAAGGCTAGTAGAAGCAAGATGAGTGGATTTAGGTACGACGATTCTAAGTGAAATAAGTCACACAGAAAAAGACACTTATCATAAGCTATCACTTAGAGAGGGAATGTAAAAACCGCTACACTTGAACTGAATTACAAAACAGAACAGAGTCACACGTTTAGAAAACACAGTATGGCTGCTTAACGGGAAAGGTGAGGTGGGGTGATGCATAAAACAAGGGTTTCAAATTCGCTCAGATACCGTTCCATACACCCAATTTGTAATAGACAAGACCTACTCCTTGCTCAGTGAACTGGACTCAATACCCCCTATTCACCGCACAAGAATATATGTGACTGGTAAGAATCTTAAACCCTATGTATTGATATCTGTCTGGAAGTGAGTCAAGTGGGTGTAAAGCCGCATAAACACAGCCGTGAAAAGCAGCTAAACCCCATTATAAAAATAAATTACTTTTAAAAACCCGTAAAACAAAGACAGTGAAAGAGAGAGAAATTCTTACACAATTCGTTCAGAGGCTGTGATGCAACCTGGATTGACCATATCTAGACCCACAGCTGGATGAGACATAAGGGTGGACACTCTTGGGGCTCAAAGGTTGGGTGAGGTTGGGTGAGCAAACGCAGACCCTTTAAAGTAATACTGCCTGGTACCCATCCCATGGGTCCCAAATCTCCAGGTTCAAGGGCATCTTCCTACATCGAAAACATGCATGAGAAACCCAGAAGATGGTACACCGTGTGATTTTGAAAGGTTTCTAAGACGCACCTCATTTCCCATCTCCTTGTGCTCGGGTTCGCCTTTCCAGCTACTTTACTAGCAATCTCCCTACTTGGAGAATCAGCACCTTTAAGCTCCTGTTCCCTACAGGTTGCAATTTGTCCTGAGGATGAACGGGAAGAGGGGCAAACAATGAGAGACTAGATCTAGGTGTTGGGACAGGCACAGGTCACTCTATTTTCCATTCAGGAAGAAGAATTAACCACAGGCTCAGCCTGCCGCCCAGAAGCAGAATAGGGCCTGAGGCAATCCCGCGCTTTTGCGGCCAGCTCCCAAAAAAGCCAGTTGAAAAATGGAGCTCAGGGACACTGCAATTCACAAACCCGCAGAGTTATAAATGATAACTCTCATCCACAGATATATTGAGGGAAGGCAACGAAGAGGGTTTGAAAGCAAGGCAGAATTGCAGGAAACAGATTTCAGGAGGGAGATTCGAATCGCCTTTAAAGCACATGAAAAGCGGCAAAACGTCGACAATGATGCCCTTGGCCAAAAAGGGCGTATGCGTTTTTTCCTGAATATATTCAGGAAAAAACGCATACGCCCTTTTTGGCCAACCAAGCAACCTGGAAAGGCAAATCAGCGCTACAAAGAAGTCTCGCTTCCCATCGGTCAAAAGGTTCATGCTGCAAAAAGTGTCAAAACCAGAAATGCAGGACAGGCCATGGAGAAATGGCAGCCTTGCTACGCTGATGGGCGGGATGTAAATTGCCAACAGCCACTCTGGAGAAGTGTACGGTGTGTCCTGAAACATCGAAAAAACACAGCTTAGGGAGCATAGGGCACGTCCACTCATGGGCGTATAAATTGGGAAAACTAAAAATCAGCAAGACACAGGCACCCCAAAGTTTAGGGTTGCTCTGTTGACAAGAACCTCCACTTCATGACACCTTAAATATCCCAGGAAAGAGAAAAATGGATAAAGAAGTTGTGGTCTTATGTACAATGGAATATCACTCAGACATGAAATCAATGTCATAAGGCTAGTAGAAGCAAGATGAGTGGATTTAGCTACGACGATTCTAAGTGAAATAAGTCACACAGAAAAAGACACTTATCATAAGCTATCACTTATAGAGGGAATGTAAAAACCGCTACACTTGAACTGAATTACAAAACAGAACAGAGTCACACGTTTAGAAAACACACTATGGCTGCTTAACGGGAAAGGTGAGGTGGGGTGATGCATAAAACAAGGGTTTCAAATTCGCTCAGATACCGTTCCATACACCCAATATGTAATAGACAAGACCTACTCCTTGCTCAGTGAACTGGACTCAACACCCCCTATTCACCGCACAAGAATATATGTGACTAGTAAGAATCTTAAAACCTATGTATTGATATCTGTCTGGAAGTGAGTCAAGTGGGTGTAAAGCCGCATAAACACAGCCGTGAAAAGCAGCTAAACCCCATTATAAAAATAAATTACTTTTAAAAACCCGTAAAACAAAGACAGTGAAAGAGAGAGAAATTCTTAAACAATTCGTTCAGAGGCTGTGATGCAACCTGGATTGACCATGTCTAGACCCACAGCTGGATGAGACATAAGGGTGGACACTCTTGGGGCTGAAAAGTTGGGTGAGGTTGGGTGAGCAAACGCAGACCCTTTAAAGTAATACTGCATGGTACCCATCCCATGGGTCCCAATTCTCCAGGTTCAAGGGCATCTTCCTACATCGAAAACATGCATGAGAAACCCAGAAGATGGTACACCGTGTGATTTTGAAAGGTTTCTAAGACGCACCTCATTTCTCATCTCCTTGTGCTCGGGTTCGCCTTTCCAGCTACTTTACTAGCAATCTCCCTACTTGGAGAATCAGCACCTTTAAGCTCCTGTTCCCTACAGGTTGCAATTTGTCCTGAGGATGAACGGGAAGAGGGGCAACCAATGAGAGACTAGATCTAGGTGTTGGGACAGGCACAGGTCACTCTATTTTCCCATCAGGAAGAAGAATTAACCACAGGCTCAGCCTGCCGCCCAGAAGCAGAATAAGGCCTGAGGCAATCCCGCGCTTTTGCGGCCAGCTCCCAAAAAAGCGAGTTGAAAAATGGAGCTCAGGGACACTGCAATTCACAAACCCGCAGAGTTATAAATGATAACTCTCATCCACAGATATATTGAGGGAAGGCAACGAAGAGGATTTGAAAGCAAGGCAGAATTGCAGGAAACAGATTTCAGGAGGTAGATTCGAATCGCCTTTAAAGCACATGAAAAGCGGCAAAACGTCGACAATGATGCCCTTGGCCAAAAAGGGCGTATGCGTTTTTTCCTGAATATATTCAGGAAAAAACGCATACGCCCTTTTTGGCCAACCAAGCAACCTGGAAAAGCAAATCAGCGCTACAAAGAAGTCTCGCTTCCCATCGGTCAAAAGGTTCATGCTGCAAAAAGTGTCAAAACCAGAAATGCAGGACAGGCCATGGAGAAATGGCAGCCTTGCTACGCTGATGGGCGGGATGTAAATTGCCAACAGCCACTCTGGAGAAGTGTACGGTGTGTCCTGAAACATCGAAAAAACACAGCTTAGGGAGCATAGGGCATGTCCACTCATGGGCGTATAAATTGGGAAAACTAAAATTCAGCAAGACACAGGCACCCCAAAGTTTAGGGCTGCTCTGTTGACAAGAACCTCCACTTCACGACACCTTAAATATCCCAGGAAAGAGAAAAATGGATAAAGAAGTTGTGGTCCTTATGTACAATGGAATATCACTCAGACATGAAATCAATGTCATAAGGCTAGTAGAAGCAAGATGAGTGGATTTAGGTACGACGATTCTAAGTGAAATAAGTCACACAGAAAAAGACACTTATCATAAGCTATCACTTAGAGAGGGAATGTAAAAACCGCTACACTTGAACTGAATTACAAAACAGAACAGAGTCACACGTGTAGAAAACACACTATGGCTGCTTAACGGGAAAGGTGAGGTGGGGTGATGCATAAAACAAGGGTTTCAAATTCGCTCAGATACCGTTCCATACACCCAATATGTAATAGACAAGACCTACTCCTTGCTCAGTGAACTGGACTCAACACCCCCTATTCACCGCACAAGAATATATGTGACTAGTAAGAATCTTAAAACCTATGTATTGATATCTGTCTGGAAGTGAGTCAAGTGGGTGTAAAGCCGCATAAACACAGCCGTGAAAAGCAGCTAAACCCCATTATAAAAATAAATTACTTTTAAAAACCCGTAAAACAAAGACAGTGAAAGAGAGAGAAATTCTTACAAAATTCGTTCAGAGGCTGTGATGCAACCTGGATTGACCATATCTAGACCCACAGCTGGATGAGACATAAGGGTGGACACTCTTGGGGCTGAAAGGTTGGCTGAGGTTGGGTGAGCAAACGCAGACCCTTTAAAGTAATACTGCCTGGTACCCATCCCATGGGTCCCAAATCTCCAGGTTCAAGGGCATCTTCCTACATCGAAAACATGCATGAGAAACCCAGAAGATGGTACACCGTGTGATTTTGAAAGGTTTCTAAGACGCACCTAATTTCTCATCTCCTTGTGCTCGGGTTCGCCTTTCCAGCTACTTTACTAGCAATCTCCCTACTTGGAGAATCAGCACCTTTAAGCTCCTGTTCCCTACAGGTTGCAATTTGTCCTGAGGATGAACGGGAAGAGGGGCAACCAATGAGAGACTAGATCTAGGTGTTGGGACCGGCACAGGTCACTCTATTTTCCCATCAGGAAGAAGAATTAACCACAGGCTGAGCCTGCCGCCCAGAAGCAGAATAGGGCCTGATTCAATCCCGCGCTTTTGCGGCCATCTCCCAAAAAAGCGAGTTGAAAAATGGAGCTCAGGGACACTGCAATTCACAAACCCGCAGAGTTATAAATGATAACTCTCATCCACAGATATATTGAGGGAAGGCAACGAAGAGGATTTGAAAGCAAGGCAGAATTGCAGGAAACAGATTTCAGGAGGGAGATTCGAATCGCCTTTAAAGCACATGAAAAGCGGCAAAACGTCGACAATGATGCCCTTGGCCAAAAAGGGCGTATGCGTTTTTTCCTGAATATATTCAGGAAAAAACGCATACGTCCTTTTTGGCCAACCAAGCAACCTGGAAATGCAAATCAGCGCTACAATGAAGTCTCGCTTCCCATCGGTCAAAAGCTCTATGCTGCAAAAAGTGTCAAAACCAGAAATGCAGAACAGGCCATGGAGAAATGGCAGCCTTGCTACGCTGATGGGCGGGATGTAAATTGCCAACAGCCACTCTGGAGAAGTGTACGGTGTGTCCTGAAACATCGAAAAAACACAGCTGAGGGAGCATAGGGCACGTCCACTCATGGGCGTATAAATTGGGAAAACTAAAAATCAGCAAGACACAGGCACCCCAAAGTTTAGGGTTGCTCTGTTGACAAGAACCTCCACTTCATGACACCTTAAATATCCCAGGAAAGAGGAAAATGGATAAAGAAGTTGTGGTCCTTATGTACAATGGAATATCACTCAGACATGAAATCAATGTCATAAGGCTAGTAGAAGCAAGATGAGTGGATTTAGCTACGACGATTCTAAGTGAAATAAGTCACACAGAAAAAGACACTTATCATAAGCTGTCACTTAGAGAGGGAATGTAAAAACCGCTACACTTGAACTGAATTACAAAACAGAACAGAGTCACACGTTTAGAAAACACACTATGGCTGCTTAACGGGAAAGGTGAGGTGGGGTGATGCATAAAACAAGGGTTTCAAATTCGCTCAGATACCGTTCCATACACCCAATATGTAATAGACAAGACCTACTCCTTGCTCAGTGAACTTGACTCAACACCCCCTATTCACTGCACAAGAATATATGTGACTAGTAAGCATCTTAAACCCTATGTATTGATATCTGTCTGGAAGTGAGTCAAGTGGGTGTAAAGCCGCATAAACACAGCCGTGAAAAGCAGCTAAACCCCATTATAAAAATAAATTACTTTTAAAAACCCGTAAAACAAAGACAGTGAAAGAGAGAGAAATTCTTACACAATTCGTTCAGAGGCTGTGATGCAACCTGGATTGACCATATCTAGACCCACAGCTGGATGAGACATAAGGGTGGACACTCTTGGGGCTCAAAGGTTGGGTGAGGTTGGGTGAGCAAACGCAGACCCTTTAAAGTAATACTGCCTGGTACCCATCCCATGGGTCCCAAATCTCCAGGTTCAAGGGCATCTTCCTACATCGAAAACATGCATGAGAAACCCAGAAGATGGTACACCGTGTGATTTTGAAAGGTTTCTAAGACGCACCTCATTTCCCATCTCCTTGTGCTCGGGTTCGCCTTTCCAGCTACTTTACTAGCAATCTCCCTACTTGGAGAATCAGCACCTTTAAGCTCCTGTTCCCTACAGGTTGCAATTTGTCCTGAGGATGAACGGGAAGAGGGGCAAACAATGAGAGACTAGATCTAGGTGTTGGGACAGGCACAGGTCACTCTATTTTCCATTCAGGAAGAAGAATTAACCACAGGCTCAGCCTGCCGCCCAGAAGCAGAATAGGGCCTGAGGCAATCCCGCGCTTTTGCGGCCAGCTCCCAAAAAAGCCAGTTGAAAAATGGAGCTCAGGGACACTGCAATTCACAAACCCGCAGAGTTATAAATGATAACTCTCATCCACAGATATATTGAGGGAAGGCAACGAAGAGGGTTTGAAAGCAAGGCAGAATTGCAGGAAACAGATTTCAGGAGGGAGATTCGAATCGCCTTTAAAGCACATGAAAAGCGGCAAAACGTCGACAATGATGCCCTTGGCCAAAAAGGGCGTATGCGTTTTTTCCTGAATATATTCAGGAAAAAACGCATACGCCCTTTTTGGCCAACCAAGCAACCTGGAAAGGCAAATCAGCGCTACAAAGAAGTCTCGCTTCCCATCGGTCAAAAGGTTCATGCTGCAAAAAGTGTCAAAACCAGAAATGCAGGACAGGCCATGGAGAAATGGCAGCCTTGCTACGCTGATGGGCGGGATGTAAATTGCCAACAGCCACTCTGGAGAAGTGTACGGTGTGTCCTGAAACATCGAAAAAACACAGCTTAGGGAGCATAGGGCACGTCCACTCATGGGCGTATAAATTGGGAAAACTAAAAATCAGCAAGACACAGGCACCCCAAAGTTTAGGGTTGCTCTGTTGACAAGAACCTCCACTTCATGACACCTTAAATATCCCAGGAAAGAGAAAAATGGATAAAGAAGTTGTGGTCTTATGTACAATGGAATATCACTCAGACATGAAATCAATGTCATAAGGCTAGTAGAAGCAAGATGAGTGGATTTAGCTACGACGATTCTAAGTGAAATAAGTCACACAGAAAAAGACACTTATCATAAGCTATCACTTATAGAGGGAATGTAAAAACCGCTACACTTGAACTGAATTACAAAACAGAACAGAGTCACACGTTTAGAAAACACACTATGGCTGCTTAACGGGAAAGGTGAGGTGGGGTGATGCATAAAACAAGGGTTTCAAATTCGCTCAGATACCGTTCCATACACCCAATATGTAATAGACAAGACCTACTCCTTGCTCAGTGAACTGGACTCAACACCCCCTATTCACCGCACAAGAATATATGTGACTAGTAAGAATCTTAAAACCTATGTATTGATATCTGTCTGGAAGTGAGTCAAGTGGGTGTAAAGCCGCATAAACACAGCCGTGAAAAGCAGCTAAACCCCATTATAAAAATAAATTACTTTTAAAAACCCGTAAAACAAAGACAGTGAAAGAGAGAGAAATTCTTAAACAATTCGTTCAGAGGCTGTGATGCAACCTGGATTGACCATGTCTAGACCCACAGCTGGATGAGACATAAGGGTGGACACTCTTGGGGCTGAAAAGTTGGGTGAGGTTGGGTGAGCAAACGCAGACCCTTTAAAGTAATACTGCATGGTACCCATCCCATGGGTCCCAATTCTCCAGGTTCAAGGGCATCTTCCTACATCGAAAACATGCATGAGAAACCCAGAAGATGGTACACCGTGTGATTTTGAAAGGTTTCTAAGACGCACCTCATTTCTCATCTCCTTGTGCTCGGGTTCGCCTTTCCAGCTACTTTACTAGCAATCTCCCTACTTGGAGAATCAGCACCTTTAAGCTCCTGTTCCCTACAGGTTGCAATTTGTCCTGAGGATGAACGGGAAGAGGGGCAACCAATGAGAGACTAGATCTAGGTGTTGGGACAGGCACAGGTCACTCTATTTTCCCATCAGGAAGAAGAATTAACCACAGGCTCAGCCTGCCGCCCAGAAGCAGAATAAGGCCTGAGGCAATCCCGCGCTTTTGCGGCCAGCTCCCAAAAAAGCGAGTTGAAAAATGGAGCTCAGGGACACTGCAATTCACAAACCCGCAGAGTTATAAATGATAACTCTCATCCACAGATATATTGAGGGAAGGCAACGAAGAGGATTTGAAAGCAAGGCAGAATTGCAGGAAACAGATTTCAGGAGGTAGATTCGAATCGCCTTTAAAGCACATGAAAAGCGGCAAAACGTCGACAATGATGCCCTTGGCCAAAAAGGGCGTATGCGTTTTTTCCTGAATATATTCAGGAAAAAACGCATACGCCCTTTTTGGCCAACCAAGCAACCTGGAAAAGCAAATCAGCGCTACAAAGAAGTCTCGCTTCCCATCGGTCAAAAGGTTCATGCTGCAAAAAGTGTCAAAACCAGAAATGCAGGACAGGCCATGGAGAAATGGCAGCCTTGCTACGCTGATGGGCGGGATGTAAATTGCCAACAGCCACTCTGGAGAAGTGTACGGTGTGTCCTGAAACATCGAAAAAACACAGCTTAGGGAGCATAGGGCATGTCCACTCATGGGCGTATAAATTGGGAAAACTAAAATTCAGCAAGACACAGGCACCCCAAAGTTTAGGGCTGCTCTGTTGACAAGAACCTCCACTTCACGACACCTTAAATATCCCAGGAAAGAGAAAAATGGATAAAGAAGTTGTGGTCCTTATGTACAATGGAATATCACTCAGACATGAAATCAATGTCATAAGGCTAGTAGAAGCAAGATGAGTGGATTTAGGTACGACGATTCTAAGTGAAATAAGTCACACAGAAAAAGACACTTATCATAAGCTATCACTTAGAGAGGGAATGTAAAAACCGCTACACTTGAACTGAATTACAAAACAGAACAGAGTCACACGTGTAGAAAACACACTATGGCTGCTTAACGGGAAAGGTGAGGTGGGGTGATGCATAAAACAAGGGTTTCAAATTCGCTCAGATACCGTTCCATACACCCAATATGTAATAGACAAGACCTACTCCTTGCTCAGTGAACTGGACTCAACACCCCCTATTCACCGCACAAGAATATATGTGACTAGTAAGAATCTTAAAACCTATGTATTGATATCTGTCTGGAAGTGAGTCAAGTGGGTGTAAAGCCGCATAAACACAGCCGTGAAAAGCAGCTAAACCCCATTATAAAAATAAATTACTTTTAAAAACCCGTAAAACAAAGACAGTGAAAGAGAGAGAAATTCTTACAAAATTCGTTCAGAGGCTGTGATGCAACCTGGATTGACCATATCTAGACCCACAGCTGGATGAGACATAAGGGTGGACACTCTTGGGGCTGAAAGGTTGGCTGAGGTTGGGTGAGCAAACGCAGACCCTTTAAAGTAATACTGCCTGGTACCCATCCCATGGGTCCCAAATCTCCAGGTTCAAGGGCATCTTCCTACATCGAAAACATGCATGAGAAACCCAGAAGATGGTACACCGTGTGATTTTGAAAGGTTTCTAAGACGCACCTAATTTCTCATCTCCTTGTGCTCGGGTTCGCCTTTCCAGCTACTTTACTAGCAATCTCCCTACTTGGAGAATCAGCACCTTTAAGCTCCTGTTCCCTACAGGTTGCAATTTGTCCTGAGGATGAACGGGAAGAGGGGCAACCAATGAGAGACTAGATCTAGGTGTTGGGACCGGCACAGGTCACTCTATTTTCCCATCAGGAAGAAGAATTAACCACAGGCTGAGCCTGCCGCCCAGAAGCAGAATAGGGCCTGATTCAATCCCGCGCTTTTGCGGCCATCTCCCAAAAAAGCGAGTTGAAAAATGGAGCTCAGGGACACTGCAATTCACAAACCCGCAGAGTTATAAATGATAACTCTCATCCACAGATATATTGAGGGAAGGCAACGAAGAGGATTTGAAAGCAAGGCAGAATTGCAGGAAACAGATTTCAGGAGGGAGATTCGAATCGCCTTTAAAGCACATGAAAAGCGGCAAAACGTCGACAATGATGCCCTTGGCCAAAAAGGGCGTATGCGTTTTTTCCTGAATATATTCAGGAAAAAACGCATACGTCCTTTTTGGCCAACCAAGCAACCTGGAAATGCAAATCAGCGCTACAATGAAGTCTCGCTTCCCATCGGTCAAAAGCTCTATGCTGCAAAAAGTGTCAAAACCAGAAATGCAGAACAGGCCATGGAGAAATGGCAGCCTTGCTACGCTGATGGGCGGGATGTAAATTGCCAACAGCCACTCTGGAGAAGTGTACGGTGTGTCCTGAAACATCGAAAAAACACAGCTGAGGGAGCATAGGGCACGTCCACTCATGGGCGTATAAATTGGGAAAACTAAAAATCAGCAAGACACAGGCACCCCAAAGTTTAGGGTTGCTCTGTTGACAAGAACCTCCACTTCATGACACCTTAAATATCCCAGGAAAGAGGAAAATGGATAAAGAAGTTGTGGTCCTTATGTACAATGGAATATCACTCAGACATGAAATCAATGTCATAAGGCTAGTAGAAGCAAGATGAGTGGATTTAGCTACGACGATTCTAAGTGAAATAAGTCACACAGAAAAAGACACTTATCATAAGCTGTCACTTAGAGAGGGAATGTAAAAACCGCTACACTTGAACTGAATTACAAAACAGAACAGAGTCACACGTTTAGAAAACACACTATGGCTGCTTAACGGGAAAGGTGAGGTGGGGTGATGCATAAAACAAGGGTTTCAAATTCGCTCAGATACCGTTCCATACACCCAATATGTAATAGACAAGACCTACTCCTTGCTCAGTGAACTTGACTCAACACCCCCTATTCACTGCACAAGAATATATGTGACTAGTAAGCATCTTAAAACCTATGTATTGATATCTGTCTGGAAGTGAGTCAAGTGGGTGTAAAGCCGCATAAACACAGCCGTGAAAAGCAGCTAAACCCCATTATAAAAATAAATTACTTTTAAAAACCCGTAAAACAAAGACAGTGAAAGAGAGAGAAATTCTTACACAATTAGTTCAGAGGTTGTGATGCAACCTGGATTGACCATATCTAGACCCACAGCTGGATGAGACATAAGGGTGGACACTCTTGGGGCTGAAAGGTTGGGTGAGGTTGGGTGAGCAAACGCAGACCCTTTAAAGTAATACTGCCTGGTACCCATCCCATGGGTCCCAAATCTCCAGGTTCAAGGGCATCTTCCTACATCGAAAACATGCATGAGAAACCCAGAAGATGGTACACCGTGTGATTTTGAAAGGTTTCTAATACGCACCTCATTTCTCATCTCCTTGTGCTCGGGTTCGCCTTTCCAGCTACTTTACTAGCAATCTCCCTACTTGGAGAATCAGCACTTTTAAGCTCCTGTTCCCTACAGGTTGCAATTTGTCCTGAGGATGAACGGGAAGAGGGGCAACCAATGAGAGACTAGATCTAGGTGTTGGGACAGGCACAGGTCACTCTATTTTCCCATCAGGAAGAAGAATTAACCACAGGCTCAGCCTGCCGCCCAGAAGCAGAATAAGGCCTGAGGCAATCCCGCGCTTTTGCGGCCAGCTCCCAAAAAAGCGAGTTGAAAAATGGAGCTCAGGGACACTGCAATTCACAAACCCGCAGAGTTATAAATGATAACTCTCATCCACAGATATATTGAGGGAAGGCAACAAAGAATATTTGAAAGCAAGGCAGAATTGCAGGAAACAGATTTCAGGAGGTAGATTCGAATCGCCTTTAAAGCACATGAAAAGCGGCAAAACGTCGACAATGATGCCCTTGGCCAAAAAGGGCGTATGCGTTTTTTCCTGAATATATTCAGGAAAAAACGCATACGCCCTTTTTGGCCAACCAAGCAACCTGGAAAGGCAAAACAGCGCTACAAAGAAGTCTCGCTTCCCATCGGTCAAAAGGGTCATGCTGCAAAAATTGTCAAAACCAGAAATGCAGGACAGGCCATGGAGAAATGGCAGCCTTGCTACGCTGATGGGCGGGATGTAAATTGCCAACAGCCACTCTGGAGAAGTGTACGGTGTGTCCTGAAACATCGAAAAACCACAGCTCTAGGAGCATAGGGCACGTCCACTCATGGGCGTATAAATTGGGAAAACTAAAAATCAGCAAGACACAGGCACCCCAAAGTTTAGGGTTGCTCTGTTGACAAGAACCTCCACTTCATGACACCTTAAATATCCCAGGAAAGAGAAAAATGGATAAAGAAGTTGTGGTCTTATGTACAATGGAATATCACTCAGACATGAAATCAATGTCATAAGGCTAGTAGAAGCAAGATGAGTGGATTTAGCTACGACGATTCTAAGTGAAATAAGTCACACAGAAAAAGACACTTATCATAAGCTATCACTTATAGAGGGAATGTAAAAACCGCTACACTTGAACTGAATTACAAAACAGAACAGAGTCACACGTTTAGAAAACACACTATGGCTGCTTAACGGGAAAGGTGAGGTGGGGTGATGCATAAAACAAGGGTTTCAAATTCGCTCAGATACCGTTCCATACACCCAATATGTAATAGACAAGACCTACTCCTTGCTCAGTGAACTGGACTCAACACCCCCTATTCACCGCACAAGAATATATGTGACTAGTAAGAATCTTAAAACCTATGTATTGATATCTGTCTGGAAGTGAGTCAAGTGGGTGTAAAGCCGCATAAACACAGCCGTGAAAACCAGCTAAACCCCATTATAAAAATAAATTACTTTTAAAAACCCGTAAAACAAAGACAGTGAAAGAGAGAGAAATTCTTAAACAATTCGTTCAGAGGGTGTGATGCAACCTGGATTGACCATGTCTAGACCCACAGCTGGATGAGACATAAGGGTGGACACTCTTGGGGCTGAAAGGTTGGGTGAGGTTGGGTGAGCAAACGCAGACCCTTTAAAGTAATACTGCATGGTACCCATCCCATGGGTCCCAAATCTCCAGGTTCAAGGGCATCTTCCTACATCGAAAACATGCATGAGAAACCCAGAAGATGGTACACCGTGTGATTTTGAAAGGTTTCTAAGACGCACCTCATTTCTCATCTCCTTGTGCTCGGGTTCGCCTTTCCAGCTACTTTACTAGCAATCTCCCTACTTGGAGAATCAGCACCTTTAAGCTCCTGTTCCCTACAGGTTGCAATTTGTCCTGAGGATGAACGGGAAGAGGGGCAACCAATGAGAGACTAGATCTAGGTGTTGGGACAGGCACAGGTCACTCTATTTTCCCATCAGGAAGAAGAATTAACCACAGGCTCAGCCTGCCGCCCAGAAGCAGAATAGGGCCTGAGGCAATCCCGCACTTTTGCGGCCAGCTCCCAAAAAAGCGAGTTGAAAAATGGAGCTCAGGGACACTGCAATTCACAAACCCGCAGAGGTATAAATGATAACTCTCATCCACAGATATATTGAGGGAAGGCAACGAAGAGGATTTGAAAGCAAGGCAGAATTGCAGGAAACAGATTTCAGGAGGTAGATTCGAATCGCCTTTAAAGCACATGAAAAGCGGCAAAACGTCGACAATGATGCCCTTGGCCAAAAAGGGCGTATGCGTTTTTTCCTGAATATATTCAGGAAAAAACGCATACGCCCTTTTTGGCCAACCAAGCAACCTGGAAAGGCAAATCAGCGCTACAAAGAAGTCTCGCTTCCCATCGGTCAAAAAGTTCATGCTGCAAAAAGTGTCAAAACCAGAAATGCAGGACAGGCCATGGAGAAATGGCAGCCTTGCTACGCTGATGGGCGGGATGTAAATTGCCAACAGCCACTCTGGAGAAGTGTACGGTGTGTCCTGAAACATCGAAAAAACACAGCTTAGGGAGCATAGGGCACGTCCACTCATGGGCGTATAAATTGGGAAAACTAAAAATCAGCAAGACACAGGCACCCCAAATTTTAGGGCTGCTCTGTTGACAAGAACCTCCACTTCACGACACCTTAAATATCCCAGGAAAGAGAAAAATGGATAAAGAAGTTGTGGTCCTTATGTAAAATGGAATATCACTCAGACATGAAATCAATGTCATAAGGCTAGTAGAAGCAAGATGAGTGGATTTAGGTACGACGATTCTAAGTGAAATAAGTCACACAGAAAAAGACACTTATCATAAGCTATCACTTAGAGAGGGAATGTAAAAACCGCTACACTTGAACTGAATTACAAAACAGAACAGAGTCACACGTTTAGAAAACACACTATGGCTGCTTAACGGGAAAGGTGAGGTGGGGTGATGCATAAAACAAGGGTTTCAAATTCGCTCAGATACCGTTCCATACACCCAATTTGTAATAGACAAGACCTACTCCTTGCTCAGTGAACTGGACTCAATACCCCCTATTCACCGCACAAGAATATATGTGACTGGTAAGAATCTTAAACCCTATGTATTGATATCTGTCTGGAAGTGAGTCAAGTGGGTGTAAAGCCGCATAAACACAGCCGTGAAAAGCAGCTAAACCCCATTATAAAAATAAATTACTTTTAAAAACCCGTAAAACAAAGACAGTGAAAGAGAGAGAAATTCTTACACAATTCGTTCAGAGGCTGTGATGCAACCTGGATTGACCATATCTAGACCCACAGCTGGATGAGACATAAGGGTGGACACTCTTGGGGCTCAAAGGTTGGCTGAGGTTGGGTGAGCAAACGCAGACCCTTTAAAGTAATACTGCCTGGTACCCATCCCATGGGTCCCAAATCTCCAGGTTCAAGGGCATCTTCCTACATCGAAAACATGCATGAGAAACCCAGAAGATGGTACACCGTGTGATTTTGAAAGGTTTCTAAGACGCACCTCATTTCCCATCTCCTTGTGCTCGGGTTCGCCTTTCCAGCTACTTTACTAGCAATCTCCCTACTTGGAGAATCAGCACCTTTAAGCTCCTGTTCCCTACAGGTTGCAATTTGTCCTGAGGATGAACGGGAAGAGGGGCAACCAATGAGAGACTAGATCTAGGTGTTGGGACAGGCACAGGTCACTCTATTTTCCATTCAGGAAGAAGAATTAACCACAGGCTCAGCCTGCCGCCCAGAAGCAGAATAGGGCCTGAGGCAATCCCGCGCTTTTGCGGCCAGCTCCCAAAAAAGCCAGTTGAAAAATGGAGCTCAGGGACACTGCAATTCACAAACCCGCAGAGTTATAAATGATAACTCTCATCCACAGATATATTGAGGGAAGGCAACGAAGAGGGTTTGAAAGCAAGGCAGAATTGCAGGAAACAGATTTCAGGAGGGAGATTCGAATCGCCTTTAAAGCACATGAAAAGCGGCAAAACGTCGACAATGATGCCCTTGGCCAAAAAGGGCGTATGCGTTTTTTCCTGAATATATTCAGGAAAAAACGCATACGCCCTTTTTGGCCAACCAAGCAACCTGGAAAGGCAAATCAGCGCTACAAAGAAGTCTCGCTTCCCATCGGTCAAAAGGTTCATGCTGCAAAAAGTGTCAAAACCAGAAATGCAGGACAGGCCATGGAGAAATGGCAGCCTTGCTACGCTGATGGGCGGGATGTAAATTGCCAACAGCCACTCTGGAGAAGTGTACGGTGTGTCCTGAAACATCGAAAAAACACAGCTTAGGGAGCATAGGGCACGTCCACTCATGGGCGTATAAATTGGGAAAACTAAAAATCAGCAAGACACAGGCACCCCAAAGTTTAGGGCTGCTCTGTTGACAAGAACCTCCACTTCACGACATCTTAAATATCCCAGGAAAGAGAAAAATGGATAAAGAAGTTGTGGTCCTTATGTAAAATGGAATATCACTCAGACATGAAATCAATGTCATAAGGCTAGTAGAAGCAAGATGAGTGGATTTAGGTACGACGATTCTAAGTGAAATAAGTCACACAGAAAAAGACACTTATCATAAGCTATCACTTAGAGAGGGAATGTAAAAACCGCTACACTTGAACTGAATTACAAAACAGAACAGAGTCACACGTTTAGAAAACACACTATGGCTGCTTAACGGGAAAGGTGAGGTGGGGTGATGCATAAAACAAGGGTTTCAAATTCGCTCAGATACCGTTCCATACACCCAATTTGTAATAGAAAAGACCTACTCCTTGCTCAGTGAACTGGACTCAATACCCCCTATTCACCGCACAAGAATATATGTGACTAGTAAGAATCTTAAAACCTATGTATTGATATCTGTCTGGAAGTGAGTCAAGTGGGTGTAAAGCCGCATAAACACAGCCGTGAAAAGCAGCTAAACCCCATTATAAAAAGAAATTACTTGTAAAAACCCGTAAAACAAAGACAGTGAAAGAGAGAGAAATTCTTACACAATTCGTTCAGAGGCTGTGATGCAACCTGGATTGACCATATCTAGACCCACAGCTGGATGAGACATAAGGGTGGACACTCTTGGGGCTGAAAGGTTGGGTGAGGTTGGGTGAGCAAACGCAGACCCTTTAAAGTAATACTGCCTGGTACCCATCCCATGGGTCCCAAATCTCCAGGTTCAAGGGCATCTTCCTACATCGAAAACATGCATGAGAAACCCAGAAGATGGTACACCGTGTGATTTTGAAAGGTTTCTAAGACGCACCTCATTTCTCATCTCCTTGTGCTCGGGTTCGCCTTTCCAGCTACTTTACTAGCAATCTCCCTACTTGGAGAATCAGCACTTTTAAGCTCCTGTTCCCTACAGGTTGCAATTTGTCCTGAGGATGAACGGGAAGAGGGGCAACCAATGAGAGACTAGATCTAGGTGTTGGGACAGGCACAGGTCACTCTATTTTCCCATCAGGAAGAAGAATTAACCACAGGCTCAGCCTGCCGCCCAGAAGCAGAATAAGGCC
Source organism: Eschrichtius robustus (assembly GCF_028021215.1). Lineage (NCBI taxonomy): Eukaryota > Metazoa > Chordata > Mammalia > Artiodactyla > Eschrichtiidae > Eschrichtius > Eschrichtius robustus. The sequence continues at coordinate 481,971 of NW_027175211.1, forward strand.
TGAGGCAATCCCGCGCTTTTGCGGCCAGCTCCCAAAAAAGCCAGTTGAAAAATGGAGCTCAGGGACACTGCAATTCACAAACCCGCAGAGTTATAAATGATAACTCTCATCCACAGATATATTGAGGGAAGGCAACGAAGAGGATTTGAAAGCAAGGCAGAATTGCAGGAAACAGATTTCAGGAGGGAGATTCGAATCGCCTTTAAAGCACATGAAAAGCGGCAAAACGTCGACAATGATGCCCTTGGCCAAAAAGGGCGTATGCGTTTTTTCCTGAATATATTCAGGAAAAAACGCATACGCCCTTTTTGGCCAACCAAGCAACCTGGAAAGGCAAAACAGCGCTACAAAGAAGTCTCGCTTCCCATCGGTCAAAAGGTTCATGCTGCAAAATGTGTCAAAACCAGAAATGCAGGACAGGCCATGGAGAAATGGCAGCCTTGCTACGCTGATGGGCGGGATGTAAATTGCCAACAGCCACTCTGGAGAAGTGTACGGTGTGTCCTGAAACATCGAAAAAACACAGCTCTAGGAGCATAGGGCACGTCCACTCATGGGCGTATAAATTGGGAAAACTAAAAATCAGCAAGACACAGGCACCCCAAAGTTTAGGGTTGCTCTGTTGACAAGAACCTCCACTTCATGACACCTTAAATATCCCAGGAAAGAGAAAAATGGATAAAGAAGTTGTGGTCTTATGTACAATGGAATATCACTCAGACATGAAATCAATGTCATAAGGCTAGTAGAAGCAAGATGAGTGGATTTAGCTACGACGATTCTAAGTGAAATAAGTCACACAGAAAAAGACACTTATCATAAGCTATCACTTATAGAGGGAATGTAAAAACCGCTACACTTGAACTGAATTACAAAACAGAACAGAGTCACACGTTTAGAAAACACACTATGGCTGCTTAACGGGAAAGGTGAGGTGGGGTGATGCATAAAACAAGGGTTTCAAATTCGCTCAGATACCGTTCCATACACCCAATATGTAATAGACAAGACCTACTCCTTGCTCAGTGAACTGGACTCAACACCCCCTATTCACCGCACAAGAATATATGTGACTTGTAAGAATCTTAAAACCTATGTATTGATATCTGTCTGGAAGTGAGTCAAGTGGGTGTAAAGCCGCATAAACACAGCCGTGAAAAGCAGCTAAACCCCATTATAAAAATAAATTACTTTTAAAAACCCGTAAAACAAAGACAGTGAAAGAGAGAGAAATTCTTACAAAATTCGTTCAGAGGCTGTGATGCAACCTGGATTGACCATATCTAGACCCACAGCTGGATGAGACATAAGGGTGGACACTCTTGGGGCTGAAAGTTTGGGTGAGGTTGGGTGAGCAAACGCAGACCCTTTAAAGTAATACTGCCTGGTACCCATTCCATGGGTCCCAAATCTCCAGGTTCAAGGGCATCTTCCTACATCGAAAACATGCATGAGAAACCCAGAAGATGGTACACCGTGTGATTTTGAAAGGTTTCTAAGACGCACCTCATTTCTCATCTCCTTGTGCTCGGGTTCGCCTTTCCAGCTACTTTACTAGCAATCTCCCTACTTGGAGAATCAGCACCTTTAAGCTCCTGTTCCCTACAGGTTGCAATTTGTCCTGAGGATGAACGGGAAGAGGGGCAACCAATGAGAGACTAGATCTAGGTGTTGGGACAGGCACAGGTCACTCTATTTTCCCATCAGGAAGAAGAATTAACCACAGGCTCAGCCTGCCGCCCAGAAGCAGAATAGGGCCTGAGGCAATCCCGCACTTTTGCAGCCAGCTCCCAAAAAAACGAGTTGAAAAATGGAGCTCAGGGACACTGCAATTCACAAACCCGCAGAGTTATAAATGATAACTCTCATCCACAGATATATTGAGGGAAGGCAACGAAGAGGATTTGAAAGCAAGGCAGAATTGCAGGAAACAGATTTCAGGAGGTAGATTCGAATCGCCTTTAAAGCACATGAAAAGTGGCAAAACGTCGACAATGATGCCCTTGGCCAAAAAGGGCGTATGCGTTTTTTCCTGAATATATTCAGGAAAAAACGCATACGCCCTTTTTGGCCAACCAAGCAACCTGGAAAAGCAAATCAGCGCTACAAAGAAGTCTCGCTTCCCATCGGTCAAAAGGTTCATGCTGCAAAAAGTGTCAAAACCAGAAATGCAGGACAGGCCATGGAGAAATGGCAGCCTTGCTACACTGATGGGCGGGATGTAAATTGCCAACAGCCACTCTGGAGAAGTGTACGGTGTGTCCTGAAACATCGAAAAAACACAGCTTAGGGAGCATAGGGCATGTCCACTCATGGGCGTATAAATTGGGAAAACTAAAATTCAGCAAGACACAGGCACCCCAAAGTTTAGGGCTGCTCTGTTGACAAGAACCTCCACTTCACGACACCTTAAATATCCCCGGAAAGAGAAAAATGGATAAAGAAGTTGTGGTCCTTATGTACAATGGAATATCACTCAGACATGAAATCAATGTCATAAGGCTAGTAGAAGCAAGATGAGTGGATTTAGGTACGACGATTCTAAGTGAAATAAGTCACACAGAAAAAGACACTTATCATAAGCTATCACTTAGAGAGGGAATGTAAAAACCGCTACACTTGAACTGAATTACAAAACAGAACAGAGTCACACGTGTAGAAAACACACTATGGCTGCTTAACGGGAAAGGTGAGGTGGGGTGATGCATAAAACAAGGGTTTCAAATTCGCTCAGATACCGTTCCATACACCCAATATGTAATAGACAAGACCTACTCCTTGCTCAGTGAACTGGACTCAACACCCCCTATTCACCGCACAAGAATATATGTGACTAGTAAGAATCTTAAAACCTATGTATTGATATCTGTCTGGAAGTGAGTCAAGTGGGTGTAAAGCCGCATAAACACAGCCGTGAAAAGCAGCTAAACCCCATTATAAAAATAAATTACTTTTAAAAACCCGTAAAACAAAGACAGTGAAAGAGAGAGAAATTCTTACAAAATTCGTTCAGAGGCTGTGATGCAACCTGGATTGACCATATCTAGACCCACAGCTGGATGAGACATAAGGGTGGACACTCTTGGGGCTGAAAGTTTGGGTGAGGTTGGGTGAGCAAACGCAGACCCTTTAAAGTAATACTGCCTGGTACCCATTCCATGGGTCCCAAATCTCCAGGTTCAAGGGCATCTTCCTACATCGAAAACATGCATGAGAAACCCAGAAGATGGTACACCGTGTGATTTTGAAAGGTTTCTAAGACGCACCTCATTTCTCATCTCCTTGTGCTCGGGTTCGCCTTTCCAGCTACTTTACTAGCAATCTCCCTACTTGGAGAATCAGCACCTTTAAGCTCCTGTTCCCTACAGGTTGCAATTTGTCCTGAGGATGAACGGGAAGAGGGGCAACCAATGAGAGACTAGATCTAGGTGTTGGGACAGGCACAGGTCACTCTATTTTCCCATCAGGAAGAAGAATTAACCACAGGCTCAGCCTGCCGCCCAGAAGCAGAATAGGGCCTGAGGCAATCCCGCACTTTTGCGGCCAGCTCCCAAAAAAACGAGTTGAAAAATGGAGCTCAGGGACACTGCAATTCACAAACCCGCAGAGTTATAAATGATAACTCTCATCCACAGATATATTGAGGGAAGGCAACGAAGAGGATTTGAAAGCAAGGCAGAATTGCAGGAAACAGATTTCAGGAGGTAGATTCGAATCGCCTTTAAAGCACATGAAAAGTGGCAAAACGTCGACAATGATGCCCTTGGCCAAAAAGGGCGTATGCGTTTTTTCCTGAATATATTCAGGAAAAAACGCATACGCCCTTTTTGGCCAACCAAGCAACCTGGAAAAGCAAATCAGCGCTACAAAGAAGTCTCGCTTCCCATCGGTCAAAAGGTTCATGCTGCAAAAAGTGTCAAAACCAGAAATGCAGGACAGGCCATGGAGAAATGGCAGCCTTGCTACACTGATGGGCGGGATGTAAATTGCCAACAGCCACTCTGGAGAAGTGTACGGTGTGTCCTGAAACATCGAAAAAACACAGCTTAGGGAGCATAGGGCATGTCCACTCATGGGCGTATAAATTGGGAAAACTAAAATTCAGCAAGACACAGGCACCCCAAAGTTTAGGGCTGCTCTGTTGACAAGAACCTCCACTTCACGACACCTTAAATATCCCCGGAAAGAGAAAAATGGATAAAGAAGTTGTGGTCCTTATGTACAATGGAATATCACTCAGACATGAAATCAATGTCATAAGGCTAGTAGAAGCAAGATGAGTGGATTTAGGTACGACGATTCTAAGTGAAATAAGTCACACAGAAAAAGACACTTATCATAAGCTATCACTTAGAGAGGGAATGTAAAAACCGCTACACTTGAACTGAATTACAAAACAGAACAGAGTCACACGTGTAGAAAACACACTATGGCTGCTTAACGGGAAAGGTGAGGTGGGGTGATGCATAAAACAAGGGTTTCAAATTCGCTCAGATACCGTTCCATACACCCAATATGTAATAGACAAGACCTACTCCTTGCTCAGTGAACTGGACTCAACACCCCCTATTCACCGCACAAGAATATATGTGACTAGTAAGAATCTTAAAACCTATGTATTGATATCTGTCTGGAAGTGAGTCAAGTGGGTGTAAAGCCGCATAAACACAGCCGTGAAAAGCAGCTAAACCCCATTATAAAAATAAATTACTTTTAAAAACCCGTAAAACAAAGACAGTGAAAGAGAGAGAAATTCTTACAAAATTCGTTCAGAGGCTGTGATGCAACCTGGATTGACCATATCTAGACACACAGCAGGATGAGACATAAGGGTGGACACTCTTGGGGCTCAAAGGTTGGGTGAGGTTGGGTGAGCAAGCGCAGACCCTTTAAAGTAATACTGCCTGGTACCCATCCCATGGGTCCCATATCTCCAGGTTCAAGGTCATCTTCCTACATCGAAAACATGCATGAGAAACCCAGAAGATGGTACACCGTGTGATTTTGAAAGGTTTCTAATACGCACCTCATTTCTCATCTCCTTGTGCTCGGGTTCGCCTTTCCAGCTACTTTACTAGCAATCTCCCTACTTGGAGAATCAGCACCTTTAAGCTCCTGTTCCCTACAGGTTGCAATTGGTCTTGAGGATGAACGGGAAGAGGGGCAACCAATGAGAGACTAGATCTAGGTGTTGGGACAGGCACAGGTCACTCTATTTTCCCATCAGGAAGAAGAATTAACCACAGGCTCAGCCTGCCGCCCAGAAGCAGAATAGGGCCTGAGGCAATCCCGCGCTTTTGCGGCCAGCTCCCAAAAAAGCGAGTTGAAAAATGGAGCTCAGGGATACTGCAATTCACAAACCCGCAGAGTTATAAATGATAACTCTCATCCACAGATATATTGAGGGAAGGCAACGAAGAGGATTTGAAAGCAAGGCAGAATTGCAGGAAACAGATTTCAGGAGGGAGATTCGAATCGCCTTTAAAGCACATGAAAAGCGGCAAAACGTCGACAATGATGCCCTTGGCCAAAAAGGGCGTATGCGTTTTTTCCTGAATATATTCAGGAAAAAACGCATACGCCCTTTTTGGCCAACCAAGCAACCTGGAAAGGCAAATCAGCGCTACAAAGAAGTCTCGCTTCCCATCGGTCAAAAGGGCTATGCTGCAAAACGTGTCAAAACCAGAAATGCAGGACAGGCCATGGAGAAATGGCAGCCTTGCTACGCTGATGGGCGGGATGTAAATTGCCAACAGCCACTCTGGAGAAGTGTACGGTGTGTCCTGAAACATCGAAAAAACACAGCTCTAGGAGCATAGGGCACGTCCACTCATGGGCGTATAAATTGGGAAAACTAAAAATCAGCAAGACACAGGCACCCCAAAGTTTAGGGTTGCTCTGTTGACAAGAACCTCCACTTCATGACACCTTAAATATCCCAGGAAAGAGAAAAATGGATAAAGAAGTTGTGGTCCTTATGTACAATGGAATATCACTCAGACATGAAATCAATGTCATAAGGCTAGTAGAAGCAAGATGAGTGGATTTAGCTACGACGATTCTAAGTGAAATAAGTCACACAGAAAAAGACACTTATCATAAGCTATCACTTATAGAGGGAATGTAAAAACCGCTACACTTGAACTGAATTACAAAACAGAACAGAGTCACACGTTTAGAAAACACACTATGGCTGCTTAACGGGAAAGGTGAGGTGGGGTGATGCATACAACAAGGGTTTCAAATTCGCTCAGATACCGTTCCATACACCCAATATGTAATAGACAAGACCTACTCCTTGCTCAGTGAACTGGACTCAACACCCCCTATACACCGCACAAGAATATATGTGACTAGTAAGAATCTTAAAACCTATGTATTGATATCTGTCTGGAAGTGAGTCAAGTGGGTGTAAAGCCGCATAAACACAGCCGTGAAAAGCAGCTAAACCCCATTATAAAAATAAATTACTTTTAAAAACCCGTAAAACAAAGACAGTGAAAGAGAGAGAAATTCTTACACAATTCGTTCAGAGGCTGTGATGCAACCTGGATTGACCATATCTAGACCCACAGCTGGATGAGACATAAGGGTGGACACTCTTGGGGCTGAAAGGTTGGGTGAGGTTGGGTGAGCAAACGCAGACCCTTTAAAGTAATACTGCGTGGTCCCCATCCCATGGGTCCCAAATCTCCAGGTTCAAGGGCATCTTCCTACATCGAAAACATGCATGAGAAACCCAGAAGATGGTACACCGTGTGATTTTGAAAGGTTTCTAAGACGCACCTCATTTCTCATCTCCTTGTGCTCGGGTTCGCCTTTCCAGCTACTTTACTAGCAATCTCCCTACTTGGAGAATCAGTACCTTTAAGCTCCTGTTCCCTACAGGTTGCAATTTGTCCTGAGGATGAACGGGAAGAGGGGCAACCAATGAGAGACTAGATCTAGGTGTTGGGACAGGCACAGGTCACTCTATTTTCCCATCAGGAAGAAGAATTAACCACAGGCTCAGCCTGCCGCCCAGAAGCAGAATAGGGCCTGAGGCAATCCCGCACTTTTGCGGCCAGCTCCCAAAAAAGCCAGTTGAAAAATGGAGCTCAGGGACACTGCAATTCACAAACCCGCAGAGTTATAAATGATAACTCTCATCCACAGATATATTGAGGGAAGGCAACGAAGAGGGTTTGAAAGCAAGGCAGAATTGCAGGAAACAGATTTCAGGAGGGAGATTCGAATCGCCTTTAAAGCACATGAAAAGCGGCAAAACGTCGACAATGATGCCCTTGGCCAAAAAGGGCGTATGCGTTTTTTCCTGAATATATTCAGGAAAAAACGCATACGCCCTTTTTGGCCAACCAAGCAACCTGGAAAGGCAAATCAGCGCTACAAAGAAGTCTCGCTTCCCATCGGTCAAAAGGTTCATGCTGCAAAAAGTGTCAAAACCAGAAATGCAGGACAGGCCATGGAGAAATGGCAGCCTTGCTACGCTGATGGGCGGGATGTAAATTGCCAACAGCCACTCTGGAGAAGTGTACGGTGTGTCCTGAAACATCGAAAAAACACAGCTTAGGGAGCATAGGGCACGTCCACTCATGGGCGTATAAATTGGGAAAACTAAAAATCAGCAAGACACAGGCACCCCAAAGTTTAGGGCTGCTCTGTTGACAAGAACCTCCACTTCACGACACCTTAAATATCCCAGGAAAGAGAAAAATGGATAAAGAAGTTGTGGTCCTTATGTAAAATGGAATATCACTCAGACATGAAATCAATGTCATAAGGCTAGTAGAAGCAAGATGAGTGGATTTAGGTACGACGATTCTAAGTGAAATAAGTCACACAGAAAAAGACACTTATCATAAGCTATCACTTAGAGAGGGAATGTAAAAACCGCTACACTTGAACTGAATTACAAAACAGAACAGAGTCACACGTTTAGAAAACACACTATGGCTGCTTAACGGGAAAGGTGAGGTGGGGTGATGCATAAAACAAGGGTTTCAAATTCGCTCAGATACCGTTCCATACACCCAATTTGTAATAGACAAGACCTACTCCTTGCTCAGTGAACTGGACTCAATACCCCCTATTCACCGCACAAGAATATAGGTGACTAGTAAGAATCTTAAAACCTATGTATTGATATCTGTCTGGAAGTGAGTCAAGTGGGTGTAAAGCCGCATAAACACAGCCGTGAAAAGCAGCTAAACCCCATTATAAAAATAAATTACTTTTAAAAACCCGTAAAACAAAGACAGTGAAAGAGAGAGAAATTCTTACACAATTCGTTCAGAGGCTGTGATGCAACCTGGATTGACCATATCTAGACCCACAGCTGGATGAGACATAAGGGTGGACACTCTTGGGGCTGAAAGGTTGGGTGAGGTTGGGTGAGCAAACGCAGACCCTTTAAAGTAATACTGCCTGGTAGCCATCCCATGGGTCCCAAATCTCCAGGTTCAAGGGCATCTTCCTACATCGAAAACATGCATGAGAAACCCAGAAGATGGTACACCGTGTGATTTTGAAAGGTTTCTAAGACGCACCTCATTTCTCATCTCCTTGTGCTCGGGTTCGCCTTTCCAGCTACTTTACTAGCAATCTCCCTACTTGGAGAATCAGCACTTTTAAGCTCCTGTTCCCTACAGGTTGCAATTTGTCCTGAGGATGAACGGGAAGAGGGGCAACCAATGAGAGACTAGATCTAGGTGTTGGGACAGGCACAGGTCCCTCTATTTTCCCATCAGGAAGAAGAATTAACCACAGGCTCAGCCTGCCGCCCAGAAGCAGAATAAGGCCTGAGGCAATCCCGCGCTTTTGCGGCCAGCTCCCAAAAAAGCGAGTTGAAAAATGGAGCTCAGGGACACTGCAATTCACAAACCCGCAGAGTTATAAATGATAACTCTCATCCACAGATATATTGAGGGAAGGCAACGAAGAGGATTTGAAAGCAAGGCAGAATTACAGGAAACAGATTTCAGGAGGGAGATTCGAATCGCCTTTAAAGCACATGAAAAGCGGCAAAACGTCGACAATGATGCCCTTGGCCAAAAAGGGCGTATGCGTTTTTTCCTGAATATATTCAGGAAAAAACGCATACGCCCTTTTTGGCCAACCAAGCAACCTGGAAAGGCAAAACAGCGCTACAAAGAAGTCTCGCTTCCCATCGGTCAAAAGGGTCATGCTGCAAAAAGTGTCAAAACCAGAAATGCAGGACAGGCCATGGAGAAATGGCAGCCTTGCTACGCTGATGGGCGGGATGTAAATTGCCAACAGCCACTCTGGAGAAGTGTACGGTGTGTCCTGAAACATCGAAAAAACACAGCTCTAGGAGCATAGGGCACGTCCACTCATGGCCGTATAAATTGGGAAAACTAAAAATCAGCAAGACACAGGCACCCCAAAGTTTAGGGTTGCTCTGTTGACAAGAACCTCCACTTCATGACACCTTAAATATCCCAGGAAAGAGAAAAATGGATAAAGAAGTTGTGGTCTTATGTACAATGGAATATCACTCAGACATGAAATCAATGTCATAAGGCTAGTAGAAGCAAGATGAGTGGATTTAGCTACGACGATTCTAAGTGAAATAAGTCAAACAGAAAAAGACACTTATCATAAGCTATCACTTATAGAGGGAATGTAAAAACCGCTACACTTGAACTGAATTACAAAACAGAACAGAGTCACACGTTTAGAAAACACACTATGGCTGATTAACGGGAAAGGTGAGGTGGGGTGATGCATAAAACAAGGGTTTCAAATTCGCTCATATACCGTTCCATACACCCAATATGTAATAGACAAGACCTACTCCTTGCTCAGTGAACTGGACTCAACACCCCCTATTCACCGCACAAGAATATATGTGACTAGTAAGAATCTTAAAACCTATGTATTGATATCTGTCTGGAAGTGAGTCAAGTGGGTGTAAAGCCACATAAACACAGCCGTGAAAAGCAGCTAAACCCCATTATAAAAATAAATTACTTTTAAAAACCCGTAAAACAAAGACAGTGAAAGAGAGAGAAATTCTTACAAAATTCGTTCAGAGGCTGTGATGCAACCTGGATTGACCATATCTAGACCCACAGCTGGATGAGACATAAGGGTGGACACTCTTGGGGCTGAAAGTTTGGGTGAGGTTGGGTGAGCAAACGCAGACCCTTTAAAGTAATACTGCCTGGTACCCATTCCATGGGTCCCAAATCTCCAGGTTCAAGGGCATCTTCCTACATCGAAAACATGCATGAGAAACCCAGAAGATGGTACACCGTGTGATTTTGAAAGGTTTCTAAGACGCACCTCATTTCTCATCTCCTTGTGCTCGGGTTCGCCTTTCCAGCTACTTTACTAGCAATCTCCCTACTTGGAGAATCAGCACCTTTAAGCTCCTGTTCCCTACAGGTTGCAATTTGTCCTGAGGATGAACGGGAAGAGGGGCAACCAATGAGAGACTAGATCTAGGTGTTGGGACAGGCACAGGTCCCTCTATTTTCCCATCAGGAAGAAGAATTAACCACAGGCTCAGCCTGCCGCCCAGAAGCAGAATAGGGCCTGAGGCAATCCCGCACTTTTGCGGCCAGCTCCCAAAAAAGCGAGTTGAAAAATGGAGCTCAGGGACACTGCAATTCACAAACCCGCAGAGTTATAAATGATAACTCTCATCCACAGATATATTGAGGGAAGGCAACGAAGAGGATTTGAAAGCAAGGCAGAATTGCAGGAAACAGATTTCAGGAGGTAGATTCGAATCGCCTTTAAAGCACATGAAAAGCGGCAAAACGTCGACAATGATGCCCTTGGCCAAAAAGGGCGTATGCGTTTTTTCCTGAATATATTCAGGAAAAAACGCATACGCCCTTTTTGGCCAACCAAGCAACCTGGAAAAGCAAATCAGCGCTACAAAGAAGTCTCGCTTCCCATCGGTCAAAAGGTTCATGCTGCAAAAAGTGTCAAAACCAGAAATGCAGGACAGGCCATGGAGAAATGGCAGCCTTGCTACGCTGATGGGCGGGATGTAAATTGCCAACAGCCACTCTGGAGAAGTGTACGGTGTGTCCTGAAACATCGAAAAAACACAGCTTAGGGAGCATAGGGCATGTCCACTCATGGGCGTATAAATTGGGAAAACTAAAATTCAGCAAGACACAGGCACCCCAAAGTTTAGGGCTGCTCTGTTGACAAGAACCTCCACTTCACGACACCTTAAATATCCCAGGAAAAGAGAAAAATGGATAAAGAAGTTGTGGTCCTTATGTACAATGGAATATCACTCAGACATGAAATCAATGTCATAAGGCTAGTAGAAGCAAGATGAGTGGATTTAGGTACGACGATTCTAAGTGAAATAAGTCACATAGAAAAAGACACTTATCATAAGCTATCACTTAGAGAGGGAATGTAAAAACCGCTACACTTGAACTGAATTACAAAACAGAACAGAGTCACACGTGTAGAAAACACACTATGGCTGCTTAACGGGAAAGGTGAGGTGGGGTGATGCATAAAACAAGGGTTTCAAATTCGCTCAGATACCGTTCCATACACCCAATATGTAATAGACAAGACCTACTCCTTGCTCAGTGAACTGGACTCAACACCCCCTATTCACCGCACAAGAATATATGTGACTAGTAAGAATCTTAAAACCTATATATTGATATCTGTCTGGAAGTGAGTCAAGTGGGTGTAAAGCCGCATAAACACAGCCGTGAAAAGCAGCTAAACCCCATTATAAAAATAAATTACTTTTAAAAACCCGTAAAACAAAGACAGTGAAAGAGAGAGAAATTCTTACACAATTCGTTCAGAGGCTGTGATGCAACCTGGATTGACCATATCTAGACCCACAGCTGGATGAGACATAAGGGTGGACACTCTTGGGGCTGAAAGGTTGGGTGAGGTTGGGTGAGCAAACGCAGACCCTTTAAAGTAATACTGCCTGGTACCCATCCCATGGGTCCCAAATCTCCAGGTTCAAGGGCATCTTCCTACATCGAAAACATGCATGAGAAACCCAGAAGATGGTACACCGTGTGATTTTGAAAGGTTTCTAAGACGCACCTCATTTCCCATCTCCTTGTGCTCGGGTTCGCCTTTCCAGCTACTTTACTAGCAATCTCCCTACTTGGAGAATCAGCACCTTTAAGCTCCTGTTCCCTACAGGTTGCAATTTGTCCTGAGGATGAACGGGAAGAGGGGCAACCAATGAGAGACTAGATCTAGGTGTTGGGACAGGCACAGGTCACTCTATTTTCCATTCAGGAAGAAGAATTAACCACAGGCTCAGCCTGCCGCCCAGAAGCAGAATAGGGCCTGATTCAATCCCGCGCTTTTGCGGCCATCTCCCAAAAAAGCGAGTTGAAAAATGGAGCTCAGGGACACTGCAATTCACAAACCCGCAGAGTTATAAATGATAACTCTCATCCACAGATATATTGAGGGAAGGCAACGAAGAGGATTTGAAAGCAAGGCAGAATTGCAGGAAACAGATTTCAGGAGGGAGATTCGAATCGCCTTTAAAGCACATGAAAAGCGGCAAAACGTCGACAATGATGCCCTTGGCCAAAAAGGGCGTATGCGTTTTTTCCTGAATATATTCAGGAAAAAACGCATACGTCCTTTTTGGCCAACCAAGCAACCTGGAAATGCAAATCAGCGCTACAATGAAGTCTCGCTTCCCATCGGTCAAAAGCTCTATGCTGCAAAAAGTGTCAAAACCAGAAATGCAGAACAGGCCATGGAGAAATGGCAGCCTTGCTACGCTGATGGGCGGGATGTAAATTGCCAACAGCCACTCTGGAGAAGTGTACGGTGTGTCCTGAAACATCGAAAAAACACAGCTGAGGGAGCATAGGGCACGTCCACTCATGGGCGTATAAATTGGGAAAACTAAAAATCAGCAAAACACAGGCACCCCAAAGTTTAGGGTTGCTCTGTTGACAAGAACCTCCACTTCATGACACCTTAAATATCCCAGGAAAGAGGAAAATGGATAAAGAAGTTGTGGTCCTTATGTACAATGGAATATCACTCAGACATGAAATCAATGTCATAAGGCTAGTAGAAGCAAGATGAGTGGATTTAGCTACGACGATTCTAAGTGAAATAAGTCACACAGAAAAAGACACTTATCATAAGCTATCACTTAGAGAGGGAATGTAAAAACCGCTACACTTGAACTGAATTACAAAACAGAACAGAGTCACACGTTTAGAAAACACACTATGGCTGCTTAACGGGAAAGGTGAGGTGGGGTGATGCATAAAACAAGGGTTTCAAATTCGCTCAGATACCGTTCCATACACCCAATATGTAATAGACAAGACCTACTCCTTGCTCAGTGAACTTGACTCAACACCCCCTATTCACTGCACAAGAATATATGTGACTAGTAAGAATCTTAAAACCTATGTATTGATATCTGTCTGGAAGTGAGTCAAGTGGGTGTAAAGCCGCATAAACACAGCCGTGAAAAGCAGCTAAACCCCATTATAAAAATAAATTACTTTTAAAAACCCGTAAAACAAAGACAGTGAAAGAGAGAGAAATTCTTACACAATTCGTTCAGAGGCTGTGATGCAACCTGGATTGACCATATCTAGACCCACAGCTGGATGAGACATAAGGGTGGACACTCTTGGGGCTGAAAGGTTGGGTGAGGTTGGGTGAGCAAACGCAGACCCTTTAAAGTAATACTGCCTGGTAGCCATCCCATGGGTCCCAAATCTCCAGGTTCAAGGGCATCTTCCTACATCGAAAACATGCATGAGAAACCCAGAAGATGGTACACCGTGTGATTTTGAAAGGTTTCTAATACGCACCTCATTTCTCATCTCCTTGTGCTCGGGTTCGCCTTTCCAGCTACTTTACTAGCAATCTCCCTACTTGGAGAATCAGCACTTTTAAGCTCCTGTTCCCTACAGGTTGCAATTTGTCCTGAGGATGAACGGGAAGAGGGGCAACCAATGAGAGACTAGATCTAGGTGTTGGGACAGGCACAGGTCACTCTATTTTCCATTCAGGAAGAAGAATTAACCACAGGCTCAGCCTGCCGCCCAGAAGCAGAATAAGGCCTGAGGCAATCCCGCGCTTTTGCGGCCAGCTCCCAAAAAAGCGAGTTGAAAAATGGAGCTCAGGGACACTGCAATTCACAAACCCGCAGAGTTATAAATGATAACTCTCATCCACAGATATATTGAGGGAAGGCAACGAAGAGGATTTGAAAGCAAGGCAGAATTGCAGGAAACAGATTTCAGGAGGGAGATTCGAATCGCCTTTAAAGCACATGAAAAGCGGCAAAACGTCGACAATGATGCCCTTGGCCAAAAAGGGCGTATGCGTTTTTTCCTGAATATATTCAGGAAAAAACGCATACGCCCTTTTTGGCCAACCAAGCAACCTGGAAAGGCAAAACAGCGCTACAAAGAAGTCTCGCTTCCCATCGGTCAAAAGGGTCATGCTGCAAAAAGTGTCAAAACCAGAAATGCAGGACAGGCCATGGAGAAATGGCAGCCTTGCTACGCTGATGGGCGGGATGTAAATTGCCAACAGCCACTCTGGAGAAGTGTACGGTGTGTCCTGAAACATCGAAAAAACACAGCTCTAGGAGCATAGGGCACGTCCACTCATGGCCGTATAAATTGGGAAAACTAAAAATCAGCAAGACACAGGCACCCCAAAGTTTAGGGTTGCTCTGTTGACAAGAACCTCCACTTCATGACACCTTAAATATCCCAGGAAAGAGAAAAATGGATAAAGAAGTTGTGGTCTTATGTACAATGGAATATCACTCAGACATGAAATCAATGTCATAAGGCTAGTAGAAGCAAGATGAGTGGATTTAGCTACGACGATTCTAAGTGAAATAAGTCACACAGAAAAAGACACTTATCATAAGCTATCACTTATAGAGGGAATGTAAAAACCGCTACACTTGAACTGAATTACAAAACAGAACAGAGTCACACGTTTAGAAAACACACTATGGCTGCTTAACGGGAAAGGTGAGGTGGGGTGATGCATAAAACAAGGGTTTCAAATTCGCTCATATACCGTTCCATACACCCAATATGTAATAGACAAGACCTACTCCTTGCTCAGTGAACTGGACTCAACACCCCCTATTCACCGCACAAGAATATATGTGACTAGTAAGAATCTTAAAACCTATGTATTGATATCTGTCTGGAAGTGAGTCAAGTGGGTGTAAAGCCACATAAACACAGCCGTGAAAAGCAGCTAAACCCCATTATAAAAATAAATTACTTTTAAAAACCCGTAAAACAAAGACAGTGAAAGAGAGAGAAATTCTTACAAAATTCGTTCAGAGGCTGTGATGCAACCTGGATTGACCATATCTAGACCCACAGCTGGATGAGACATAAGGGTGGACACTCTTGGGGCTGAAAGTTTGGGTGAGGTTGGGTGAGCAAACGCAGACCCTTTAAAGTAATACTGCCTGGTACCCATTCCATGGGTCCCAAATCTCCAGGTTCAAGGGCATCTTCCTACATCGAAAACATGCATGAGAAACCCAGAAGATGGTACACCGTGTGATTTTGAAAGGTTTCTAAGACGCACCTCATTTCTCATCTCCTTGTGCTCGGGTTCACCTTTCCAGCTACTTTACTAGCAATCTCCCTACTTGGAGAATCAGCACCTTTAAGCTCCTGTTCCCTACAGGTTGCAATTTGTCCTGAGGATGAACGGGAAGAGGGGCAACCAATGAGAGACTAGATCTAGGTGTTGGGACAGGCACAGGTCCCTCTATTTTCCCATCAGGAAGAAGAATTAACCACAGGCTCAGCCTGCCGCCCAGAAGCAGAATAGGGCCTGAGGCAATCCCGCACTTTTGCGGCCAGCTCCCAAAAAAGCGAGTTGAAAAATGGAGCTCAGGGACACTGCAATTCACAAACCCGCAGAGTTATAAATGATAACTCTCATCCACAGATATATTGAGGGAAGGCAACGAAGAGGATTTGAAAGCAAGGCAGAATTGCAGGAAACAGATTTCAGGAGGTAGATTCGAATCGCCTTTAAAGCACATGAAAAGCGGCAAAACGTCGACAATGATGCCCTTGGCCAAAAAGGGCGTATGCGTTTTTTCCTGAATATATTCAGGAAAAAACGCATACGCCCTTTTTGGCCAACCAAGCAACCTGGAAAAGCAAATCAGCGCTACAAAGAAGTCTCGCTTCCCATCGGTCAAAAGGTTCATGCTGCAAAAAGTGTCAAAACCAGAAATGCAGGACAGGCCATGGAGAAATGGCAGCCTTGCTACGCTGATGGGCGGGATGTAAATTGCCAACAGCCACTCTGGAGAAGTGTACGGTGTGTCCTGAAACATCGAAAAAACACAGCTTAGGGAGCATAGGGCATGTCCACTCATGGGCGTATAAATTGGGAAAACTAAAATTCAGCAAGACACAGGCACCCCAAAGTTTAGGGCTGCTCTGTTGACAAGAACCTCCACTTCACGACACCTTAAATATCCCAGGAAAAGAGAAAAATGGATAAAGAAGTTGTGGTCCTTATGTACAATGGAATATCACTCAGACATGAAATCAATGTCATAAGGCTAGTAGAAGCAAGATGAGTGGATTTAGGTACGACGATTCTAAGTGAAATAAGTCACATAGAAAAAGACACTTATCATAAGCTATCACTTAGAGAGGGAATGTAAAAACCGCTACACTTGAACTGAATTACAAAACAGAACAGAGTCACACGTGTAGAAAACACACTATGGCTGCTTAACGGGAAAGGTGAGGTGGGGTGATGCATAAAACAAGGGTTTCAAATTCGCTCAGATACCGTTCCATACACCCAATATGTAATAGACAAGACCTACTCCTTGCTCAGTGAACTGGACTCAACACCCCCTATTCACCGCACAAGAATATATGTGACTAGTAAGAATCTTAAAACCTATATATTGATATCTGTCTGGAAGTGAGTCAAGTGGGTGTAAAGCCGCATAAACACAGCCGTGAAAAGCAGCTAAACCCCATTATAAAAATAAATTACTTTTAAAAACCCGTAAAACAAAGACAGTGAAAGAGAGAGAAATTCTTACACAATTCGTTCAGAGGCTGTGATGCAACCTGGATTGACCATATCTAGACCCACAGCTGGATGAGACATAAGGGTGGACACTCTTGGGGCTGAAAGGTTGGGTGAGGTTGGGTGAGCAAACGCAGACCCTTTAAAGTAATACTGCCTGGTACCCATCCCATGGGTCCCAAATCTCCAGGTTCAAGGGCATCTTCCTACATCGAAAACATGCATGAGAAACCCAGAAGATGGTACACCGTGTGATTTTGAAAGGTTTCTAAGACGCACCTCATTTCCCATCTCCTTGTGCTCGGGTTCGCCTTTCCAGCTACTTTACTAGCAATCTCCCTACTTGGAGAATCAGCACCTTTAAGCTCCTGTTCCCTACAGGTTGCAATTTGTCCTGAGGATGAACGGGAAGAGGGGCAACCAATGAGAGACTAGATCTAGGTGTTGGGACAGGCACAGGTCACTCTATTTTCCATTCAGGAAGAAGAATTAACCACAGGCTCAGCCTGCCGCCCAGAAGCAGAATAGGGCCTGATTCAATCCCGCGCTTTTGCGGCCATCTCCCAAAAAAGCGAGTTGAAAAATGGAGCTCAGGGACACTGCAATTCACAAACCCGCAGAGTTATAAATGATAACTCTCATCCACAGATATATTGAGGGAAGGCAACGAAGAGGATTTGAAAGCAAGGCAGAATTGCAGGAAACAGATTTCAGGAGGGAGATTCGAATCGCCTTTAAAGCACATGAAAAGCGGCAAAACGTCGACAATGATGCCCTTGGCCAAAAAGGGCGTATGCGTTTTTTCCTGAATATATTCAGGAAAAAACGCATACGTCCTTTTTGGCCAACCAAGCAACCTGGAAATGCAAATCAGCGCTACAATGAAGTCTCGCTTCCCATCGGTCAAAAGCTCTATGCTGCAAAAAGTGTCAAAACCAGAAATGCAGAACAGGCCATGGAGAAATGGCAGCCTTGCTACGCTGATGGGCGGGATGTAAATTGCCAACAGCCACTCTGGAGAAGTGTACGGTGTGTCCTGAAACATCGAAAAAACACAGCTTAGGGAGCATAGGGCATGTCCACTCATGGGCGTATAAATTGGGAAAACTAAAATTCAGCAAGACACAGGCACCCCAAAGTTTAGGGCTGCTCTGTTGACAAGAACCTCCACTTCACGACACCTTAAATATCCCAGGAAAGAGAAAAATGGATAAAGAAGTTGTGGTCCTTATGTACAATGGAATATCACTCAGACATGAAATCAATGTCATAAGGCTAGTAGAAGCAAGATGAGTGGATTTAGGTACGACGATTCTAAGTGAAATAAGTCACACAGAAAAAGACACTTATCATAAGCTATCACTTAGAGAGGGAATGTAAAAACCGCTACACTTGAACTGAATTACAAAACAGAACAGAGTCACACGTGTAGAAAACACACTATGGCTGCTTAACGGGAAAGGTGAGGTGGGGTGATGCATAAAACAAGGGTTTCAAATTCGCTCAGATACCGTTCCATACACCCAATATGTAATAGACAAGACCTACTCCTTGCTCAGTGAACTGGACTCAACACCCCCTATTCACCGCACAAGAATATATGTGACTAGTAAGAATCTTAAAACCTATGTATTGATATCTGTCTGGAAGTGAGTCAAGTGGGTGTAAAGCCGCATAAACACAGCCGTGAAAAGCAGCTAAACCCCATTATAAAAATAAATTACTTTTAAAAACCCGTAAAACAAAGACAGTGAAAGAGAGAGAAATTCTTAAACAATTCGTTCAGAGGCTGTGATGCAACCTGGATTGACCATATCTAGAACCACAGCTGGATGAGACATAAGGGTGGACACTCTTGGGGCTGAAAGGTTGGGTGAGGTTGGGTGAGCAAACGCAGACCCTTTAAAGTAATACTGCCTGGTACCCATCCCATGGGTCCCAAATCTCCAGGTTCAAGGGCATCTTCCTACATCGAAAACATGCATGAGAAACCCAGAAGATGGTACACCGTGTGATTTTGAAAGGTTTCTAAGACGCACCTAATTTCTCATCTCCTTGTGCTCGGGTTCGCCTTTCCAGCTACTTTACTAGCAATCTCCCTACTTGGAGAATCAGCACCTTTAAGCTCCTGTTCCCTACAGGTTGCAATTTGTCCTGAGGATGAACGGGAAGAGGGGCAACCAATGAGAGACTAGATCTAGGTGTTGGGACCGGCACAGGTCACTCTATTTTCCCATCAGGAAGAAGAATTAACCACAGGCTCAGCCTGCCGCCCAGAAGCAGAATAGGGCCTGATTCAATCCCGCGCTTTTGCGGCCATCTCCCAAAAAAGCGAGTTGAAAAATGGAGCTCAGGGACACTGCAATTCACAAACCCGCAGAGTTATAAATGATAACTCTCATCCACAGATATATTGAGGGAAGGCAACGAAGAGGATTTGAAAGCAAGGCAGAATTGCAGGAAACAGATTTCAGGAGGGAGATTCGAATCGCCTTTAAAGCACATGAAAAGCGGCAAAACGTCGACAATGATGCCCTTGGCCAAAAAGGGCGTATGCGTTTTTTCCTGAATATATTCAGGAAAAAACGCATACGTCCTTTTTGGCCAACCAAGCAACCTGGAAATGCAAATCAGCGCTATAATGAAGTCTCGCTTCCCATCGGTCAAAAGCTCTATGCTGCAAAAAGTGTCAAAACCAGAAATGCAGAACAGGCCATGGAGAAATGGCAGCCTTGCTATGCTGATGGGCGGGATGTAAATTGCCAACAGCCACTCTGGAGAAGTGTACGGTGTGTCCTGAGACATCGAAAAAACACAGCTGAGGGAGCATAGGGCACGTCCACTCATGGGCGTATAAATTGGGAAAACTAAAAATCAGCAAGACACAGGCACCCCAAAGTTTAGGGTTGCTCTGTTGACAAGAACCTCCACTTCATGACACCTTAAATATCCCAGGAAAGAGGAAAATGGATAAAGAAGTTGTGGTCCTTATGTACAATGGAATATCACTCAGACATGAAATCAATGTCATAAGGCTAGTAGAAGCAAGATGAGTGGATTTAGCTACGACGATTCTAAGTGAAATAAGTCACACAGAAAAAGACACTTATCATAAGCTATCACTTAGAGAGGGAATGTAAAAACCGCTACACTTGAACTGAATTACAAAACAGAACAGAGTCACACGTTTAGAAAAAACACTATGGCTGCTTAACGGGAAAGGTGAGGTGGGGTGATGCATAAAACAAGGGTTTCAAATTCGCTCAGATACCGTTCCATACACCCAATATGTAATAGACAAGACCTACTCCTTGCTCAGTGAACTTGACTCAACACCCCCTATTCACTGCACAAGAATATATGTGACTAGTAAGAATCTTAAAACCTATGTATTGATATCTGTCTGGAAGTGAGTCAAGTGGGTGTAAAGCCGCATAAACACAGCCGTGAAAAGCAGCTAAACCCCATTATAAAAATAAATTACTTTTAAAAACCCGTAAAACAAAGACAGTGAAAGAGAGAGAAATTCTTACACAATTAGTTCAGAGGCTGTGATGCAACCTGGATTGACCATATCTAGACCCACAGCTGGATGAGACATAAGGGTGGACACTCTTGGGGCTGAAAGGTTGGGTGAGGTTGGGTGAGCAAACGCAGACCCTTTAAAGTAATACTGCCTGGTACCCATCCCATGGGTCCCAAATCTCCAGGTTCAAGGGCATCTTCCTACATCGAAAACATGCATGAGAAACCCAGAAGATGGTACACCGTGTGATTTTGAAAGGTTTCTAATACGCACCTCATTTCTCATCTCCTTGTGCTCGGGTTCGCCTTTCCAGCTACTTTACTAGCAATCTCCCTACTTGGAGAATCAGCACTTTTAAGCTCCTGTTCCCTACAGGTTGCAATTTGTCCTGAGGATGAACGGGAAGAGGGGCAACCAATGAGAGACTAGATCTAGGTGTTGGGACAGGCACAGGTCACTCTATTTTCCCATCAGGAAGAAGAATTAACCACAGGCTCAGCCTGCCGCCCAGAAGCAGAATAAGGCCTGAGGCAATCCTGCGCTTTTTCGGCCAGCTCCCAAAAAAGCGAGTTGAAAAATGGAGCTCAGGGACACTGCAATTCACAAACCCGCAGAGTTATAAATGATAACTCTCATCCACAGATATATTGAGGGAAGGCAACGAAGAGGATTTGAAAGCAAGGCAGAATTGCAGGAAACAGATTTCAGGAGGTAGATTCGAATCGCCTTTAAAGCACATGAAAAGCGGCAAAACGTCGACAATGATGCCCTTGGCCAAAAAGGGCGTATGCGTTTTTTCCTGAATATATTCAGGAAAAAACGCATACGCCCTTTTTGGCCAACCAAGCAACCTGGAAAGGCAAAACAGCGCTACAAAGAAGTCTCGCTTCCCATCGGTCAAAAGGGTCATGCTGCAAAAATTGTCAAAACCAGAAATGCAGGACAGGCCATGGAGAAATGGCAGCCTTGCTACGCTGATGGGCGGGATGTAAATTGCCAACAGCCACTCTGGAGAAGTGTACGGTGTGTCCTGAAACATCGAAAAAACACAGATCTAAGAGCATAGGGCACGTCCACTCATGGGCGTATAAATTGGGAAAACTAAAAATCAGCAAGACACAGGCACCCCAAATTTTAGGGTTGCTCTGTTGACAAGAACCTCCACTTCATGACACCTTAAATATCCCAGGAAAGAGAAAAATGGATAAAGAAGTTGTGGTCTTATGTACAATGGAATATCACTCAGACATGAAATCAATGTCATAAGGCTAGTAGAAGCAAGATGAGTGGATTTAGCTATGACGATTCTAAGTGAAATAAGTCACACAGAAAAAGACACTTATCATAAGCTATCACTTATAGAGGGAATGTAAAAACCGCTACACTTGAACTGAATTACAAAACAGAACAGAGTCACACGTTTAGAAAACACACTATGGCTGCTTAACGGGAAAGGTGAGGTGGGGTGATGCATAAAACAAGGTTTTCAAATTCGCTCAGATACCGTTCCATACACCCAATATGTAATAGACAAGACCTACTCCTTGCTCAGTGAACTGGACTCAACACCCCCTATTCACCGCACAAGAATATATGTGACTAGTAAGAATCTTAAAACCTATGTATTGATATCTGTCTGGAAGTGAGTCAAGTGGGTGTAAAGCCGCATAAACACAGCCGTGAAAAGCAGCTAAACCCCATTATAAAAATAAATTACTTTTAAAAACCCGTAAAACAAAGACAGTGAAAGAGAGAGAAATTCTTAAACAATTCGTTCAGAGGCTGTGATGCAACCTGGATTGACCATGTCTAGACCCACAGCTGGATGAGACATAAGGGTGGACACTCTTGGGGCTGAAAGGTTGGGTGAGGTTGGGTGAGCAAACGCAGACCCTTTAAAGTAATACTGCCTGGTACCCATCCCATGGGTCCCAAATCTCCAGGTTCAAGGGCATCTTCCTACATCGAAAACATGCATGAGAAACCCAGAAGATGGTACACCGTGTGATTTTGAAAGGTTTCTAAGACGCACCTAATTTCTCATCTCCTTGTGCTCGGGTTCGCCTTTCCAGCTACTTTACTAGCAATCTCCCTACTTGGAGAATCAGCACCTTTAAGCTCCTGTTCCCTACAGGTTGCAATTTGTCCTGAGGATGAACGGGAAGAGGGGCAACCAATGAGAGACTAGATCTAGGTGTTGGGACCGGCACAGGTCACTCTATTTTCCCATCAGGAAGAAGAATTAACCACAGGCTCAGCCTGCCGCCCAGAAGCAGAATAGGGCCTGAGGCCATCCCACACTTTTGCGGCCATCTCCCAAAAAAGCGAGTTGAAAAATGGAGCTCAGGGACACTGCAATTCACAAACCCGCAGAGTTATAAATGATAACTCTCATCCACAGATATATTGAGGGAAGGCAACGAAGAGGATTTGAAAGCAAGGCAGAATTGCAGGAAACAGATTTCAGGAGGGAGATTCGAATCGCCTTTAAAGCACATGAAAAGCGGCAAAACGTCGACAATGATGCCCTTGGCCAAAAAGGGCGTATGCGTTTTTTCCTGAATATATTCAGGAAAAAACGCATACGTCCTTTTTGGCCAACCAAGCAACCTGGAAATGCAAATCAGCGCTACAATGAAGTCTCGCTTCCCATCGGTCAAAAGCTCTATGCTGCAAAAAGTGTCAAAACCAGAAATGCAGAACAGGCCATGGAGAAATGGCAGCCTTGCTACGCTGATGGGCGGGATGTAAATTGCCAACAGCCACTCTGGAGAAGTGTACGGTGTGTCCTGAAACATCGAAAAAACACAGCTGAGGGAGCATAGGGCACGTCCACTCATGGGCGTATAAATTGGGAAAACTAAAAATCAGCAAGACACAGGCACCCCAAAGTTTAGGGTTGCTCTGTTGACAAGAACCTCCACTTCATGACACCTTAAATATCCCAGGAAAGAGGAAAATGGATAAAGAAGTTGTGGTCCTTATGTACAATGGAATATCACTCAGACATGAAATCAATGTCATAAGGCTAGTAGAAGCAAGATGAGTGGATTTAGCTACGACGATTCTAAGTGAAATAAGTCACACAGAAAAAGACACTTATCATAAGCTATCACTTAGAGAGGGAATGTAAAAACCGCTACACTTGAACTGAATTACAAAACAGAACAGAGTCACACGTTTAGAAAACACACTATGGCTGCTTAACGGGAAAGGTGAGGTGGGGTGATGCATAAAACAAGGGTTTCAAATTCGCTCAGATACCGTTCCATACACCCAATATGTAATAGACAAGACCTACTCCTTGCTCAGTGAACTGGACTCAACACCCCCTATTCACTGCACAAGAATATATGTGACTAGTAAGAATCTTAAAACCTATGTATTGATATCTGTCTGGAAGTGAGTCAAGTGGGTGTAAAGCCGCATAAACACAGCCGTGAAAAGCAGCTAAACCCCATTATAAAAATAAATTACTTTTAAAAACCCGTAAAACAAAGACAGTGAAAGAGAGAGAAATTCTTACACAATTAGTTCAGAGGCTGTGATGCAACCTGGATTGACCATATCTAGACCCACAGCTGGATGAGACATAAGGGTGGACACTCTTGGGGCTGAAAGGTTGGGTGAGGTTGGGTGAGCAAACGCAGACCCTTTAAAGTAATACTGCCTGGTACCCATCCCATGGGTCCCAAATCTCCAGGTTCAAGGGCATCTTCCTACATCGAAAACATGCATGAGAAACCCAGAAGATGGTACACCGTGTGATTTTGAAAGGTTTCTAATACGCACCTCATTTCTCATCTCCTTGTGCTCGGGTTCGCCTTTCCAGCTACTTTACTAGCAATCTCCCTACTTGGAGAATCAGCACTTTTAAGCTCCTGTTCCCTACAGGTTGCAATTTGTCCTGAGGATGAACGGGAAGAGGGGCAACCAATGAGAGACTAGATCTAGGTGTTGGGACAGGCACAGGTCACTCTATTTTCCCATCAGGAAGAAGAATTAACCACAGGCTCAGCCTGCCGCCCAGAAGCAGAATAAGGCCTGAGGCAATCCCGCGCTTTTGCGGCCAGCTCCCAAAAAAGCGAGTTGAAAAATGGAGCTCAGGGACACTGCAATTCACAAACCCGCAGAGTTATAAATGATAACTCTCATCCACAGATATATTGAGGGAAGGCAACGAAGAGGATTTGAAAGCAAGGCAGAATTGCAGGAAACAGATTTCAGGAGGTAGATTCGAATCGCCTTTAAAGCACATGAAAAGCGGCAAAACGTCGACAATGATGCCCTTGGCCAAAAAGGGCGTATGAGTTTTTTCCTGAATATATTCAGGAAAAAACGCATACGCCCTTTTTGGCCAACCAAGCAACCTGGAAAGGCAAAACAGCGCTACAAAGAAGTCTCGCTTCCCATCGGTCAAAAGGGTCATGCTGCAAAAATTGTCAAAACCAGAAATGCAGGACAGGCCATGGAGAAATGGCAGCCTTGCTACGCTGATGGGCGGGATGTAAATTGCCAACAGCCACTCTGGAGAAGTGTACGGTGTGTCCTGAAACATCGAAAAAACACAGATCTAAGAGCATAGGGCACGTCCACTCATGGGCGTATAAATTGGGAAAACTAAAAATCAGCAAGACACAGGCACCCCAAAGTTTAGGGTTGCTCTGTTGACAAGAACCTCCACTTCATGACACCTTAAATATCCCAGGAAAGAGAAAAATGGATAAAGAAGTTGTGGTCTTATGTACAATGGAATATCACTCAGACATGAAATCAATGTCATAAGGCTAGTAGAAGCAAGATGAGTGGATTTAGCTATGACGATTCTAAGTGAAATAAGTCACACAGAAAAAGACACTTATCATAAGCTATCACTTATAGAGGGAATGTAAAAACCGCTACACTTGAACTGAATTACAAAACAGAACAGAGTCACACGTTTAGAAAACACACTATGGCTGCTTAACGGGAAAGGTGAGGTGGGGTGATGCATAAAACAAGGGTTTCAAATTCGCTCAGATACCGTTCCATACACCCAATATGTAATAGACAAGACCTACTCCTTGCTCAGTGAACTGGACTCAACACCCCCTATTCACCGCACAAGAATATATGTGACTAGTAAGAATCTTAAAACCTATGTATTGATATCTGTCTGGAAGTGAGTCAAGTGGGTGTAAAGCCGCATAAACACAGCCGTGAAAAGCAGCTAAACCCCATTATAAAAATAAATTACTTTTAAAAACCCGTAAAACAAAGACAGTGAAAGAGAGACAAATTCTTAAACAATTCGTTCAGAGGCTGTGATGCAACCTGGATTGACCATGTCTAGACCCACAGCTGGATGAGACATAAGGGTGGACACTCTTGGGGCTGAAAGGTTGGGTGAGGTTGGGTGAGCAAATGCAGACCCTTTAAAGTAATACTGCATGGTACCCATCCCATGGGTCCCAAATCTCCAGGTTCAAGGGCATCTTCCTACATCGAAAACATGCATGAGAAACCCAGAAGATGGTACACCGTGTGATTTTGAAAGGTTTCTAAGACGCACCTCATTTCTCATCTCCTTGTGCTCGGGTTCGCCTTTCCAGCTACTTTACTAGCAATCTCCCTACTTGGAGAATCAGCACCTTTAAGCTCCTGTTCCCTACAGGTTGCAATTTGTCCTGAGGATGAACGGGAAGAGGGGCAACCAATGAGAGACTAGATCTAGGTGTTGGGACCGGCACAGGTCACTCTATTTTCCCATCAGGAAGAAGAATTAACCACAGGCTCAGTCTGCCGCCCAGAAGCAGAATAGGGCCTGATTCAATCCCGCGCTTTTGCGGCCATCTCCCAAAAAAGCGAGTTGAAAAATGGAGCTCAGGGACACTGCAATTCACAAACCCGCAGAGTTATAAATGATAACTCTCATCCACAGATATATTGAGGGAAGGCAACGAAGAGGATTTGAAAGCAAGGCAGAATTGCAGGAAACAGATTTCAGGAGGGAGATTCGAATCGCCTTTAAAGCACATGAAAAGCGGCAAAACGTCGACAATGATGCCCTTGGCCAAAAAGGGCGTATGCGTTTTTTCCTGAATATATTCAGGAAAAAACGCATACGTCCTTTTTGGCCAACCAAGCAACCTGGAAATGCAAATCAGCGCTACAATGAAGTCTCGCTTCCCATCGGTCAAAAGCTCTATGCTGCAAAAAGTGTCAAAACCAGAAATGCAGAACAGGCCATGGAGAAATGGCAGCCTTGCTACGCTGATGGGCGGGATGTAAATTGCCAACAGCCACTCTGGAGAAGTGTACGGTGTGTCCTGAAACATCGAAAAAACACAGCTCTCGGAGCATAGGGCACGTCCACTCATGGGCGTATAAATTGGGAAAACTAAAAATCAGCAAGACACAGGCACCCCAAAGTTTAGGGTTGCTCTGTTGACAAGAACCTCCACTTCATGACACCTTAAATATCCCAGGAAAGAGGAAAATGGATAAAGAAGTTGTGGTCCTTATGTACAATGGAATATCACTCAGACATGAAATCAATGTCATAAGGCTAGTAGAAGCAAGATGAGTGGATTTAGCTACGACGATTCTAAGTGAAATAAGTCACACAGAAAAAGACACTTATCATAAGCTATCACTTAGAGAGGGAATGTAAAAACCGCTACACTTGAACTGAATTACAAAACAGAACAGAGTCACACGTTTAGAAAACACACTATGGCTGCTTAACGGGAAAGGTGAGGTGGGGTGATGCATAAAACAAGGGTTTCAAATTCGCTCAGATACCGTTCCATACACCCAATATGTAATAGACAAGACCTACTCCTTGCTCAGTGAACTGGACTCAACACCCCCTATTCACTGCACAAGAATATATGTGACTAGTAAGAATCTTAAAACCTATGTATTGATATCTGTCTGGAAGTGAGTCAAGTGGGTGTAAAGCCGCATAAACACAGCCGTGAAAAGCAGCTAAACCCCATTATAAAAATAAATTACTTTTAAAAACCCGTAAAACAAAGACAGTGAAAGAGAGAGAAATTCTTACAAAATTCGTTCAGAGGCTGTGATGCAACCTGGATTGACCATATCTAGACCCACAGCTGGATGAGACATAAGGGTGGACACTCTTGGGGCTGAAAGGTTGGGTGAGGTTGGGTGAGCAAACGCAGACCCTTTAAAGTAATACTGCCTGGTACCCATCCCATGGGTCCCAAATCTCCATGTTCAAGGGCATCTTCCTACATCGAAAACATGCATGAGAAACCCAGAAGATGGTACACCGTGTGATTTTGAAAGGTTTCTAATACGCACCTCATTTCTCATCTCCTTGTGCTCGGGTTCGCCTTTCCAGCTACTTTACTAGCAATCTCCCTACTTGGAGAATCAGCACTTTTAAGCTCCTGTTCCCTACAGGTTGCAATTTGTCCTGAGGATGAACGGGAAGAGGGGCAACCAATGAGAGACTAGATCTAGGTGTTGGGACAGGCACAGGTCACTCTATTTTCCCATCAGGAAGAAGAATTAACCACAGGCTCAGCCTGCCGCCCTGAAGCAGAATAAGGCCTGAGGCAATCCCGCGCTTTTGCGGCCAGCTCCCAAAAAAGCGAGTTGAAAAATGGAGCTCAGGGACACTGCAATTCAAAAACCCGCAGAGTTATAAATGATAACTCTCATCCACAGATATATTGAGGGAAGGCAACGAAGAGGATTTGAAAGCAAGGCAGAATTGCAGGAAACAGATTTCAGGAGGTAGATTCGAATCGCCTTTAAAGCACATGAAAAGCGGCAAAACGTCGACAATGATGCCCTTGGCCAAAAAGGGCGTATGCGTTTTTTCCTGAATATATTCAGGAAAAAACGCATACGCCCTTTTTGGCCAACCAAGCAACTTGGAAAGGCAAAACAGCGCTACAAAGAAGTCTCGCTTCCCATCGGTCAAAAGGGTCATGCTGCAAAAAGTGTCAAAACCAGAAATGCAGGACAGGCCATGGAGAAATGGCAGCCTTGCTACGCTGATGGGCGGGATGTAAATTGCCAACAGCCACTCTGGAGAAGTGTACGGTGTGTCCTGAAACATCGAAAAAACACAGCTTAGGGAGCATAGGGCACGTCCACTCATGGGCGTATAAATTGGGAAAACTAAAAATCAGCAAGACACAGGCACCCCAAAGTTTAGGGCTGCTCTGTTGACAAGAACCTCCACTTCACGACACCTTAAATATCCCAGGAAAGAGAAAAATGGATAAAGAAGTTGTGGTCCTTATGTAAAATGGAATATCACTCAGACATGAAATCAATGTCATAAGGCTAGTAGAAGCAAGATGAGTGGACTTAGGTACGACGATTCTAAGTGAAATAAGTCACACAGAAAAAGACACTTATCATAAGCTATCACTTAGAGAGGGAATGTAAAAACCGCTACACTTGAACTGAATTACAAAACAGAACAGAGTCACACGTTTAGAAAACACACTATGGCTGCTTAACGGGAAAGGTGAGGTGGGGTGATGCATAAAACAAGGGTTTCAAATTCGCTCAGATACCGTTCCATACACCCAATTTGTAATAGACAAGACCTACTCCTTGCTCAGTGAACTGGACTCAATACCCCCTATTCACCGCACAAGAATATATGTGACTAGTAAGAATCTTAAAACCTATGTATTGATATCTGTCTGGAAGTGAGTCAAGTGGGTGTAAAGCCGCATAAACACAGCCGTGAAAAGCAGCTAAACCCCATTATAAAAATAAATTACTTTTAAAAACCCGTAAAACAAAGACAGTGAAAGAGAGAGAAATTCTTACACAATTCGTTCAGAGGCTGTGATGCAACCTGGATTGACCATATCTAGAACCACAGCTGGATGAGACATAAGGGTGGACACTCTTGGGGCTGAAAGGTTGGGTGAGGTTGGGTGAGCAAACGCAGACCCTTTAAAGTAATACTGCCTGGTACCCATCCCATGGGTCCCAAATCTCCAGGTTCAAGGGCATCTTCCTACATCGAAAACATGCATGAGAAACCCAGAAGATGGTACACCGTGTGATTTTGAAAGGTTTCTAAGACGCACCTCATTTCTCATCTCCTTGTGCTCGGGTTCGCCTTTCCAGCTACTTTACTAGCAATCTCCCTACTTGGAGAATAAGCACCTTTAAGCTCCTGTTCCCTACAGGTTGCAATTTGTCCTGAGGATGAACGGGAAGAGGGGCAACCAATGAGAGACTAGATCTAGGTGTTGGGACAGGCACAGGTCACTCTATTTTCCATTCAGGAAGAAGAATTAACCACAGGCTCAGCCTGCCGCCCAGAAGCAGAATAGGGCCTGAGGCAATCCCGCGCTTTTGCGGCCAGCTCCCAAAAAAGCCAGTTGAAAAATGGAGCTCAGGGACACTGCAATTCACAAACCCACAGAGTTATAAATGATAACTCTCATCCACAGATATATTGAGGGAAGGCAACGAAGAGGGTTTGAAAGCAAGGCAGAATTGCAGGAAACAGATTTCAGGAGGGAGATTCGAATCGCCTTTAAAGCACATGAAAAGCGGCAAAACGTCGACAATGATGCCCTTGGCCAAAAAGGGCGTATGCGTTTTTTCCTGAATATATTCAGGAAAAAACGCATACGCCCTTTTTGGCCAACCAAGCAACCTGGAAAGGCAAATCAGCGCTACAAAGAAGTCTCGCTTCCCATCGGTCAAAAGGTTCATGCTGCAAAAAGTGTCAAAACCAGAAATGCAGGACAGGCCATGGAGAAATGGCAGCCTTGCTACGCTGATGGGCGGGATGTAAATTGCCAACAGCCACTCTGGAGAAGTGTACGGTGTGTCCTGAAACATCGAAAAAACACAGCTGAGGGAGCATAGGGCACGTCCACTCATGGGCGTATAAATTGGGAAAACTAAAAATCAGCAAGACACAGGCACCCCAAAGTTTAGGGCTGCTCTGTTGACAAGAACCTCCACTTCATGACACCTTAAATATCCCAGGAAAGAGAAAAATGGATAAAGAAGTTGTGGTCCTTATGTACAATGGAATATCACTCAGACATGAAATCAATGTCATAAGGCTAGTAGAAGCAAGATGAGTGGATTTAGGTACGACGATTCTAAGTGAAATAAGTCACACAGAAAAAGACACTTATCATAAGCTATCACTTAGAGAGGGAATGTAAAAACCGCTACACTTGAACTGAATTACAAAACAGAACAGAGTCACACGTGTAGAAAACACACTATGGCTGCTTAACGGGAAAGGTGAGGTGGGGTGATGCATAAAACAAGGGTTTCAAATTCGCTCAGATACCGTTCCATACACCCAATATGTAATAGACAAGACCTACTCCTTGCTCAGTGAACTGGACTCAACACCCCCTATTCACCGCACAAGAATATATGTGACTAGTAAGAATCTTAAAACCTATGTATTGATATCTGTCTGGAAGTGAGTCAAGTGGGTGTAAAGCCGCATAAACACAGCCGTGAAAAGCAGCTAAACCCCATTATAAAAATAAATTACTTTTAAAAACCAGTAAAACAAAGACAGTGAAAGAGAGAGAAATTCTTAAACAATTCGTTCAGAGGCTGTGATGCAACCTGGATTGACCATATCTAGACCCACAGCTGGATGAGACATAAGGGTGGACACTCTTGGGGCTGAAAGGTTGGGTGAGGTTGGGTGAGCAAACGCAGACCCTTTAAAGTAATACTGCCTGGTACCCATCCCATGGGTCCCAAATCTCCAGGTTCAAGGGCATCTTCCTACATCGAAAACATGCATGAGAAACCCAGAAGATGGTACACCGTGTGATTTTGAAAGGTTTCTAAGACGCACCTAATTTCTCATCTCCTTGTGCTCGGGTTCGCCTTTCCAGCTACTTTACTAGCAATCTCCCTACTTGGAGAATCAGCACCTTTAAGCTCCTGTTCCCTACAGGTTGCAATTTGTCCTGAGGATGAACGGGAAGAGGGGCAACCAATGAGAGACTAGATCTAGGTGTTGGGACCGGCACAGGTCACTCTATTTTCCCATCAGGAAGAAGAATTAACCACAGGCTCAGCCTGCCGCCCAGAAGCAGAATAGGGCCTGATTCAATCCCGCGCTTTTGCGGCCATCTCCCAAAAAAGCGAGTTGAAAAATGGAGCTCAGGGACACTGCAATTCACAAACCCGCAGAGTTATAAATGATAACTCTCATCCACAGATATATTGAGGGAAGGCAACGAAGAGGATTTGAAAGCAAGGCAGAATTGCAGGAAACAGATTTCAGGAGGGAGATTCGAATCGCCTTTAAAGCACATGAAAAGCGGCAAAACGTCGACAATGATGCCCTTGGCCAAAAAGGGCGTATGCGTTTTTTCCTGAATATATTCAGGAAAAAACGCATACGTCCTTTTTGGCCAACCAAGCAACCTGGAAATGCAAATCAGCGCTACAATGAAGTCTCGCTTCCCATCGGTCAAAAGCTCTATGCTGCAAAAAGTGTCAAAACCAGAAATGCAGAACAGGCCATGGAGAAATGGCAGCCTTGCTATGCTGATGGGCGGGATGTAAATTGCCAACAGCCACTCGGGAGAAGTGTACGGTGTGTCCTGAAACATCGAAAAAACACAGCTGAGGGAGCATAGGGCACGTCCACTCATGGGCGTATAAATTGGGAAAACTAAAAATCAGCAAGACACAGGCACCCCAAAGTTTAGGGTTGCTCTGTTGACAAGAACCTCCACTTCATGACACCTTAAATATCCCAGGAAAGAGGAAAATGGATAAAGAAGTTGTGGTCCTTATGTACAATGGAATATCACTCAGACATGAAATCAATGTCATAAGGCTAGTAGAAGCAAGATGAGTGGATTTAGCTACGACGATTCTAAGTGAAATAAGTCACACAGAAAAAGACACTTATCAT
The DNA here is from genome assembly GCF_028021215.1 of Eschrichtius robustus. Taxonomy (NCBI): domain Eukaryota; kingdom Metazoa; phylum Chordata; class Mammalia; order Artiodactyla; family Eschrichtiidae; genus Eschrichtius; species Eschrichtius robustus. Next base: position 514,469 of record NW_027175211.1, read on the forward strand.
AAGCTATCACTTAGAGAGGGAATGTAAAAACCGCTACACTTGAACTGATTTACAAAACAGAACAGAGTCACACGTTTAGAAAAAACACTATGGCTGCTTAACGGGAAAGGTGAGGTGGGGTGATGCATAAAACAAGGGTTTCAAATTCGCTCAGATACCGTTCCATACACCCAATATGTAATAGACAAGACCTACTCCTTGCTCAGTGAACTTGACTCAACACCCCCTATTCACTGCACAAGAATATATGTGACTAGTAAGAATCTTAAAACCTATGTATTGATATCTGTCTGGAAGTGAGTCAAGTGGGTGTAAAGCCGCATAAACACAGCCGTGAAAAGCAGCTAAACCCCATTATAAAAATAAATTACTTTTAAAAACCCGTAAAACAAAGACAGTGAAAGAGAGAGAAATTCTTACACAATTAGTTCAGAGGCTGTGATGCAACCTGGATTGACCATATCTAGACCCACAGCTGGATGAGACATAAGGGTGGACACTCTTGGGGCTGAAAGGTTGGGTGAGGTTGGGTGAGCAAACGCAGACCCTTTAAAGTAATACTGCCTGGTACCCATCCCATGGGTCCCAAATCTCCAGGTTCAAGGGCATCTTCCTACATCGAAAACATGCATGAGAAACCCAGAAGATGGTACACCGTGTGATTTTGAAAGGTTTCTAAGACGCACCTCATTTCTCATCTCCTTGTGCTCGGGTTCGCCTTTCCAGCTACTTTACTAGCAATCTCCCTACTTGGAGAATCAGCACTTTTAAGCTCCTGTTCCCTATAGGTTGCAATTTGTCCTGAGGATGAACGGGAAGAGGGGCAACCAATGAGAGACTAGATCTAGGTGTTGGGACAGGCACAGGTCACTCTATTTTCCCATCAGGAAGAAGAATTAACCACAGGCTCAGCCTGCCGCCCAGAAGCAGAATAAGGCCTGAGGCAATCCTGCGCTTTTTCGGCCAGCTCCCAAAAAAGCGAGTTGAAAAATGGAGCTCAGGGACACTGCAATTCACAAACCCGCAGAGTTATAAATGATAACTCACATCCACAGATATATTGAGGGAAGGCAACGAAGAGGATTTGAAAGCAAGGCAGAATTGCAGGAAACAGATTTCAGGAGGGAGATTCGAATCGCCTTTAAAGCACATGAAAAGCGGCAAAACGTCGACAATGATGCCCTTGGCCAAAAAGGGCGTATGCGTTTTTTCCTGAATATATTCAGGAAAAAACGCATACGTCCTTTTTGGCCAACCAAGCAACCTGGAAATGCAAATCAGCGCTACAATGAAGTCTCGCTTCCCATCGGTCAAAAGCTCTATGCTGCAAAAAGTGTCAAAACCAGAAATGCAGAACAGGCCATGGAGAAATGGCAGCCTTGCTATGCTGATGGGCGGGATGTAAATTGCCAACAGCCACTCGGGAGAAGTGTACGGTGTGTCCTGAAACATCGAAAAAACACAGCTGAGGGAGCATAGGGCACGTCCACTCATGGGCGTATAAATTGGGAAAACTAAAAATCAGCAAGACACAGGCACCCCAAAGTTTAGGGTTGCTCTGTTGACAAGAACCTCCACTTCATGACACCTTAAATATCCCAGGAAAGAGGAAAATGGATAAAGAAGTTGTGGTCCTTATGTACAATGGAATATCACTCAGACATGAAATCAATGTCATAAGGCTAGTAGAAGCAAGATGAGTGGATTTAGCTACGACGATTCTAAGTGAAATAAGTCACACAGAAAAAGACACTTATCATAAGCTATCACTTAGAGAGGGAATGTAAAAACCGCTACACTTGAACTGAATTACAAAACAGAACAGAGTCACACGTTTAGAAAAAACACTATGGCTGCTTAACGGGAAAGGTGAGGTGGGGTGATGCATAAAACAAGGGTTTCAAATTCGCTCAGATACCGTTCCATACACCCAATATGTAATAGACAAGACCTACTCCTTGCTCAGTGAACTTGACTCAACACCCCCTATTCACTGCACAAGAATATATGTGACTAGTAAGAATCTTAAAACCTATGTATTGATATCTGTCTGGAAGTGAGTCAAGTGGGTGTAAAGCCGCATAAACACAGCCGTGAAAAGCAGCTAAACCCCATTATAAAAATAAATTACTTTTAAAAACCCGTAAAACAAAGACAGTGAAAGAGAGAGAAATTCTTACACAATTCGTTCAGAGGCTGTGATGCAACCTGGATTGACCATATCTAGACCCACAGCTGGATGAGACATAAGGGTGGACACTCTTGGGGCTGAAAGGTTGGGTGAGGTTGGGTGAGCAAACGCAGACCCTTTAAAGTAATACTGCCTGGTACCCATCCCATGGGTCCCAAATCTCCAGGTTCAAGGGCATCTTCCTACATCGAAAACATGCATGAGAAACCCAGAAGATGGTACACCGTGTGATTTTGAAAGGTTTCTAAGACGCACCTCATTTCTCATCTCCTTGTGCTCGGGTTCGCCTTTCCAGCTACTTTACTAGCAATCTCCCTACTTGGAGAATCAGCACTTTTAAGCTCCTGTTCCCTATAGGTTGCAATTTGTCCTGAGGATGAACGGGAAGAGGGGCAACCAATGAGAGACTAGATCTAGGTGTTGGGACAGGCACAGGTCACTCTATTTTCCCATCAGGAAGAAGAATTAACCACAGGCTCAGCCTGCCGCCCAGAAGCAGAATAAGGCCTGAGGCAATCCTGTGCTTTTTCGGCCAGCTCCCAAAAAAGCGAGTTGAAAAATGGAGCTCAGGGACACTGCAATTCACAAACCCGCAGAGTTATAAATGATAACTCACATCCACAGATATATTGAGGGAAGGCAACGAAGAGGATTTGAAAGCAAGGCAGAATTGCAGGAAACAGATTTCAGGAGGGAGATTCGAATCGCCTTTAAAGCACATGAAAAGCGGCAAAACGTCGACAATGATGCCCTTGGCCAAAAAGGGCGTATGCGTTTTTTCCTGAATATATTCAGGAAAAAACGCATACGCCCTTTTTGGCCAACCAAGCAACCTGGAAAGGCAAAACAGCGCTACAAAGAAGTCTCGCTTCCCATCGGTCAAAAGGGTCATGCTGCAAAAATTGTCAAAACCAGAAATGCAGGACAGGCCATGGAGAAATGGCAGCCTTGCTACGCTGATGGGCGGGATGTAAATTGCCAACAGCCACTCTGGAGAAGTGTACGGTGTGTCCTGAAACATCGAAAAAACACAGATCTAAGAGCATAGGGCACGTCCACTCATGGGCGTATAAATTGGGAAAACTAAAAATCAGCAAGACACAGGCACCCCAAATTTTAGGGTTGCTCTGTTGACAAGAACCTCCACTTCATGACACCTTAAATATCCCAGGAAAGAGAAAAATGGATAAAGAAGTTGTGGTCTTATGTACAATGGAATATCACTCAGACATGAAATCAATGTCATAAGGCTAGTAGAAGCAAGATGAGTGGATTTAGCTATGACGATTCTAAGTGAAATAAGTCACACAGAAAAAGACACTTATCATAAGCTATCACTTATAGAGGGAATGTAAAAACCGCTACACTTGAACTGAATTACAAAACAGAACAGAGTCACACGTTTAGAAAACACACTATGGCTGCTTAACGGGAAAGGTGAGGTGGGGTGATGCATAAAACAAGGTTTTCAAATTCGCTCAGATACCGTTCCATACACCCAATATGTAATAGACAAGACCTACTCCTTGCTCAGTGAACTGGACTCAACACCCCCTATTCACCGCACAAGAATATATGTGACTAGTAAGAATCTTAAAACCTATGTATTGATATCTGTCTGGAAGTGAGTCAAGTGGGTGTAAAGCCGCATAAACACAGCCGTGAAAAGCAGCTAAACCCCATTATAAAAATAAATTACTTTTAAAAACCCGTAAAACAAAGACAGTGAAAGAGAGAGAAATTCTTAAACAATTCGTTCAGAGGCTGTGATGCAACCTGGATTGACCATGTCTAGACCCACAGCTGGATGAGACATAAGGGTGGACACTCTTGGGGCTGAAAGGTTGGGTGAGGTTGGGTGAGCAAACGCAGACCCTTTAAAGTAATACTGCCTGGTACCCATCCCATGGGTCCCAAATCTCCAGGTTCAAGGGCATCTTCCTACATCGAAAACATGCATGAGAAACCCAGAAGATGGTACACCGTGTGATTTTGAAAGGTTTCTAAGACGCACCTAATTTCTCATCTCCTTGTGCTCGGGTTCGCCTTTCCAGCTACTTTACTAGCAATCTCCCTACTTGGAGAATCAGCACCTTTAAGCTCCTGTTCCCTACAGGTTGCAATTTGTCCTGAGGATGAACGGGAAGAGGGGCAACCAATGAGAGACTAGATCTAGGTGTTGGGACCGGCACAGGTCACTCTATTTTCCCATCAGGAAGAAGAATTAACCACAGGCTCAGCCTGCCGCCCAGAAGCAGAATAGGGCCTGATTCAATCCCGCGCTTTTGCGGCCATCTCCCAAAAAAGCGAGTTGAAAAATGGAGCTCAGGGACACTGCAATTCACAAACCCGCAGAGTTATAAATGATAACTCTCATCCACAGATATATTGAGGGAAGGCAACGAAGAGGATTTGAAAGCACAAGGCAGAATTGCAGGAAACAGGTTTCAGGAGGTAGATTCGAATCGCCTTTAAAGCACATGAAAAGTCGCAAAACGTCGACAATGATGCCCTTGGCCAAAAAGGACGTATGCGTTTTTTCCTGAATATATTCAGGAAAAAACGCATATGCCCTTTTTGGCCAACCAAGTAACCTGGAAAGGCAAATCAGCGCTACAAAGTAGTCTCGCTTCCCATCGGTAAAAAGGACCATGCTGCAAAAAGTGTCAAAACCAGAAATGCAGGACAGGCCATGGAGAAATGGCAGCCTTGCTATGCTGATGGGTGGGATGTAAATTGCCAACAGCCACTCTGGAGAAGTGTACGGTGTGTCCTGAAACATCTAAAACACACAGCTTAGGGAGCATAGGGCACATCCACTCATGGGCGTATAAATTGGGAAAACTAAAAATCAGCAAGACACAGGCACCCCAAAGATTAGGGCTGCTCTGTTGACAAGAACCTCCACTTCATGACACCTTAAATATCCCAGGAAAGAGAAAAATGGATAAAGAAGTTGTGGTCCTTATGTACAAAGGAATATCACTCAGACATGAAATCAATGTCATAAGGCTAGAAGAAGCAAGATGAGTGGACTTAGGTACGATGATTCTAAGTGAAATAAGTCACACAGAAAAAGACACTTATCATAAGCTATCACTTAGAGAGGGAATGTAAAAACCGCTACACTTGAACTGAATTACAAAACAGAACAGAGTCACACGTTTAGAAAACACACTATGCCTGCTTAACGGGAAAGGTGAGGTGGGGTGATGCATAAAACAAGGGTTTCAAATTGGCTCAGATACCGTTCCATACACCCAATATGTAATAGAAAAGACCGACTAATTGCTTAGTGAACTGGACTCAACACCCCCTATTCACCGCACAAGAATATATGTGACTAGTAAGAATCTTAAAACCTATGTATTGATATCTGTCTGGAAGTGAGTCAAGTGGGTGTAAAGCCGCATAAACACAGCCATGAAAAGCAGCTATACCCCATTATAAAAATAAATTACTTTTAAAAACCCGTAAAACAAAGACAGTGAAAGAGAGAGAAATTCTTACAAAATTCGTTCAGGGGCTGTGATGCAACCTGGATTGACCATATCTAGACCCACAGCTGGATGAGACATAAGGGTGGACACACTTGGGGCTGAGAGGTTGGGTGAGGTTGGGTGAGCAAACACAGACCCTTTAAAGTAATACTGCCTGGTACCCATCCCATGGGTGCCAAATCTCCAGGTTCAAGGGCATCTTCCTACATCGAAAACATGCATGAGAAACCCACAAGGTGGTACACCGTGTGATTTTGAAAGGTTTCTAAAACGCACCTCATTTCTCATCTCCTTGTGCTCGGGTTCGCCATTCCAGCTACTTTACTAGCAATCTCCCTACTTGGAGAATCAGCACCTTTAACCTCCTGTTCCCTACAGGTTGCAATTTGTCCTGAGGATGAACGGAAGAGGGGCAACCAATGAGAGACTAGATCTAGGTGTTGGGACAGGCACAGGTCACTCTATTTTCCCATCAGGAAGAAGAATTAACCACAGGCTCAGCCTGCCGCCCAGAAGCAGAATAGGGCCTGAGGCAATCCCGCGCTCTTAAGGCCAGCTCCCAAAAAAGGGAGTTGAAAAATGGAGCCCAGGGACACTGCCATTCACAAACCCGCAGAGTTATAAATGATAACTCTCGTCCACAAATATATTGAGGGAAGTCAACGAAGAGGATTTGAAAGCAAGGCAGAATTGCAGGAAACAGGTTTCAGGAGGTAGATTCGAATCGCCTTTAAAGCACATGAAAAGTCGCAAAACGTCGACAATGATGCCCTTGGCCAAAAAGGGCGTATGCGTTTTTTCCTGAATATATTCAGGAAAAAACGCATACGCCCTTTTTGGCCAACCAAGCAACCTGGAAAGGCAAATCAGCGCTACAAAGTAGTCTCGCTTCCCATCGGTCAAAAGGGCCATGCTGCAAATAGTATCAAAACCAGAAATGCAGGACAGGACATGGAGAAATGGCAGCCTTGCTACGCTGATGGGCGGGATGTAAATTGCCAACAGCCACTCTGGAGAAGTGTACGGTGTGTCCTGAAACATCTAAAACACACAGCTTAGGGAGCATAGGGCACATCCACTCATGGGCGTATAAATTGGGAAAACTAAAAATCAGCAAGACACAGGCACCCCAAAGTTTAGGGCTGCTCTGTTGACAAGAACCTCCACTTCATGAAACCTTAAATATCCCAGGAAAGAGAAAAATGGATAAAGAAGTTGTGGTCCTTATGTACAAAGGAATATCACTCAGACATGAAATCAATGTCATAAGGCTAGAAGAAGCAAGATGAGTGGACTTAGGTACGATGATTCTAAGTGAAATAAGTCACACAGAAAAAGACACTTATCATAAGCTATCACTTAGAGAGGGAATGTAAAAACCGCTACACTTGAACTGAATTACAAAACAGAACAGAGTCACACGTTTAGAAAACACACTATGGCTGCTTAACGGGAAAGGTGAGGTGGGGTGATGCATAAAACAAGGGTTTCAAATTGGCTCAGATACCGTTCCATACACCCAATATGTAATAGAAAAGACCGACTCCTTGCTCAGTGAACTGGACTCAACACCCCCTATTCACCGCACAAGAATATATGTGACTAGTAACAATCTTAAAACCTATGTATTGATATCTGTCTGGAAGTGAGTCAAGTGGGTGTAAAGCCGCATAAACACAGCCGTGAAAAGCAGCTATACCCCATTATAAAAATAAATTACTTTTAAAAACCCGTAAAACAAAGACAGTGAAAGAGAGAGAAATTCTTACAAAATTCGTTCAGGGGCTGTGATGCAACCTGGATTGACCATATCTAGACCCACAGCTGGATGAGACATAAGGGTGGACACACTTGGGGCTGAGAGGTTGGGTGAGGTTGGGTGAGCAAACACAGACCCTTTAAAGTAATACTGCCTGGTACCCATCCCATGGGTCCCAAATCTCCAGGTTCAAGGGCATATTCCTACATCGAAAACATGCATGAGAAACCCAGAAGGTGGTACACCGTGTGATTTTGAAAGGTTTCTAAAACACACCTCATTTCTCATCTCCTTCTGCTCGGGTTCGCCATTCCAGCTACTTTACTAGCAATCTCCCTACTTGGAGAATCAGCACCTTTAACCTCCTGTTCCCTACAGGTTGCAATTTGTCCTGAGGATGAATGGAAGAGGGGCAACCAATGAGAGACTAGATCTAGGTGTTGGGACAGGCACAGGTCACTCTATTTTCCCATCAGGAAGAAGAATTAACCACAGGCTCAGCCTGCCGCCCAGAAGCAGAATAGGGCCTGAGGCAATCCCGCGCTCTTAAGGCCAGCTCCCAAAAAAGCGAGTTGAAAAATGGAGCCCAGGGACACTGCCATTCACAAACCCGCAGAGTTATAAATGATAACTCTCGTCCACAAATATATTGAGGGAAGGCAACGAAGAGGATTTGAAAGCAAGGCAGAATTGCAGGAAACAGGTTTCAGGAGGTAGATTCGAATCGCCTTTAAAGCACATGAAAAGTCGCAAAACGTCGACAATGATGCCCTTGGCCAAAAAGGGCGTATGCGTTTTTTCCTGAATATATTCAGGAAAAAACGCATACGCCCTTTTTGGCCAACCAAGCGACCTGGAAAGGCAAATCAGCGCTACAAAGTAGTCTCGCTTCCCATCGGTCAAAAGGGCCATGCTGCAAAAAGTATCAAAACCAGAAATGCAGGACAGGACATGGAGAAATGGCAGCCTTGCTACGCTGATGGGCGGGATGTAAATTGCCAACAGCCACTCTGGAGAAGTGTACGGTGTGTCCTGAAACATCTAAAACACACAGCTTAGGGAGCATAGGGCACGTCCACTCATAGGCGTATAAATTGGGAAAACTAAAAATCAGCAAGACACAGGCACCCCAAAGTTTAGGGCTGCTCTGTTGACAAGAACCTCCACTTCATGACACCTTAAATATCCCAGGAAAGAGAAAAATGGATAAAGAAGTTGTGGTCCTTATGTACAAAGGAATATCACTCAGACATGAAATCAATGTCATAAGGCTAGAAGAAGCAAGATGAGTGGACTTAGGTACGATGATTCTAAGTGAAATAAGTCACACAGAAAAAGACACTTATCATAAGCTATCACTTAGAGAGGGAATGTAAAAACCGCTACTCTTGAACTGAATTACAAAACAGAACAGAGTCACACGTTTAGAAAACACACTATGCCTGCTTAACGGGAAAGGTGAGGTGGGGTGATGCATAAAACAAGGGTTTCAAATTGGCTCAGATACCGTTCCATACACCCAATATGTAATAGAAAAGACCGACTAATTGCTTAGTGAACTGGACTCAACACCCCCTATTCACCGCACAAGAATATATGTGACTAGTAAGAATCTTAAAACCTATGTATTGATATCTGTCTGGAAGTGAGTCAAGTGGGTGTAAAGCCGCATAAACACAGCCATGAAAAGCAGCTATACCCCATTATAAAAATAAATTACTTTTAAAAACCCGTAAAACAAAGACAGTGAAAGAGAGAGAAATTCTTACAAAATTCGTTCAGGGGCTGTGATGCAACCTGGATTGACCATATCTAGACCCACAGCTGGATGAGACATAAGGGTGGACACACTTGGGGCTGAGAGGTTGGGTGAGGTTGGGTGAGCAAACACAGACCCTTTAAAGTAATACTGCCTGGTACCCATCCCATGGGTGCCAAATCTCCAGGTTCAAGGGCATCTTCCTACATCGAAAACATGCATGAGAAACCCAGAAGGTGGTACACCGTGTGATTTTGAAAGGTTTCTAAAACGCACCTCATTTCTCATCTCCTTGTGCTCGGGTTCGCCATTCCAGCTACTTTACTAGCAATCTCCCTACTTGGAGAATCAGCACCTTTAACCTCCTGTTCCCTACAGGTTGCAATTTGTCCTGAGGATGAACGGAAGAGGGGCAACCAATGAGAGACTAGATCTAGGTGTTGGGACAGGCACAGGTCACTCTATTTTCCCATCAGGAAGAAGAATTAACCACAGGCTCAGCCTGCCCCCCAGAAGCACAATAGGGCCTGAGGCAATCCCGCGCTCTTAAGGCCAGCTCCCAAAAAAGGGAGTTGAAAAATGGAGCCCAGGGACACTGCCATTCACAAACCCGCAGAGTTATAAATGATAACTCTCGTCCACAAATATATTGAGGGAAGGCAACGAAGAGGATTTGAAAGCAAGGCAGAATTGCAGGAAACAGGTTTCAGGAGGTAGATTCGAATCGCCTTTAAAGCACATGAAAAGTCGCAAAACGTCGACAATGATGCCCTTGGCCAAAAAGGGCGTATGCGTTTTTTCCTGAATATATTCAGGAAAAAACGCATACGCCCTTTTTGGCCAACCAAGCAACCTGGAAAGGCAAATCAGCGCTACAAAGTAGTCTCGCTTCCCATCGGTCAAAAGGGCCATGCTGCAAAAAGTATCAAAACCAGAAATGCAGGACAGGACATGGAGAAATGGCAGCCTTGCTACGCTGATGGGCGGGATGTAAATTGCCAACAGCCACTCTGGAGAAGTGTACGGTGTGTCCTGAAACATCTAAAACACACAGCTTAGGGAGCATAGGGCACGTCCACTCATGGGCGTATAAATTGGGAAAACTAAAAATCAGCAAGACACAGGCACCCCAAAGTTTAGGGCTGCTCTGTTGACAAGAACCTCCACTTCATGACACCTTAAATATCCCAGGAAATAGAAAAATGGATAAAGAAGTTGTGGTCCTTATGTACAAAGGAATATCACTCAGACATGAAATCAATGTCATAAGGCTAGAAGAAGCAAGATGAGTGGACTTAGGTACGATGATTCTAAGTGAAATAAGTCACACAGAAAAAGACACTTATCATAAGCTATCACTTATAGAGGGAATGTAAAAACCGCTACACTTGAACTGAATTACAAAACAGAACAGAGTCACACGTTTAGAAAACACACTATGGCTGCTTAACGGGAAAGGTGAGGTGGGGTGATGCATAAAACAAGGGTTTCAAATTGGCTCAGATACCGTTCCATACACCCAATATGTAATAGAAAAGACCGACTCCTTGCTCAGTGAACTGGACTCAACACCCCCTATTCACCGCACAAGAATATATGTGACTAGTAACAATCTTAAAACCTATGTATTGATATCTGTCTGGAAGTGAGTCAAGTGGGTGTAAAGCCGCATAAACACAGCCGTGAAAAGCAGCTATACCCCATTATAAAAATAAATTACTTTTAAAAACCCGTAAAACAAAGACAGTGAAAGAGAGAGAAATTCTTACAAAATTCGTTCAGGGGCTGTGATGCAACCTGGATTGACCATATCTAGACCCACAGCTGGATGAGACATAAGGGTGGACACACTTGGGGCTGAGAGGTTGGGTGAGGTTGGGTGAGCAAACACAGACCCTTTAAAGTAATACTGCCTGGTACCCATCCCATGGGTCCCAAATCTCCAGGTTCAAGGGCATATTCCTACATCGAAAACATGCATGAGAAACCCAGAAGGTGGTACACCGTGTGATTTTGAAAGGTTTCTAAAACGCACCTCATTTCTCATCTCCTTCTGCTCGGGTTCGCCATTCCAGCTACTTTACTAGCAATCTCCCTACTTGGAGAATCAGCACCTTTAACCTCCTGTTCCCTACAGGTTGCAATTTGTCCTGAGGATGAACGGGAAGAGGGGCAACCAATGAGAGACTAGATCTAGGTGTTGGGACAGGCACAGGTCACTCTATTTTCCATTCAGGAAGAAGAATTAACCACAGGCTCAGCCTGCCGCCCAGAAGAAGAATAGGGCCTGAGGCAATCCCGCGCTTTTGCGGCCAGCTCCCAAAAAAGCCAGTTGAAAAATGGAGCTCAGGGACACTGCAATTCACAAACCCGCAGAGTTATAAATGATAACTCTCATCCACAGATATATTGAGGGAAGGCAACGAAGAGGGTTTGAAAGCAAGGCAGAATTGCAGGAAACAGATTTCAGGAGGGAGATTCGAATCGCCTTTATAGCACATGAAAAGCGGCAAAACGTCGACAATGATGCCCTTGGCCAAAAAGGGCGTATGCGTTTTTTCCTGAATATATTCAGGAAAAAACGCATACGCCCTTTTTGGCCAACCAAGCAACCTGGAAAGGCAAATCAGCGCTACAAAGAAGTCTCGCTTCCCATCGGTCAAAAGCTCTATGCTGCAAAAAGTGTGAAAACCAGAAATGCAGGACAGGCCATGGAGAAATGGCAGCCTTGCTACGCTGATGGGCGGGATGTAAACTGCCAACAGCCACTCTGGAGAAGTGTACGGTGTGTCCTGAAACATCGAAAAAACACAGCTGAGGGAGCATAGGGCACGTCCACTCATGGGCGTATAAATTGGGAAAACTAAAAATCAGCAAGACACAGGCACCCCAAAGTTTAGCGTTGCTCTGTTGACAAGAACCTCCACTTCATGACACCTTAAATATCCCAGGAAAGAGAAAAATGGATAAAGAAGTTGTGGTCTTATGTACAATGGAATATCACTCAGACATGAAATCAATGTCATAAGGCTAGTAGAAGCAAGATGAGTGGATTTAGCTATGACGATTCTAAGTGAAATAAGTCACACAGAAAAAGACACTTATCATAAGCTATCACTTATAGAGGGAATGTAAAAACCGCTACACTTGAACTGAATTACAAAACAGAACAGAGTCACACGTTTAGAAAACACACTATGCCTGCTTAACGGGAAAGGTGAGGTGGGGTGATGCATAAAACAAGGGTTTCAAATTCGCTCAGATACCGTTCCATACACCCAATATGTAATAGACAAGACCTACTCCTTGCTCAGTGAACTGGACTCAACACCCCCTATTCACCGCACAAGAATATATGTGACTAGTAAGAATCTTAAAACCTATGTATTGATATCTGTCTGGAAGTGAGTCAAGTGGGTGTAAAGCCGCATAAACACAGCCGTGAAAAGCAGCTAAACCCCATTATAAAAATAAATTACTTTTAAAAACCCGTAAAACAAAGACAGTGAAAGAGAGAGAAATTCTTAAACAATTCGTTCAGAGGCTGTGATGCAACCTGGATTGACCATGTCTAGACCCACAGCTGGATGAGACATAAGGGTGGACACTCTTGGGGCTGAAAGGTTGGGTGAGGTTGGGTGAGCAAATGCAGACCCTTTAAAGTAATACTGCATGGTACCCATCCCATGGGTCCCAAATCTCCAGGTTCAAGGGCATCTTCCTACATCGAAAACATGCATGAGAAACCCAGAAGATGGTACACCGTGTGATTTTGAAAGGTTTCTAAGACGCACCGCATTTCTCATCTCCTTGTGCTCGGGTTCGCCTTTCCAGCTACTTTACTAGCAATCTCCCTACTTGGAGAATCAGCACCTTTAAGCTCCTGTTCCCTACAGGTTGCAATTTGTCCTGAGGATGAACGGGAAGAGGGGCAACCAATGAGAGACTAGATCTAGGTGTTGGGACCGGCACAGGTCACTCTATTTTCCCATCAGGAAGAAGAATTAACCACAGGCTCAGTCTGCCGCCCAGAAGCAGAATAGGGCCTGATTCAATCCCGCGCTTTTGCGGCCATCTCCCAAAAAAGCGAGTTGAAAAATGGAGCTCAGGGACACTGCAATTCACAAACCCGCAGAGTTATAAATGATAACTCTCATCCACAGATATATTGAGGGAAGGCAACGAAGAGGATTTGAAAGCAAGGCAGAATTGCAGGAAACAGATTTCAGGAGGGAGATTCGAATCGCCTTTAAAGCACATGAAAAGCGGCAAAACGTCGACAATGATGCCCTTGGCCAAAAAGGGCGTATGCGTTTTTTCCTGAATATATTCAGGAAAAAACGCATACGTCCTTTATGGCCAACCAAGCAACCTGGAAATGCAAATCAGCGCTACAATGAAGTCTCGCTTCCCATCGGTCAAAAGCTCTATGCTGCAAAATGTGTCAAAACCAGAAATGCAGAACAGGCCATGGAGAAATGGCAGCCTTGCTACGCTGATGGGCGGGATGTAAATTGCCAACAGCCACTCTGGAGAAGTGTACGGTGTGTCCTGAAACATCGAAAAAACACAGCTGAGGGAGCATATGGCACATCCACTCATGGGCGTATAAATTGGGAAAACTAAAAATCAGCAAGACACAGGCACCCCAAAGTTTAGGGTTGCTCTGTTGACAAGAACCTCCACTTCATGACACCTTAAATATCCCAGGAAAGAGGAAAATGGATAAAGAAGTTGTGGTCCTTATGTACAATGGAATATCACTCAGACATGAAATCAATGTCATAAGGCTAGTAGAAGCAAGATGAGTGGATTTAGCTACGACGATTCTAAGTGAAATAAGTCACACAGAAAAAGACACTTATCATAAGCTATCACTTAGAGAGGGAATGTAAAAACCGCTACACTTGAACTGAATTACAAAACAGGACAGAGTCACACGTTTAGAAAACACACTATGGCTGCTTAACAGGAAAGGTGAGGTGGGGTGATGCATAAAACAAGGGTTTCAAATTCGCTCAGATACCGTTCCATACACCCAATATGTAATAGACAAGACCTACTCCTTGCTCAGTGAACTGGACTCAACACCCCCTATTCACTGCACAAGAATATATGTGACTAGTAAGAATCTTAAAACCTATGTATTGATATCTGTCTGGAAGTGAGTCAAGTGGGTGTAAAGCCGCATAAACACAGCCGTGAAAAGCAGCTAAACCCCATTATAAAAATAAATTACTTTTAAAAACCCGTAAAACAAAGACAGTGAAAGAGAGAGAAATTCTTACACAATTCGTTCAGAGGCTGTGATGCAACCTGGATTGACCATATCTAGACCCACAGCTGGATGAGACATAAGGGTGGACACTCTTGGGGCTGAAAGGTTGGGTGAGGTTGGGTGAGCAAACGCAGACCCTTTAAAGTAATACTGCCTGGTACCCATCCCATGGGTCCCAAATCTCCATGTTCAAGGGCATCTTCCTACATCGAAAACATGCATGAGAAACCCAGAAGATGGTACACCGTGTGATTTTGAAAGGTTTCTAAGACACACCTCATTTCTCATCTCCTTGTGCTCGGGTTCGCCTTTCCAGCTACTTTACTAGCAATCTCCCTACTTGGAGAATCAGCACTTTTAAGCTCCTGTTCCCTACAGGTTGCAATTTGTCCTGAGGATGAACGGGAAGAGGGGCAACCAATGAGAGACTAGATCTAGGTGTTGGGACAGGCACAGGTCACTCTATTTTCCCATCAGGAAGAAGAATTAACCACAGGCTCAGCCTGCCGCCCAGAAGCAGAATAAGGCCTGAGGCAATCCCGCGCTTTTGCGGCCAGCTCCCAAAAAAGCGAGTTGAAAAATGGAGCTCAGGGACACTGCAATTCAAAAACCCGCAGAGTTATAAATGATAACTCTCATCCACAGAAATATTGAGGGAAGGCAACGAAGAGGATTTGAAAGCAAGGCAGAATTGCAGGAAACAGATTTCAGGAGGTAGATTCGAATCGCCTTTAAAGCACATGAAAAGCGGCAAAACGTCGACAATGATGCCCTTGGCCAAAAAGGGCGTATGCGTTTTTTCCTGAATATATTCAGGAAAAAACGCATACGCCCTTTTTGGCCAACCAAGCACCTTGGAAAGGCAAAACAGCGCTACAAAGAAGTCTCGCTTCCCATCGGTCAAAAGGGTCATGCTGCAAAAAGTGTCAAAACCAGAAATGCAGGACAGGCCATGGAGAAATGGCAGCCTTGCTACGCTGATGGGCGGGATGTAAATTGCCAACAGCCACTCTGGAGAAGTGTACGGTGTGTCCTGAAACATCGAAAAAACACAGCTTAGGGAGCATAGGGCACGTCCACTCATGGGCGTATAAATTGGGAAAACTAAAAATCAGCAAGACACAGGCACCCCAAAGTTTAGGGCTGCTCTGTTGACAAGAACCTCCACTTCACGACACCTTAAATATCCCAGGAAAGAGAAAAATGGATAAAGAAGTTGTGGTCCTTATGTAAAATGGAATATCACTCAGACATGAAATCAATGTCATAAGGCTAGTAGAAGCAAGATGAGTGGAATTAGGTACGACGATTCTAAGTGAAATAAGTCACACAGAAAAAGACACTTATCATAAGCTATCACTTAGAGAGGGAATGTAAAAACCGCTACACTTGAACTGAATTACAAAACAGAACAGAGTCACACGTTTAGAAAACACACTATGGCTGCTTAACGGGAAAGGTGAGGTGGGGTGATGCATAAAACAAGGGTTTCAAATTCGCTCAGATACCGTTCCATACACCCAATTTGTAATAGACAAGACCTACTCCTTGCTCAGTGAACTGGACTCAATACCCCCTATTCACCGCACAAGAATATATGTGACTAGTAAGAATCTTAAAACCTATGTATTGATATCTGTCTGGAAGTGAGTCAAGTGGGTGTAAAGCCGCATAAACACAGCCGTGAAAAGCAGCTAAACCCCATTATAAAAATAAATTACTTTTAAAAACCCGTAAAACAAAGACAGTGAAAGAGAGAGAAATTCTTACACAATTCGTTCAGAGGCTGTGATGCAACCTGGATTGACCATATCTAGACCCACAGCTGGATGAGACATAAGGGTGGACACTCTTGGGGCTGAAAGGTTGGGTGAGGTTGGGTGAGCAAATGCAGACCCTTTAAAGTAATACTGCCTGGTACCCATCCCATGGGTCCCAAATCTCCAGGTTCAAGGGCATCTTCCTACATCGAAAACATGCATGAGAAACCCAGAAGATGGTACACCGTGTGATTTTGAAAGGTTTCTAAGACGCACCTCATTTCTCATCTCCTTGTGCTCGGGTTCGCCTTTCCAGCTACTTTACTAGCAATCTCCCTACTTGGAGAATCAGCACCTTTAAGCTCCTGTTCCCTACAGGTTGCAATTTGTCCTGAGGATGAACGGGAAGAGGGGCAACCAATGAGAGACTAGATCTAGGTGTTGGGACAGGCACAGGTCACTCTATTTTCCATTCAGGAAGAAGAATTAACCACAGGCTCAGCCTGCCGCCCAGAAGCAGAATAGGGCCTGAGGCAATCCCGCGCTTTTGCGGCCAGCTCCCAAAAAAGCCAGTTGAAAAATGGAGCTCAGGGACACTGCAATTCACAAACCCGCAGAGTTATAAATGATAACTCTCATCCACAGATATATTGAGGGAAGGCAACGAAGAGGGTTTGAAAGCAAGGCAGAATTGCAGGAAACAGATTTCAGGAGGGAGATTCGAATCGCCTTTAAAGCACATGAAAAGCGGCAAAACGTCGACAATGATGCCCTTGGCCAAAAAGGGCGTATGCGTTTTTTCCTGAATATATTCAGGAAAAAACGCATACGCCCTTTTTGGCCAACCAAGCAACCTGGAAAGGCAAATCAGCGCTACAAAGAAGTCTCGCTTCCCATCGGTCAAAAGCTCTATGCTGCAAAAAGTGTGAAAACCAGAAATGCAGGACACGCCATGGAGAAATGGCAGCCTTGCTACGCTGATGGGCGGGATGTAAATTGCCAACAGCCACTCTGGAGAAGTGTACGGTGTGTCCTGAAACATCGAAAAAACACAGCTGAGGGAGCATAGGGCACGTCCACTCATGGGCGTATAAATTGGGAAAACTAAAAATCAGCAAGACACAGGCACCCCAAAGTTTAGGGTTGCTCTGTTGACAAGAACCTCCACTTCATGACACCTTAAATATCCCAGGAAAGAGAAAAATGGATAAAGAAGTTGTGGTCCTTATGTACAATGGAATATCACTCAGACATGAAATCAATGTCATAAGGCTAGTAGAAGCAAGATGAGTGGATTTAGCTACGACGATTCTAAGTGAAATAAGTCACACAGAAAAAGACACTTATCATAAGCTATCACTTATAGAGGGAATGTAAAAACCGCTACACTTGAACTGAATTAAAGAACAGAACAGAATCACACGTTTAGAAAACACACTATGGCTGCTTAACGGGAAAGGTGAGGTGGGGTGATGCATAAAACAAGGGTTTCAAATTCGCTCAGATACCGTTCCATACACCCAATATGTAATAGACAAGACCTACTCCTTGCTCAGTGAACTGGACTCAACACCCCCTATTCACCGCACAAGAATATATGTGACTAGTAAGAATCTTAAAACCTATGTATTGATATCTGTCTGGAAGTGAGTCAAGTGGGTGTAAAGCCGCATAAACACAGCCGTGAAAAGCAGCTAAACCCCATTATAAAAATAAATTACTTTTAAAAACCCGTAAAACAAAGACAGTGAAAGAGAGAGAAATTCTTACACAATTCGTTCAGAGGCTGTGATGCAACCTGGATTGACCATATCTAGACCCACAGCTGGATGAGACATAAGGGTGGACACTCTTGGGGCTGAAAGGTTGGGTGAGGTTGGGTGAGCAAACGCAGACCCTTTAAAGTAATACTGCGTGGTACCCATACCATGGGTCCCAAATCTCCAGGTTCAAGGGCATCTTCCTACATCGAAAACATGCATGAGAAACCCAGAAGTTGGTACACCGTGTGATTTTGAAAGGTTTCTAAGACGCACCTCATTTCTCATCTCCTTGTGCTCGGGTTCGCCTTTCCAGCTACTTTACTACCAATCTCCCTACTTGGAGAATCAGTACCTTTAAGCTCCTGTTCCCTACAGGTTGCAATTTGTCCTGAGGATGAACGGGAAGAGGGGCAACCAATGAGAGACTAGATCTAGGTGTTGGGACAGGCACAGGTCACTCTATTTTCCCATCAGGAAGAAGAATTAACCACAGGCTCAGCCTGCCGCCCAGAAGCAGAATAGGGCCTGAGGCAATCCCGCACTTTTGCGGCCAGCTCCCAAAAAAGCGAGTTGAAAAATGGAGCTCAGGGACACTGCAATTCACAAACCCGCAGAGGTGTAAATGATAACTCTCATCCACAGATATATTGAGGGAAGGCAACGAAGAGGATTTGAAAGCAAGGCAGAATTGCAGGAAACAGATTTCAGGAGGTAGATTCGAATCGCCTTTAAAGCACATGAAAAGCGGCAAAACGTCGACAATGATGCCCTTGGCCAAAAAGGGCGTATGCGTTTTTTCCTGAATATATTCAGGAAAAAACGCATACGCCCTTTTTGGCCAACCAAGCAACCTGGAAAGGCAAATCAGCGCTACAAAGAAGTCTCGCTTCCCATCGGTCAAAAGGTTCATGCTGCAAAAAGTGTCAAAACCAGAAATGCAGGACAGGCCATGGAGAAATGGCAGCCTTGCTACGCTGATGGGCGGGATGTAAATTGCCAACAGCCACTCTGGAGAAGTGTACGGTGTGTCCTGAAACATCGAAAAAACACAGCTTAGGGAGCATAGGGCACATCCACTCATGGGCGTATAAATTGGGAAAACTAAAAATCAGCAAGACACAGGCACCCCAAAGTTTAGGGCTGCTCTGTTGACAAGAACCTCCACTTCACGACACCTTAAATATCCCAGGAAAGAGAAAAATGGATAAAGAACTTGTGGTCCTTATGTAAAATGGAATATCACTCAGACATGAAATCAATGTCATAAGGCTAGTAGAAGCAAGATGAGTGGATTTAGGTACGACGATTCTAAGTGAAATAAGTCACACAGAAAAAGACACTTATCATAAGCTATCACTTAGAGAGGGAATGTAAAAACCGCTACACTTGAACTGAATTACAAAACAGAACAGAGTCACACGTTTAGAAAACACACTATGGCTGCTTAACGGGAAAGGTGAGGTGGGGTGATGCATAAAACAAGGGTTTCAAATTCGCTCAGATACCGTTCCATACACCCAATTTGTAATAGACAAGACCTACTCCTTGCTCAGTGAACTGGACTCAACACCCCCTATTCACCGCACAAGAATATATGTGACTAGTAAGAATCTTAAAACCTATGTATTGATATCTGTCTGGAAGTGAGTCAAGTGGGTGTAAAGCCGCATAAACACAGCCGTGAAAAGCAGCTAAACCCCATTATAAAAATAAATTACTTTTAAAAACACGTAAAACAAAGACAGTGAAAGAGAGAGAAATTCTTACACAATTCGTTCAGAGGCTGTGATGCAACCTGGATTGACCATATCTAGACCCACAGCTGGATGAGACATAAGGGTGGACACTCTTGGGGCTGAAAGGTTGGGTGAGGTTGGGTGAGCAAACGCAGACCCTTTAAAGTAATACTGCCTGGTACCCATCCCATGGGTCCCAAATCTCCAGGTTCAAGGGCATCTTCCTACATCGAAAACATGCATGAGAAACCCAGAAGATGGTACACCGTGTGATTTTGAAAGGTTTCTAAGACGCACCTCATTTCTCATCTCCTTGTGCTCGGGTTCGCCTTTCCAGCTACTTTACTAGCAATCTCCCTACTTGGAGAATCAGCACCTTTAAGCTCCTGTTCCCTACAGGTTGCAATTTGTCCTGAGGATGAACGGGAAGAGGGGCAACCAATGAGAGACTAGATCTAGGTGTTGGGACAGGCACAGGTCACTCTATTTTCCATTCAGGAAGAAGAATTAACCACAGGCTCAGCCTGCCGCCCAGAAGCAGAATAGGGCCTGAGGCAATCCCGCGCTTTTGCGGCCAGCTCCCAAAAAAGCCAGTTGAAAAATGGAGCTCAGGGACACTGCAATTCACAAACCCGCAGAGTTATAAATGATAACTCTCATCCACAGATATATTGAGGGAAGGCAACGAAGAGGGTTTGAAAGCAAGGCAGAATTGCAGGAAACAGATTTCAGGAGGGAGATTCGAATCGCCTTTAAAGCACATAAAAATCGGCAAAACGTCGACAATGATGCCCTTGGCCAAAAAGGGCGTATGCGTTTTTTCCTGAATATATTCAGGAAAAAACGCATACGCCCTTTTTGGCCAACCAAGCAACCTGGAAAGGCAAATCAGCGCTACAAAGAAGTCTCGCTTCCCATCGGTCAAAAGCTCTATGCTGCAAAAAGTGTCAAAACCAGAAATGCAGGACAGGCCATGGAGAAAAGGCAGCCTTGCTACGCTGATGGGCGGGATGTAAATTGCCAACAGCCACTCTGGAGAAGTGTACGGTGTGTCCTGAAACATCGAAAAAACACAGCTGAGGGAGAATAGGGCACGTCCACTCATGGGCGTATAAATTGGGAAAACTAAAAATCAGCAAGACACAGGCACCCCAAAGTTTAGGGTTGCTCTGTTGACAAGAACCTCCACTTCATGACACCTTAAATATCCCAGGAAAGAGGAAAATGGATAAAGAAGTTGTGGTCCTTATGTACAATGGAATATCACTCAGACATGAAATCAATGTCATAAGGCTAGTAGAAGCAAGATGAGTGGATTTAGCTACGACGATTCTAAGTGAAATAAGTCACACAGAAAAAGACACTTATCATAAGCTATCACTTATAGAGGGAATGTAAAAACCGCTACACTTGAACTGAATTACAGAACAGAACAGAATCACACGTTTAGAAAACACACTATGGCTGCTTAACGGGAAAGGTGAGGTGGGGTGATGCATAAAACAAGGGGTTCAAATTCGCTCAGATACCGTTCCATACACCCAATATGTAATAGACAAGACCTACTCCTTGCTCTGTGAACTGGACTCAACACACCCTATTCACCGCACAAGAATATATGTGACTAGTAACAATCTTAAAACCTATGTATTGATATCTGTCTGAAAGTGAGTCAAGTGGGTGTAAAGCCGCATAAACACAGCCGTGAATAGCAGCTAAACCCCATTATAAAAATAAATTACTTTTAAAAACCCGTAAAACAAAGACAGTGAAAGAGAGAGAAATTCTTACAAAATTCGTTCAGGGGCTGTGATGCAACCTGGATTGACCATATCTAGACCCACAGCTGGATGAGACCTAAGGGTGGACACTCTTGGGCTGAGAGGTTGGGTGAGGTTGGGTGAGCAAACGCAGACCCTTTAAAGTAATACTGCCTGGTACCCATCCCATGGGTCCCAAATCTCCAGGTTCAAGGGCATCTTCCTACATCGAAAACATGCATGAGAAACCCAGACGATGGTACACCGTGTGATTTTGAAAGGTTTCTAAAACGCACCTCATTTCTCATCTCCTTGTGTTCGGGTTCGCCATTCCAGCTACTTTACTAACAATCTCCCTACTTGGAGAATCAGCACCTTTAACCTCCTGTTCCGTACAGGTTGCAATTTGTCCTGAGGATGAAAGGGAAGAGGGGCAACCAATGAGAGACTAGATCTAGGTGTTGGGACAGGCACAGGTCACTCTATTTTACCATGAGGATGAAAAATTAACCACAGGCTCAGCCTGCCGCTGGGAACCAGAATAGGGCCTGAGGTAATCCCGTGCTTTAGCGGCCAGCTCCCAAAAAAGACAGTTGAAAAATGGAGCTCAGGGGCACTGCCACTCACAAACCTGCTGAGTTATAAATGATTACTCCAGTCCACAAATATATTGAGGGAAGGCAACGAAGAGGATTTGAAAGCAAGGCAGAATTGCAGGAAACAGGTTTCAGGAGGTAGATACGAATCGCCTTTAAAGCACATGAAAAGTGGCAAAACGTCGACAATGATGCCCTTGGCCAAAAAGGGCGTATGCGTTTTTTCCTGAATATATTCAGGAAAAAACGCATACGCCCTTTTTGGCCAACCAAGCAACCTGGAAAGGCAAATCAGCGCTACAAAGAAGTCTCGCTTCCCATCGGTCAAAAGGGCCATGCTGCAAAAAGTGTCAAAACCAGAAATGCAGGACAGGCCATGGAGAAATGGCAGCCTTGCTACGCTGATGGGCGGGATGTACATTGCCAACAGCCACTCTGGAGAAGTGTACGGTGTGTCCTGAAACATCGAAAAAACACAGCTTAGGGAGCATAGGGCACGTCCACTCATGGGCGTATAAATTGGGAAAACTAAAAATCAGCAAGACACAGGCACCCCAAAGTTTAGGGCTGCTCTGTTGACAAGAACCTCCACTTCATGACACCTTAAATATCCCAGGAAAGAGAAAAATGGATAAAGAAGTTGTGGTCCTTATGTACAATGGAATATCACTCAGACATGAAATCAATGTCATAAGGCTAGTAGAAGCAAGATGAGTGGATTTAGGTACGACGATTCTAAGTGAAATAAGTCACACAGAAAAAGACACTTATCATAAGCTATCACTTATAGAGGGAATGTAAAAACCGCTACACTTGAACTGATTTACAAAACAGAACAGAGTCACACGTTTAGAAAACACACTATGGCTGCTTAACGGGAAAGATGAAGTGCGGTGATGCATAAAACAAGGGTTTCAAATTCGCTCAGATACCGTTCCATACACCCAATATGTAATAGACAAGACCAACTCCTTGCTCAGTGAACTGGACTCAACACCCCCTATTCACCGCACAAGAATATATGTGACTAGTAAGAATCGTAAAACCTATGTATTTATATCTGTCTGGAAGTGAGTCAAGTGGGTGTAAAGCTGCATAAACACAGCCGTGAAAAGCAGCTAAACACCATTATAAAAATAAAGTACTTTTAAAAACCCGTAAAACAAAGACAGTGAAAGAGAGAGAAATTCTTACAAAATTCTTTCAGAGGCTGTGATGCAACCTGGATTGACCATATCTATACCCACAGCTGGATGAGACATAAGGGTGGACACTCTTGGGGCTGAAAGGTTGGGTGAGGTTGGGTGAGCAAACGCAGACCCTATAAAGAAATACTGCGTGGTACCCATCCAATGGGTCCCAAATCTCCAGTTTCAAGGGCATCTTCCTACATCGAAAACATGCATGAGAAACCCAGAAGATGGTACACCGTGTGATTTTGAAAGGTTTCTAATACGCACCTCATTTCTCATCTCCTTGTGCTCGGGTTCGCCATTCCAGCTACTTTACTAGCAATCTCCCTACTTGGAGAATCAGCACCTTTAAGCTCCTGTTCCCTACAGGTTGCAAATTGTCCTGAGGATGAACGGGAAGAGGGGCAACCAATGAGAGACTAGATCTAGGTGTTGGGACAGGCACAGGTCACTCTATTTTCCCATCAGGAAGAAGAATTAACCACAGGCTCAGCCTGCCGCCCAGAAGCAGAATAGGGCCTGAGGCAATCCCGCGCTTTTGCGGCCAGCTCCCAAAAAAGCCAGTTGCAAAATAGAGCTCAGGGACACTGCAATTCACAAACCCGCAGAGTTATAAATGATAACTCTCATCCACAGATATATTGAGGGAAGGCAACGAAGAGGATTTGAAAGCAAGGCAGAATTGCAGGAAACAGGTTTCAGGAGGTAGATTCGAATCGCCTTTAAAGCACATGAAAAGTGGCAAAATGTCGACAATGATGCCCTTGGCCAAACAGGGCGTATGCGTTTTTTCCTGAATATATTCAGGAAAAAACGCATACGCCCTGTTTGGGCAACCAAGCAACCTGGAAAGGCTAATCAGCGCTACAATGAAGTCTCGCTTCCCATCGGTCAAAAGGGCCATGCTGCAAAAAGTGTCAAAACCAGAAATGCAGGACAGGTCATGGAGAAATGGCAGCCTTGCTACGCTGATGGGCGGGATGTAAATTGCCAACAGCCACTCTGGAGAAGTGTGCGGTGTGTCCTGAAACATCGAAAAAACACAGCTTAGGGAGCATAGGGCACGTCCACTAATGGGCATATAAATTGGGAAAACTAAAAATCAGCAAGACACAGGCACCCCAAAGTTAAGGGCTACTCTGTTGACAAGAACCTCCACTTCGTGACACCTTAAATATCCCAGGAAAGAGAAAAATGGATAAAGAAGTTGTGGTCCTTATGTACAATGGAATATCACTCAGCCATGAAATCAATGTCATAAGGCTAGTAGAAGCAAGATGAGTGGATTTAGGAACGACGATTGTAAGTGAAATAAGTCACACAGAAAAAGACACTTATCATAAGCTATCACTTATAGAGGGAATGTAAAACCGCTACACTTGAACTGAATTACAGAACAGAACAGAGTCACACGTTTAGAAAACACACTATGGCTGCTTAACGGGAAAGGTGAGGTGGGGTGATGCATAAAACAAGGGGTTCAAATTCGCTCAGATACCATTCCATACACCCAATATGTAATAGACAAGACCTACTCCTTGCTCAGTGAACTGGACTCAACACCCCCTATTCACCGCACAAGAATATATGTGACTAGTAAGAATCTTAAAACCTATGTATTGATATCTGTCTGGAAGTGAGTCAAGTGGGTGTAAAGCCGCATAAACACAGCCGTGAAAAGCAGCTAAACCCGATTATAAAAATAAATTACTTTTGAAAACCCGTAAAAGAAAGACAGTGAAAGAGAGAGAAATTCTTACAAAATTCGTTCAGAGGCTGTGATGCAACCTGGATTGACCATATCTAGACCCACAGCTGGATGAGACATAAGGGTGGACACTCTTGGGGCTGAAAGGTTGGGTGAGGTTGGGTGAGCAAACGCAGACCCTTTAAAGTAATACTGCCTGGCACCCATCCCATGGGCCCCAAATCTCCAGGTTCAAGGGCATCTTCCTACATCGAAAACATGCATGAGAAACCCAGAAGATGGTACACCGTGTGATTTTGAAAGGTTTCTAATACGCACCTCATTTCTCATCTCCTTGTGCTCGGGTTCGCCTTTCCAGCTACTTTACTAGCAATCTCCCTACTTGGAGAATCAGCACCTTTAAGCTCCTGTTCCCTACAGTTTGCAATTTGTCCTGAGGATGAACGGGAAGAGGGGCAACCAATGAGAGACTAGATCTAGGTGTTGGGACAGGCACAGGTCACTCTATTTTCCCATCAGGAAGAAGAGTTAACCAAAGGCTCAGCCTGCCGCCCAGAAGCAGAATAGGGCCTGAGGCAATCCCGCGCTTTTGCGGCCAGCTCCCAAAAAAGCGAGTTGAAAAATGGACCTCAGGGACACTGCAATTCACAAACCCGCAGAGTTATAAATGATAACTCTCATCCACAGATATATTGAGGGAAGGCAACGAAGAGGATTTGAAAGCAAGGCAGAATTGTAGGAAACAGATTTCAGGAGGTAGATTCGAATCAACTTTAAAGCACATGAAAAGTGGCAAAACTTCGACAATGATGCCCTTGGCCAAAAAGGGCGTATGCGTTTTTTCCTGAATATATTCAGGAAAAAACGCATACGCCCTTTTTGGCCAACCAAGCAACCTGGAAATTCAAATCAGCGCTACAAAGAAGTCTCGCTTCCCATCGGTCAAAAGGGTCATGCTGCAAAAAGTGTCAAAACCAGAAATGCAGGACAGGCCATGGAGAAATGGCAGCCTTGCTACGCTGATGGGCGGGATGTAAATTGCCAACAGCCACTCTGGAGAAGTGTACGGTGTGTCCTGAAACATCGAAAAAACACAGCTTAGGGAGCATAGGGCACGTCCACTCATGGGCGTATAAATTGGGAAAACTAAAAATCAGCAAGACACAGGCACCCCAAAGTTTAGGGCTGCTCTGTTGACAAGAACCTCCACTTCATGACACCTTAAATATCCCAGGAAAGAGAAAAATGGATAAAGAAGTTGTGGTCCTTATGTACAATAGAATATCACTCAGACATGAAATCAATGTCATAAGGCTAGTAGAAGCAAGATGAGTGGACTTAGGTACGACAATTCTAAGTGAAATAAGTCACACAGAAAAAGACACTTATCATAAGCTAACACTTATAGAGGGAATGTAAAAACTGCTAAACTTGAACTGAATTACAAAACAGAACAGAGTCACACGTTTAGAAAACACACTATGGCTGCTTAACGGGAAAGGTGAGGTGGGGTGATGCATAAAACAAGGGTTTCAAATTCGCTCAGATACCGTTCCATACACCGAATATGTAATAGACAAGACCTACTCCTTGCTCAGTGAACTGGACTCAACACCCCCTATTCACCGCACAAGAATATATGTGAGTAGTAAGAATCTTAAAACCTATGTATTGATATCTGTCTGAAAGTGAGTCAAGTGGGTGTAAAGCCGCAAAAACACAGCCGTGAAAAGCAGCTAAACCCCATTATAAAAATAAATTACTTTTAAAAACCCGTAAAACAAAGACAGTGAAAGAGAGAGAAATTCTTACAAAATTCGTTCAGGGGCTGTGATGCAACCTGGATTGACCATATCTAGACCCACAGCTGGATGAGACCTAAGGGTGGACACTCTTGGGCTGAGAGGTTGGGTGAGGTTGGGTGAGCAAACGCAGACCCTTTAAAGTAATACTGCCTGGTACCCATCCCATGGGTCCCATATCTCCAGGTTCAAGGGCATCTTCCTACATCGAAAACATGCATGAGAAACCCAGACGATGGTACACCGTGTGATTTTGAAAGGTTTCTAAAACGCACCTCATTTCTCATCTCCTTGTGTTCGGGTTCGCCATTCCAGCTACTTTACTAACAATCTCCCTACTTGGAGAATCAGCACCTTTAACCTCCTGTTCCGTACAGGTTGCAATTTGTCCTGAGGATGAAAGGGAAGAGGGGCAACCAATGAGAGACTAGATCTAGGTGTTGGGACAGGCACAGGTCACTCTATTTTACCATCAGGAAGAAGAATTAACCACAGGCTCAGCCTGCCGCTGGGAACCAGAATAGGGCCTGAGGCAATCCCGTGCTTTAGCGGCCAGCTCCCAAAAAAGACAGTTGAAAAATGGAGCTCAGGGGCACTGCCACTCACAAACCTGCTGAGTTATAAATGATTACTCCAGTCCACAAATATATTGAGGGAAGGCAACGAAGAGAATTTGAAAGCAAGGCAGAATTGCAGGAAACAGGTTTCAGGAGGTAGATACGAATCGCCTTTAAAGCACATGAAAAGTGGCAAAACGTCGACAATGATGCCCTTGGCCAAAAAGGGCGTATGCGTTTTTTCCTGAATATATTCAGGAAAAAACGCATACGCCCTTTTTGGCCAACCAAGCAACCTGAAAATGCAAATCAGCGCTACAAAGAAGTCTCGCTTCCCATCGGTCAAAAGGGCCATGCTGCAAAAAGTGTCAAAACCAGAAATGCAGGACAGGCCATGGAGAAATGGCAGCCTTGCTACGCTGATGGGCGGGATGTACATTGCCAACAGCCACTCTGGAGAAGTGTACGGTGTGTCCTGAAACATCGAAAAAACACAGCTTAGGGAGCATAGGGCACGTCCACTCATGGGCGTATAAATTGGGAAAACTAAAAATCAGCAAGACACAGGCACCCCAAAGTTTAGGGCTGCTCTGTTGACAAGAACCTCCACTTCATGACACCTTAAATATCCCAGGAAAGAGAAAAATGGATAAAGAAGTTGTGGTCCTTATGTACAATGGAATATCACTCAGACATGAAATCAATGTCATAAGGCTAGTAGAAGCAAGATGAGTGGATTTAGGTACGACGATTCTAAGTGAAATAAGTCACACAGAAAAAGACACTTATCATAAGCTATCACTTATAGAGGGAATGTAAAAACCGCTACACTTGAACTGATTTACAAAACAGAACAGAGTCACACGTTTAGAAAACACACTATGGCTGCTTAACGGGAAAGGTGAAGTGCGGTGATGCATAAAACAAGGGTTTCAAATTCGCTCAGATACCGTTCCATACACCCAATATGTAATAGACAAGACCAACTCCTTGCTCAGTGAACTGGACTCAACACCCCCTATTCACCGCACAAGAATATATGTGACTAGTAAGAATCGTAAAACCTATGTATTTATATCTGTCTGGAAGTGAGTCAAGTGGGTGTAAAGCTGCATAAACACAGCCGTGAAAAGCAGCTAAACACCATTATAAAAATAAATTACTTTTAAAAACCCGTAAAACAAAGACAGTGAAAGAGAGAGAAATTCTTACAAAATTCTTTCAGAGGCTGTGATGCAACCTGGATTGACCATATCTATAACCACAGCTGGATGAGACATAAGTGTGGACACTCTTGGGGCTGAAAGGTTGGGTGAGGTTGGGTGAGCAAACGCAGACCCTATAAAGTAATACTGCGTGGTACCCATCCAATGGGTCCCAAATCTCCAGTTTCAAGGGCATCTTCCTACATCGAAAACATGCATGAGAAACCCAGAAGATGGTACACCGTGTGATTTTGAAAGGTTTCTAATACGCACCTCATTTCTCATCTCCTTGTGCTCGGGTTCGCCATTCCAGCTACTTTACTAGCAATCTCCCTACTTGGAGAATCAGCACCTTTAAGCTCCTGTTCCCTACAGGTTGCAAATTGTCCTGAGGATGAACGGGAAGAGGGGCAACCAATGAGAGACTAGATCTAGGTGTTGGGACAGGCACAGGTCACTCTATTTTCCCATCAGGAAGAAGAATTAACCACAGGCTCAGCCTGCCGCCCAGAAGCAGAATAGGGCCTGAGGCAATCCCGCGCTTTTGTGGCCAGCTCCCAAAAAAGCCAGTTGAAAAATGGAGCTCAGGGACACTGCAATTCACAAACCCGCAGAGTTATAAATGATAACTCTCATCCACAGATATATTGAGGGAAGGCAACGAAGAGGATTTGAAAGCAAGGCAGAATTGCAGGAAACAGGTTTCAGGAGGTAGATTCGAATCGCCTTTAAAGCACATGAAAAGTGGCAAAACGTCGACAATGATGCCCTTGGCCAAACAGGGCGTATGCGTTTTTTCCTGAATATATTCAGGACAAAACGCATACGCCCTTTTTGGGCAACCAAGCAACCTGGAAAGGCTAATCAGCGCTACAAAGAAGTCTCGCTTCCCATCGGTCAAAAGGGCCATGCTGCAAAAAGTGTCAAAACCAGAAATGCAGGACAGGTCATGGAGAAATGGCAGCCTTGCTACGCTGATGGGCGGGATGTAAATTGCGAAGAGCCACTCTGGAGAAGTGTACGGTGTGTCCTTAAACATCGAAAAAACACAGCTTAGGGAGCATAGGGCACGTCCACTAATGGGCATATAAATTGGGAAAACTAAAAATCAGCAAGACACAGGCACCCCAAAGTTTAGGGCTGCTCTGTTGACAAGAACCTCCACTTCATGACACCTTAAATATCCCAGGAAAGAGAAAAATGGATAAAGAAGTTGTGGTCATTATGTACAATGGAATATCACTCAGACATGAAATCAATGTCATAAGGCTAGTAGAAGCAAGATGAGTGGATTTAGGAACGACGATTGTAAGTGAAATAAGTCACACAGAAAAAGACACTTATCATATGCTATCACTTATAGAGGGAATGTAAAACCGCTACACTTGAACTGAATTACAGAACAGAACAGAGTCACACGTTTAGAAAACACACTATGGCTGCTTAACGGGAAAGGTGAGGTGGGGTGATGCATAAAACAAGGGGTTCAAATTCGCTCAGATACCGTTCCATACACCCAATATGTAATAGACAAGACCTACTCCTTGCTCAGTGAACTGGACTCAACACCCCCTATTCACCGCACAAGAATATATGTGACTAGTAAGAATCTTAAAACCTATGTATTGATATCTGTCTGGAAGTGAGTCAAGTGGGTGTAAAGCCGCATAAACACAGCCGTGAAAAGCAGCTAAACCCGATTATAAAAATAAATTACTTGTAGAAACCGGTAAAACAAAGACAGTGAAAGAGAGAGAAATTCTTACAAAATTCGTTCAGGGGCTGTTATGCAACCTGGATTGACCATATCTAGACCCACAGTTGGATGAAACATAAGGGTGGACACTCTTGGGGCTGAAAGGTTGGGTGAGGTTGTGTGAGCAAACGCAGACCCTTTAAAGTAATACTACCTGGTACCCATCCCATGGGTCCCAAATCTCCAGGTTCAAGGGCATCTTCCTACATCGAAAACATGCATGAGAAACCCAGAAGATGGTACACCGTGTGATTTTGAAAGGTTTCTAATACGCACCTCATTTCTCATCTCCTTGTGCTCGGGTTCGCCATTCCAGCTACTTTACTAGCAATCTCCCTACTTGGAGAATCAGCACCTTTAAGCTCCTGTTCCCTACAGGTTGCAATTTGTCCTGAGGATGAACGGGAAGAGGGGCAACCAATGAGAGACTAGATCTAGGTGTTGGGACAGGCACAGGTCACTCTATTTTCCACTCAGGAAGAAGAATTAACCACAGGCTCAGCCTGCCGCCCAGAAGCAGAATAGGGCCTGAGGCAATCCCGCGCTTTTGCGGCCAGCTCCCAAAAAAGCCAGTTGAAAAATGGAGCTCAGGGGCACTGCCATTCACAAACCCGCAGAGCTATAAATGATAACTCTCATCCACAGATATATTGAGGGAAGGCAACGAAGAGGATTTGAAAGCAAGGCAGAATTGCAGGAAACAGGTTTCAGGAGGTAGATTCGAATCGCCTTTAAAGCACATGAAAAGTGGCAAAACGTCCACAATGATGCCCTTGGCCAAAAAGGGCGTATGCGTTTTTTCCTGAATATATTCAGGAAAAAATGCATACGCCCTTTTTGACCAACCATGGAACCTGGAAAGGCTAATCTGCGCTACAAAGAAGTCTCGCTTCCCATCAGTCAAAAGGGCCATGCTGCAAAAAGTGTCAAAACCAGAAATGCAGGACAGGCCATGGAGAAATGGCAGCCTTGCTACGCTGATGGGCGGGATGTAAATTGCCAACAGCCACTCTGGAGAAGTGTACGGTGTGTCCTGAAAAATCGAAAAAACACAGCTTAGGGAGCATAGGGTACGTACACTCATGGGCGTATAAATTGCGAAAACTAAAAATCAGCAAGACACAGGCACCCCAAAGTTTAGGGCTGCTCTGTTGACAAGAACCTCCACTTCATGACACCTTAAATATCCCAGGAAAGAGAAAAATGGATAAAGAAGTTGTGGTCCTTATGTACAATGGAATATCACTCAGACATGCAATCAATGTCATAAGGCTAGTAGAAGCAAGATGAATGGAGTTAGGTACGACGATTCTAAGTGAAATAAGTCACACAGAAAAAGACACTTATCATAAGCTATCACTTATAGAGGGAATGTAAAAACCGCTACACTTGAACTGAATTACAAAACAGAACAGAGTCACACGTTTAGAAAACAAACTATGGCTGCTTAACGGGAAAGGTGAGGTGGGGTGATGCATAAAACAAGGGTTTCAAATCCGCTCAGATACCGTTCCATACACCCAATATGTAATAGACAAGACCTACTCCTTGCTCAGTGAACTGGACTCAACACCCCCTATTCACCGCACAAGAATATATGGGACTAGTAAGAATCTTAAAACCTATGTATTGATATCTGTCTGGAAGTGAGTCAAGTGGTGTAAAGCCGCATAAACACAGCCGTGAAAAGCAGCTAAACCCCATTATAAAAATAAATTACTTTTAAAAACCCGTAAAACAAAGACAGTGAAAGAGAGAGAAATTCTTACAAAATTCGTTCAGAGGCTGTGATGCAACCTGGATTGACCATATCTAGACCCACAGCTGGATGAGACATAAGGGTGGACACTCTTGGGGCTGAAAGGTAGGGTGAGGTTGGGTGAGCAAACGCAGACCCTTTAAAGTAATACTGCCTGGTACCCATCCAATGGGTCCCAAATCTCCAGGTTCAAGGGCATCTTCCTACATCGAAAACATGCATGAGAAACCCAGAAGATGGTACACCGTGTGATTTTGAAAGGTTTCTAATACGCACCTCATTTCTCATCTCCTTGTGCTCGGGTTCGCCATTCCAGCTACTTTACTAGCAATCTCCCTACTTGGAGAATCAGCACCTTTAACCTCCTGTTCCCTACAGGTTGCAATTTGTCCTGAGGATGAACGGGAAGAGGGGCAACCAATGAGAGACTAGATCTAGGTGTTGGGACAGGCACAGGTCACTCTATTTTCCACTCAGGAAGAAGAATTAACCACAGGCTCAGCCTGCCGCCCAGAAGCAGAATAGGGCCTGAGGCAATCCCGCGCTTTTGCGGCCAGCTCCCAAAAAAGCCAGTTGAAAAATGGAGCTCAGGGGCACTGCCATTCACAAAACCGCAGAGCTATAAATGATAACTCTCATCCACAGATATATTGAGGGAAGGCAACGAAGAGGATTTGAAAGCAAGGCAGAATTGCAGGAAACAGGTTTCAGGAGGTAGATTCGAATCGCCTTTAAAGCACATGAAAAGTGGCAAAACGTCGACAATGATGCCCTTGGCCAAAAAGGGCGTATGCGTTTTTTCCTGAATATATTCAGGAAAAAACGCATACGCCCTTTTTGACCAACCAAGCAACCTGGAAAGGCTAATCTGCGCTACAAAGAAGTCTCGCTTCCCATCGATCAAAAGGGCCATGCTGCAAAAAGTGTCAAAACCAGAAATGCAGGACAGGCCATGGAGAAATGGCAGCCTTGCTACGCTGATGGGCGGGTTGTAAATTGCCAACAGCCACTCTGGAGAAGTGTACGGTGTGTCCTGAAAAATCGAAAAAACACAGCTTAGGGAGCATAGGGTACGTCCACTCATGGGCGTATAAATTGCGAAAACTAAAAATCAGCAAGACACAGGCACCCCAAAGTTTAGGGCTGCTCTGTTGACAAGAACCTCCACTTCATGACACCTTAAATATCCCAGGAAAGAGAAAAATGGATAAAGAAGTTGTGGTCCTTATGTACAATGGAATATCACTCAGACATGCAATCAATGTCATAAGGCTAGTAGAAACAAGATGAAAGGACTTAGGTACGACAATTCTAAGTGAAATAAGTCACACAGAAAAAGACACTTATCATAAGCTATCACTTATAGAGGGAATGTAAAAACCGCTACACTTGAACTGAATTACAAAACAGAACAGAGTCACACGTTTAGAAAACACACTATGGCTGCTTAATGGGAAAGGTGAGGTGGGGTGATGCATAAAACAAGGGTTTCAAATTCGCTCAGATACCGTTCCATACACCCAATATGTAATAGACAAGACCTACTCCTTGCTCAGTGAACTGGACTCAACACCCCCTATTCACCGCACAAGAATATATGTGACTAGTAAGAATCTTAAAACCTATGTATTGATATCTGTCTGGAAGTGAGTCAAGTGGTGTAAAGCCGCATAAACACAGCTGTGAAAAGCAGCTAAACCCCATTATAAAAATAAATTACTTTTGAAAACCCGTAAAAGAAAGACAGTGAAAGAGAGAGAAATTCTTACAAAATTCGTTCAGAGGCTGTGATGCAACCTGGATTGACCATATCTAGACCCACAGCTGGATGAGACATAAGGGTGGACACTCTTGGGGCTGAAAGGTTGGGTGAGGTTGGGTGAGCAAACGCAGACCCTTTAAAGTAATACTG
The DNA here is from genome assembly GCF_028021215.1 of Eschrichtius robustus. Lineage (NCBI taxonomy): Eukaryota > Metazoa > Chordata > Mammalia > Artiodactyla > Eschrichtiidae > Eschrichtius > Eschrichtius robustus. The sequence goes on from NW_027175211.1 coordinate 548,463, forward strand.
CCTGGCACCCATCCCATGGGCCCCAAATCTCCAGGTTCAAGGGCATCTTCCTACATCGAAAACATGCATGAGAAACCCAGAAGATGGTACACCGTGTGATTTTGAAAGGTTTCTAATACGCACCTCATTTCTCATCTCCTTGTGCTCGGGTTCACCTTTCCAGCTACTTTACTAGCAATCTCCCTACTTGGAGAATCAGCACCTTTAAGCTCCTGTTCCCTACAGTTTGCAATTTGTCCTGAGGATGAACGGGAAGAGGGGCAACCAATGAGAGACTAGATCTAGGTGTTGGGACAGGCACAGGTCACTCTATTTTCCCATCAGGAAGAAGAGTTAACCACAGGCTCAGCCTGCCGCCCAGAAGCAGAATAGGGCCTGAGGCAATCCCGCGCTTTTGCGGCCAGCTCCCAAAAAAGCGAGTTGAAAAATGGACCTCAGGGACACTGCAATTCACAAACCCGCAGAGTTATAAATGATAACTCTCATCCACAGATATATTGAGGGAAGGCAACGAAGAGGATTTGAAAGCAAGGCAGAATTGTAGGAAACAGATTTCAGGAGGTAGATTCGAATCAACTTTAAAGCACATGAAAAGTGGCAAAACTTCGACAATGATGCTCTTGGCCAAAAAGGGCGTATGCGTTTTTTCCTGAATATATTCAGGAAAAAACGCATACGCCCTTTTTGGCCAACCAAGCAACCTGGAAATGCAAATCAGCGCTACAAAGAAGTCTCGCTTCCCATCGGTCAAAAGGGTCATGCTGCAAAAAGTGTCAAAACCAGAAATGCAGGACAGGCCATGGAGAAATGGCAGCCTTGCTACGCTGATGGGCGGGATGTAAATTGCCAACAGCCACTCTGGAGAAGTGTACGGTGTGTCCTGAAACATCGAAAAAACACAGCTTAGGGAGCATAGGGCACGTCCACTCATGGGCGTATAAATTGGGAAAAATAAAAATCAGCAAGACACAGGCACCCCAAAGTTTAGGGCTGCTCTGTTGACAAGAACCTCCACTTCATGACACCTTAAATATCCCAGGAAAGAGAAAAATGGATAAAGAAGTTGTGGTCCTTATGTACAATAGAATATCACTCAGACATGAAATCAATGTCATAAGGCTAGTAGAAGCAAGATGAGTGGACTTAGGTACGACAATTCTAAGTGAAATAAGTCACACAGAAAAAGACACTTATCATAAGCTATCACTTATAGAGGGAATGTAAAAACTGCTAAACTTGAACTGAATTACAAAACAGAACAGAGTCACACGTTTAGAAAACACACTATGGCTGCTTAACGGGAAAGGTGAGGTGGGGTGATGCATAAAACAAGGGTTTCAAATTCGCTCAGATACCGTTCCATACACCCAATATGTAATAGACAAGACCTACTCCTTGCTCAGTGAACTGGACTCAACACCCCCTATTCACCGCACAAGAATATATGTGAGTAGTAAGAATCTTAAAACCTATGTATTGATATCTGTCTGAAAGTGAGTCAAGTGGGTGTAAAGCCGCATAAACACAGCCGTGAAAAGCAGCTAAACCCCATTATAAAAATAAATTACTTTTAAAAACCCGTAAAACAAAGACAGTGAAAGAGAGAGAAATTCTTACAAAATTCGTTCAGGGGCTGTGATGCAACCTGGATTGACCATATCTAGACCCACAGCTGGATGAGACCTAAGGGTGGACACTCTTGGGCTGAGAGGTTGGGTGAGGTTGGGTGAGCAAACGCAGACCCTTTAAAGTAATACTGCCTGGTACCCATCCAATGGGTCCCAAATCTCCAGGTTCAAGGGCATCTTCCTACATCGAAAACATGCATGAGAAACCCAGAAGATGGTACACCGTGTGATTTTGAAAGGTTTCTAATACGCACCTCATTTCTCATCTCCTTGTGCTCGGGTTCGCCATTCCAGCTACTTTACTAGCAATCTCCCTACTTGGAGAATCAGCACCTTTAACCTCCTGTTCCCTACAGGTTGCAATTTGTCCTGAGGATGAACGGGAAGAGGGGCAACCAATGAGAGACTAGATCTAGGTGTTGGGACAGGCACAGGTCACTCTATTTTCCACTCAGGAAGAAGAATTAACCACAGGCTCAGCCTGCCGCCCAGAAGCAGAATAGGGCCTGAGGCAATCCCGCGCTTTTGCGGCCAGCTCCCAAAAAAGCCAGTTGAAAAATGGAGCTCAGGGGCACTGCCATTCACAAAACCGCAGAGCTATAAATGATAACTCTCATCCACAGATATATTGAGGGAAGGCAACGAAGAGGATTTGAAAGCAAGGCAGAATTGCAGGAAACAGGTTTCAGGAGGTAGATTCGAATCGCCTTTAAAGCACATGAAAAGTGGCAAAACGTCGACAATGATGCCCTTGGCCAAAAAGGGCGTATGCGTTTTTTCCTGAATATATTCAGGAAAAAACGCATACGCCCTTTTTGACCAACCAAGCAACCTGGAAAGGCTAATCTGCGCTACAAAGAAGTCTCGCTTCCCATCGATCAAAAGGGCCATGCTGCAAAAAGTGTCAAAACCAGAAATGCAGGACAGGCCATGGAGAAATGGCAGCCTTGCTACGCTGATGGGCGGGTTGTAAATTGCCAACAGCCACTCTGGAGAAGTGTACGGTGTGTCCTGAAAAATCGAAAAAACACAGCTTAGGGAGCATAGGGTACGTCCACTCATGGGCGTATAAATTGCGAAAACTAAAAATCAGCAAGACACAGGCACCCCAAAGTTTAGGGCTGCTCTGTTGACAAGAACCTCCACTTCATGACACCTTAAATATCCCAGGAAAGAGAAAAATGGATAAAGAAGTTGTGGTCCTTATGTACAATGGAATATCACTCAGACATGCAATCAATGTCATAAGGCTAGTAGAAACAAGATGAAAGGACTTAGGTACGACAATTCTAAGTGAAATAAGTCACACAGAAAAAGACACTTATCATAAGCTATCACTTATAGAGGGAATGTAAAAACCGCTACACTTGAACTGAATTACAAAACAGAACAGAGTCACACGTTTAGAAAACACACTATGGCTGCTTAATGGGAAAGGTGAGGTGGGGTGATGCATAAAACAAGGGTTTCAAATTCGCTCAGATACCGTTCCATACACCCAATATGTAATAGACAAGACCTACTCCTTGCTCAGTGAACTGGACTCAACACCCCCTATTCACCGCACAAGAATATATGTGACTAGTAAGAATCTTAAAACCTATGTATTGATATCTGTCTGGAAGTGAGTCAAGTGGTGTAAAGCCGCATAAACACAGCTGTGAAAAGCAGCTAAACCCCATTATAAAAATAAATTACTTTTGAAAACCCGTAAAAGAAAGACAGTGAAAGAGAGAGAAATTCTTACAAAATTCGTTCAGAGGCTGTGATGCAACCTGGATTGACCATATCTAGACCCACAGCTGGATGAGACATAAGGGTGGACACTCTTGGGGCTGAAAGGTTGGGTGAGGTTGGGTGAGCAAACGCAGACCCTTTAAAGTAATACTGCCTGGCACCCATCCCATGGGCCCCAAATCTCCAGGTTCAAGGGCATCTTCCTACATCGAAAACATGCATGAGAAACCCAGAAGATGGTACACCGTGTGATTTTGAAAGGTTTCTAATACGCACCTCATTTCTCATCTCCTTGTGCTCGGGTTCACCTTTCCAGCTACTTTACTAGCAATCTCCCTACTTGGAGAATCAGCACCTTTAAGCTCCTGTTCCCTACAGTTTGCAATTTGTCCTGAGGATGAACGGGAAGAGGGGCAACCAATGAGAGACTAGATCTAGGTGTTGGGACAGGCACAGGTCACTCTATTTTCCCATCAGGAAGAAGAGTTAACCACAGGCTCAGCCTGCCGCCCAGAAGCAGAATAGGGCCTGAGGCAATCCCGCGCTTTTGCGGCCAGCTCCCAAAAAAGCGAGTTGAAAAATGGACCTCAGGGACACTGCAATTCACAAACCCGCAGAGTTATAAATGATAACTCTCATCCACAGATATATTGAGGGAAGGCAACGAAGAGGATTTGAAAGCAAGGCAGAATTGTAGGAAACAGATTTCAGGAGGTAGATTCGAATCAACTTTAAAGCACATGAAAAGTGGCAAAACTTCGACAATGATGCTCTTGGCCAAAAAGGGCGTATGCGTTTTTTCCTGAATATATTCAGGAAAAAACGCATACGCCCTTTTTGGCCAACCAAGCAACCTGGAAATGCAAATCAGCGCTACAAAGAAGTCTCGCTTCCCATCGGTCAAAAGGGTCATGCTGCAAAAAGTGTCAAAACCAGAAATGCAGGACAGGCCATGGAGAAATGGCAGCCTTGCTACGCTGATGGGCGGGATGTAAATTGCCAACAGCCACTCTGGAGAAGTGTACGGTGTGTCCTGAAACATCGAAAAAACACAGCTTAGGGAGCATAGGGCACGTCCACTCATGGGCGTATAAATTGGGAAAAATAAAAATCAGCAAGACACAGGCACCCCAAAGTTTAGGGCTGCTCTGTTGACAAGAACCTCCACTTCATGACACCTTAAATATCCCAGGAAAGAGAAAAATGGATAAAGAAGTTGTGGTCCTTATGTACAATAGAATATCACTCAGACATGAAATCAATGTCATAAGGCTAGTAGAAGCAAGATGAGTGGACTTAGGTACGACAATTCTAAGTGAAATAAGTCACACAGAAAAAGACACTTATCATAAGCTATCACTTATAGAGGGAATGTAAAAACTGCTAAACTTGAACTGAATTACAAAACAGAACAGAGTCACACGTTTAGAAAACACACTATGGCTGCTTAACGGGAAAGGTGAGGTGGGGTGATGCATAAAACAAGGGTTTCAAATTCGCTCAGATACCGTTCCATACACCCAATATGTAATAGACAAGACCTACTCCTTGCTCAGTGAACTGGACTCAACACCCCCTATTCACCGCACAAGAATATATGTGAGTAGTAAGAATCTTAAAACCTATGTATTGATATCTGTCTGAAAGTGAGTCAAGTGGGTGTAAAGCCGCATAAACACAGCCGTGAAAAGCAGCTAAACCCCATTATAAAAATAAATTACTTTTAAAAACCCGTAAAACAAAGACAGTGAAAGAGAGAGAAATTCTTACAAAATTCGTTCAGGGGCTGTGATGCAACCTGGATTGACCATATCTAGACCCACAGCTGGATGAGACCTAAGGGTGGACACTCTTGGGCTGAGAGGTTGGGTGAGGTTGGGTGAGCAAACGCAGACCCTTTAAAGTAATACTGCCTGGTACCCATCCCATGGGTCCCAAATCTCCAGGTTCAAGGGCATCTTCCTACATCGAAAACATGCATGAGAAACCCAGACGATGGTACACCGTGTGATTTTGAAAGGTTTCTAAAACGCACCTCATTTCTCATCTCCTTGTGTTCGGGTTCGCCATTCCAGCTACTTTACTAACAATCTCCCTACTTGGAGAATCAGCACCTTTAACCTCCTGTTCCGTACAGGTTGCAATTTGTCCTGAGGATGAAAGGGAAGAGGGGCAACCAATGAGAGACTAGATCTAGGTGTTGGGACAGGCACAGGTCACTCTATTTTACCATCAGGAAGAAGAATTAACCACAGGCTCAGCCTGCCGCTGGGAACCAGAATAGGGCCTGAGGCAATCCCGTGCTTTAGCGGCCAGCTCCCAAAAAAGACAGTTGAAAAATGGAGCTCAGGGGCACTGCCACTCACAAACCTGCTGAGTTATAAATGATTACTCCAGTCCACAAATATATTGAGGGAAGGCAACGAAGAGAATTTGAAAGCAAGGCAGAATTGCAGGAAACAGGTTTCAGGAGGTAGATACGAATCGCCTTTAAAGCACATGAAAAGTGGCAAAACGTCGACAATGATGCCCTTGGCCAAAAAGGGCGTATGCGTTTTTTCCTGAATATATTCAGGAAAAAACGCATACGCCCTTTTTGGCCAACCAAGCAACCTGAAAATGCAAATCAGCGCTACAAAGAAGTCTCGCTTCCCATCGGTCAAAAGGGCCATGCTGCAAAAAGTGTCAAAACCAGAAATGCAGGACAGGCCATGGAGAAATGGCAGCCTTGCTACGCTGATGGGCGGGATGTACATTGCCAACAGCCACTCTGGAGAAGTGTACGGTGTGTCCTGAAACATCGAAAAAACACAGCTTAGGGAGCATAGGGCACGTCCACTCATGGGCGTATAAATTGGGAAAACTAAAAATCAGCAAGACACAGGCACCCCAAAGTTTAGGGCTGCTCTGTTGACAAGAACCTCCACTTCATGACACCTTAAATATCCCAGGAAAGAGAAAAATGGATAAAGAAGTTGTGGTCCTTATGTACAATGGAATATCACTCAGACATGAAATCAATGTCATAAGGCTAGTAGAAGCAAGATGAGTGGATTTAGGTACGACGATTCTAAGTGAAATAAGTCACACAGAAAAAGACACTTATCATAAGGTATCACTTATAGAGGGAATGTAAAAACCGCTACACTTGAACTGATTTACAAAACAGAACAGAGTCACACGTATAGAAAACACACTATGGCTGCTTAACGGGAAAGGTGAAGTGCGGTGATGCATAAAACAAGGGTTTCAAATTCGCTCAGATACCGTTCCATACACCCAATATGTAATAGACAAGACCAACTCCTTGCTCAGTGAACTGGACTCAACACCCCCTATTCACCGCACAAGAATATATGTGACTAGTAAGAATCGTAAAACCTATGTATTTATATCTGTCTGGAAGTGAGTCAAGTGGGTGTAAAGCTGCATAAACACAGCCGTGAAAAGCAGCTAAACACCATTATAAAAATAAATTACTTTTAAAAACCCGTAAAACAAAGACAGTGAAAGAGAGAGAAATTCTTACAAAATTCTTTCAGAGGCTGTGATGCAACCTGGATTGACCATATCTATACCCACAGCTGGATGAGACATAAGGGTGGACACTCTTGGGGCTGAAAGGTTGGGTGAGGTTGGGTGAGCAAACGCAGACCCTTTAAAGTAATACTGTGTGGTACCCATCCAATGGGTCCCAAATCTCCAGTTTCAAGGGCATCTTCCTACATCGAAAACATGCATGAGAAACCCAGAAGATGGTACACCGTGTGATTTTGAAAGGTTTCTAATACGCACCTCATTTCTCATCTCCTTGTGCTCGGGTTCGCCATTCCAGCTACTTTACTAGCAATCTCCCTACTTGGAGAATCAGCACCTTTAAGCTCCTGTTCCCTACAGGTTGCAATTTGTCCTGAGGATGAACGGGAAGAGGGGCAACCAATGAGAGACTAGATCTAGGTGTTGGGACAGGCACAGGTCACTCTATTTTCCCATCAGGAAGAAGAATTAACCACAGGCTCAGCCTGCCGCCCAGAAGCAGAATAGGGCCTGAGGCAATCCCGTGCTTTTGCGGCCAGCTCCCAAAAAAGCCAGTTGCAAAATGGAGCTCAGGGACACTGCAATTCACAAACCCGCAGAGTTATAAATGATAACTCTCATCCACAGATATATTGAGGGAAGGCAACGAAGAGGATTTGAAAGCAAGGCAGAATTGCAGGAAACAGGTTTCAGGAGGTAGATTCGAATCGCCTTTAAAGCACATGAAAAGTGGCAAAACGTCGACAATGATGCCCTTGGCCAAACAGGGCGTATGCGTTTTTTCCTGAATATATTCAGGAAAAAACGCATACGCCCTTTTTGACCAACCAAGCAACCTGGAAAGGCTAATCTGCGCTACAAAGAAGTCTCGCTTCCCATCGGTCAAAAGGGCCATGCTGCCAAAAGTGTCAAAACCAGAAATGCAGGACAGGCCATGGAGAAATGGCAGCCTTGCTACGCTGATGGGCGGGATGTAAATTGCCAACAGCCACTCTGGAGAAGTGTAAGGTGTGTCCTGAAAAATCGAAAAAACACAGCTTAAGGAGCATAGGGTACGTCCACTCATGGGCGTATAAATTGCGAAAACTAAAAATCAGCAAGACAGAGGCACCCCAAAGTTTAGGGCTGTTATGTTGACAAGAACCTCCACTTCATGACACCTTAAATATCCCAGGAAAGAGAAAAATGGATAAAGAAGTTGTGGTCCTTATGTACAATGGAATATCACTCAGACATGATATCAATGTCATAAGGCTAGTAGAAGCAAGATGAATGGACTTAGGTACGACGATTCTAAGTGAAATAAGTCACACAGAAAAAGACACTTATCATAAGCTATTACTTATAGAGGGAATGTAAAAACCGCTACACTTGAACTGAATTACAAAACAGAACAGAGTCACACGTTTAGAAAACAAACTATGGCTGCTTAACGGGAAAGGTGAGGTGGGGTGATGCATAAAACAAGGGTTTCAAATCCGCTCAGATACCGTTCCATACACCCAATATGTAATAGACAAGACCTACTCCTTGCTCAGTGAACTGGACTCAACACCCCCTATTCACCGCCCAAGAATATATGTGACCAGTAAGAATCTTAAAACCTATGTATTGATATCTGTCTGGAAGTGAGTCAAGTGGGTGTAAAGCCACATAAACACAGCCGTGAAAAGCAGCTAAACCCCATTATAAAAATAAATTACTTTTAAAAACCCGTAAAACAAAGACAGTGAAAGAGAGAGAAATTCTTCCAAAATTCGGTCAGGGGCTGTGATGCAACCTGGATTGACCATATCTAGACACACAGCTGGATGAGACATAAGGGTGGACACTCTTGGGGCTGAGAGGTTGGGTGAGGTTGGGTGAGCAAACGCACAACCTTTAAAGTAATACTGCGTGGTACGCATCCCATGGGTCCCAAATCTCCAGGTTCAAGGGCATCTTCCTACATCGAAAACATACATGAGAAACCCAGAAGATGGTACACCGTGTGATTTTGAAAGGTTTCTAAAAGGCACCTCATTTCTCATCTCCTTGTGCTCGGGTTCGCCATTCCAGGTACTTTACTAGCAATCTCCCTACTTGGAGAATCAGCACCTTTAACCTCCTGTTCCCTACAGGTTGCAATTTGTCCTGAGGATGAACGGGAAGAGGGGCAACCAATGAGAGACTAGATCTAGGTGTTGGGACAGGCACAGGTCACTCTATTTTACCATCAGGAAGAAGAATTAACCACAGGCTCAGCCTGCCGCCCAGAAGCAGAATAGGGCCTGAGGCAATCCCGCGCTCTTAAGGCCAGCTCCCAAAAAAGCGAGTTGAAAAATGGAGCCCAGGGACACTGCCATTCACAAACCCGCAGAGTTATAAATGATAACTCTCGTCCACAAATATATTGAGGGAAGGCAACGAAGAGGATTTGAAAGCAAGGCAGAATTGCAGGAAACAGGTTTCAGGAGGTAGATTCGAATCGCCTTTAAAGCACATGAAAAGTCGCAAATCGTCGACAATAATGCCCTTGGCCAAAAAGGGCGTATGCGTTTTTTCCTGAATATATTCAGGAAAAAACGCATACGCCCTTTTTGGCCAACCAATCAACCTGGAAAGGCAAATCAGCGCTACAAAGTAGTCTCGCTTCCCATCGGTCAAAAGGGCCATGCTGCAAAAAGTGTCAAAACCAGAAATGCAGGACAGGCCATGGAGAAATGGCAGCCTTGCTACGCTGATGGGTGGGATGTAAATTGCCAGCAGCCACTCTGGAGAAGTGTACGGTGTGTCCTGAAACATCTAAAACACACAACTTAGGGAGCATAGGGCACGTCCACTCATGGGCGTATAAATTGGGAAAACTAAAAATCAGCAAGACACAGGCACCCCAAAGTTTAGGGCTGCTCTGTTGACAAGAACCTCCACTTCATGACACCTTAAATATCCCAGGAAAGAGAAAAATGGATAAAGACGTTGTGGTCCTTATGTACCATGGAATATCACGCAGACATGAAATCAATATCATAAGGCTAGAAGAAGCAAGATGAGTGGACTTAGGTACGATGATTCTAAGTGAAATAAGTCACACAGAAAAAGACACTTATCGTAAGCTATCACTTATAGAGGGAATGTAAAAACCGCTACACTTGAACTGAGTTACAAAACAGGACAGAATCACACGTTTAGAAAACACACTATGGCTGCTTAACGGGAAAGGTGAGGTGGGGTGATGCATAAAACAAGGGTTTCAAATTCGCTCAGATACCATTCCATACACCCAATATGTAATAGAAAAGACCGACTCATTGCTCAGTAAACTGGACTCAACACCCACTATTCACCGCACAAGAATATATGTGACTAGTAAGAATCTTAAAACCTATGTATTGATATCTGTCTGGAAGTGAGTCAAGTGGGTGTAAAGCCGCATAAACACAGCCGTGAAAAGCAGATAACCCCATTATAAAAATAAATTACTTTTAAAAACCCGTAAAACAAAGACAGTGAAAGAGAGAGAAATTCTTACAAAATTCGTTCAGGGGCTGTGATGCAACCTGGATTGACCATATCTAGACCCACAGCTGGATGAGACATAAGGGTGGACACACTTGGGGCTGAGAGGTTGGGTGAGGTTGGGTGAGCAAACACAGACCCTTTAAAGTAATACTGCCTGGTACCCATCCCATGGGTCCCAAATCTCCAGGTTCAAGGGCATATTCCTACATCGAAAACATGCATGAGAAACCCAGAAGGTGGTACACCGTGTGATTTTCAAAGGTTTCTAAAACGCACCTCATTTCTCATCTCCTTGTGCTCGGGTTCGCCATTCCAGCTACTTTACTAGCAATCTCCCTACTTGGAGAATCAGCACCTTTAACCTCCTGTTCCCTACAGGTTGCAATTTGTCCTGAGGATGAACGGAAGAGGGGCAACCAATGAGAGACTAGATCTAGGTGTTGGGACAGGCACAGGTCACTCTATTTTCCCATCAGGAAGAAGAATTAACCACAGGCTCAGCCTGCCGCCCAGAAGTAGAATAGGGCCTGAGGCAATCCCGTGCTCTTAAGGCCAGCTCCCAAAAAAGGGAGTTGAAAAATGGAGCCCAGGGACACTGCCATTCACAAACCCGCAGAGTTATAAATGATAACTCTCGTCCACAAATATATTGAGGGAAGGCAACGAAGAGGATTTGAAAGCAAGGCAGAATTGCAGGAAACAGGTTTCAGGAGGTAGATTCGAATCGCCTTTAAAGCACAAGAAAAGTCGCAAAACTTCGACAATGATGCCCTTGGCCAAAAAGGACGTATGCGTTTTTTCCTGAATATATTCAGGAAAAAACGCATATGCCCTTTTTGGCCAACCAAGTAACCTGGAAAGGCAAATCAGCGCTACAAAGTAGTCTCGCTTCCCATCGGTCAAAAGGACCATGCTGCAAAAAGTGTCAAAACCAGAAATGCAGGACAGGCCATGGAGAAATGGCAGCCTTGCTATGCTGATGGGCGGGATGTAAATTGCCAACAGCCACTCTGGAGAAGTGTACGGTGTGTCCTGAAACATCTAAAACACACAGCTTAGGGAGCATAGGGCACATCCACTCATGGGCGTATAAATTGGGAAAACTAAAAACCAGCAAGACACAGGCACCCCAAAGTTTAGGGCTGCTCTGTTGACAAGAACCTCCACTTCATGACACCTTAAATGTCCCAGGAAAGAGAAAAATGGATAAAGAAGTTGTGGTCCTTATGTACAAAGGAATATCACTCAGACATGAAATCAATGTCATAAGGCTAGAAGAAGCAAGATGAGTGGACTTAGGTACGATGATTCTAAGTGAAATAAGTCACACAGAAAAAGACACTTATCATAAGCTATCACTTAGAGAGGGAATGTAAAAACCGCTACACTTGAACTGAATTACAAAACAGAACAGAGTCACACGTTTAGAAAACACACTATGCCTGCTTAACGGGAAAGGTGAGGTGGGGTGATGCATAAAACAAGGGTTTCAAATTGGCTCAGATACCGTTCCATACACCCAATATGTAATAGAAAAGACCGACTAATTGCTTAGTGAACTGGACTCAACACCCCCTATTCACCGCACAAGAATATATGTGACTAGTAAGAATCTTAAAACCTATGTATTGATATCTGTCTGGAAGTGAGTCAAGTGGGTGTAAAGCCGCATAAACACAGCCGTGAAAAGCAGCTATACCCCATTATAAAAATAAATTACTTTTAAAAACCCGTAAAACAAAGACAGTGAAAGAGAGAGAAATTCTTACAAAATTCGTTCAGGGGCTGTGATGCAACCTGGATTGACCATATCTAGACCCACAGCTGGATGAGACATAAGGGTGGACACACTTGGGGCTGAGAGGTTGGGTGAGGTTGGGTGAGCAAACACAGACCCTTTAAAGTAATACTGCCTGGTACCCATCCCATGGGTCCCAAATCTCCAGGTTCAAGGGCATCTTCCTACATCGAAAACATGCATGAGAAACCCAGAAGGTGGTACACCGTGTGATTTTGAAAGGTTTCTAAAACGCACCTCATTTCTCATCTCCTTGTGCTCGGGTTCGCCATTCCAGCTACTTTACTAGCAATCTCCCTACTTGGAGAATCAGCACCTTTAACCTCCTGTTCCCTACAGGTTGCAATTTGTCCTGAGGATGAACGGAAGAGGGGCAACCAATGAGAGACTAGATCTAGGTGTTGGGACAGGCACAGGTCACTCTATTTTCCCATCAGGAAGAAGAATTAACCACAGGCTCAGCCTGCCGCCCAGAAGCAGAATAGGGCCTGAGGCAATCCCGCGCTCTTAAGGCCAGCTCCCAAAAAAGGGAGTTGAAAAATGGAGCCCAGGGACACTGCCATTCACAAACCCGCAGAGTTATAAATGATAACTCTCGTCCACAAATATATTGAGGGAAGGCAACGAAGAGGATTTGAAAGCAAGGCAGAATTGCAGGAAACAGGTTTCAGGAGGTAGATTCGAATCGCCTTTAAAGCACATGAAAAGTCGCAAAACGTCGACAATGATGCCCTTGGCCAAAAAGGGCGTATGCGTTTTTTCCTGAATATATTCAGGAAAAAACGCATACGCCCTTTTTGGCCAACCAAGCAACCTGGAAAGGCAAATCAGCGCTACAAAGTAGTCTCGCTTCCCATCGGTCAAAAGGGCCATGCTGCAAAAAGTGTCAAAACCAGAAATGCAGGACAGGCCATGGAGAAATGGCAGCCTTGCTATGCTGATGGGCGGGATGTAAATTGCCAACAGCCACTCTGGAGAAGTGTACGGTGTGTCCTGAAACATCTAAAACACACAGCTTAGGGAGCATAGGGCACGTCCACTCATGGGCGTATAAATTGGGAAAACTAAAAATCAGCAAGACACAGGCACCCCAAAGTTTAGGGCTGCTCTGTTGACAAGAACCTCCACTTCATGACACCTTAAATATCCCAGGAAAGAGAAAAATGGATAAAGAAGTTGTGGTCCTTATGTACAAAGGAATATCACTCAGACATGAAATCAATGTCATAAGGCTAGAAGAAGCAAGATGAGTGGATTTAGGTACGATGATTCTAAGTGAAATAAGTCACACAGAAAAAGACACTTATCATAAGCTATCACTTAGAGAGGGAATGTAAAAACGGCTACACTTGAACTGAATTACAAAACAGAACAGAGTCACACGTTTAGAAAACACACTATGCCTGCTTAACGGGAAAGGTGAGGTGGGGTGATGCATAAAACAAGGGTTTCAAATTGGCTCAGATACCGTTCCATACACCCAATATGTAATAGAAAAGACCGACTCCTTGCTCAGTGAACTGGACTCAACACCCCCTATTCACCGCACAAGTATATATGTGACTAGTAAGAATCTTAAAACCTATGTATTGATATCTGTCTGGAAGTGAGTCAAGTGGGTGTAAAGCCGTATAAACACAGCCGTGAAAAGCAGCTATACCCCATTATAAAAATAAATTACTTTTAAAAACCCGTAAAACAAAGACAGTGAAAGAGAGAGAAATTCTTACAAAATTCGTTCAGGGGCTGTGATGCAACCTGGATTGACCATATCTAGACCCACAGCTGGATGAGACATAAGGGTGGACACACTTGGGGCTGAGAGGTTGGGTGAGGTTGGGTGAGCAAACACAGACCCTTTAAAGTAATACTGCCTGGTACCCATCCCATGGGTCCCAAGTCTCCAGGTTCAAGGGCATCTTCCTACATCGAAAACATGCATGAGAAACCCAGAAGGTGGTACACCGTGTGATTTTGAAAGGTTTCTAAAACGCACCTCATTTCTCATCTCCTTGTGCTCGGGTTCGCCATTCCAGCTACTTTACTAGCAATCTCCCTACTTGGAGAATCAGCACCTTTAACCTCCTGTTCCCTACAGGTTGCAATTTGTCCTGAGGATGAACGGAAGAGGGGCAACCAATGAGAGACTAGATCTAGGTGTTGGGACAGGCACAGGTCACTCTATTTTCCCATCAGGAAGAAGAATTAACCACAGGCTCAGCCTGCCGCCCAGAAGCAGAATAGGGCCTGAGGCAATCCCGCGCTCTTAAGGCCAGCTCCCAAAAAAGGGAGTTGAAAAATGGAGCCCAGGGACACTGCCATTCACAAACCCGCAGAGTTATAAATGATAACTCTCGTCCACAAATATATTGAGGGAAGGCAACGAAGAGGATTTGAAAGCAAGGCAGAATTGCAGGAAACAGGTTTCAGGAGGTAGATTCGAATCGCCTTTAAAGCACATGAAAAGTCGCAAAACGTCGACAATGATGCCCTTGGCCAAAAAGGGCGTATGCGTTTTTTCCTGAATATATTCAGGAAAAAACGCATACGCCCTTTTTGGCCAACCAAGCAACCTGGAAAGGCAAATCAGCGCTACAAAGTAGTCTCGCTTCCCATCGGTCAAAAGGGCCATGCTGCAAAAAGTGTCAAAACCAGAAATGCAGGACAGGCCATGGAGAAATGGCAGCCTTGCTATGCTGATGGGCGGGATGTAAATTGCCAACAGCCACTCTGGAGAAGTGTACGGTGTGTCCTGAAACATCTAAAACACACAGCTTAGGGAGCATAGGGCACGTCCACTCATGGGCGTATAAATTGGGAAAACTAAAAATCAGCAAGACACAGGCACCCCAAAGTTTAGGGCTGCTCTGTTGACAAGAACCTCCACTTCATGACACCTTAAATATCCCAGGAAAGAGAAAAATGGATAAAGAAGTTGTGGTCCTTATGTACAAAGGAATATCACTCAGACATGAAATCAATGTCATAAGGCTAGAAGAAGCAAGATGAGTGGACTTAGGTACGATGATTCTAAGTGAAATAAGTCACACAGAAAAAGACACTTATCATAAGCTATCACTTAGAGAGGGAATGTAAAAACGGCTACACTTGAACTGAATTACAAAACAGAACAGAGTCACACGTTTAGAAAACACACTATGCCTGCTTAACGGGAAAGGTGAGGTGGGGTGATGCATAAAACAAGGGTTTCAAATTGGCTCAGATACCGTTCCATACACCCAATATGTAATAGAAAAGACCGACTCCTTGCTCAGTGAACTGGACTCAACACCCCCTATTCACCGCACAAGTATATATGTGACTAGTAAGAATCTTAAAACCTATGTATTGATATCTGTCTGGAAGTGAGTCAAGTGGGTGTAAAGCCGTATAAACACAGCCGTGAAAAGCAGCTATACCCCATTATAAAAATAAATTACTTTTAAAAACCCGTAAAACAAAGACAGTGAAAGAGAGAGAAATTCTTACAAAATTCGTTCAGGGGCTGTGATGCAACCTGGATTGACCATATCTAGACCCACAGCTGGATGAGACATAAGGGTTGACACACTTGGGGCTGAGAGGTTGGGTGAGGTTGGGTGAGCAAACACAGACCCTTTAAAGTAATACTGCCTGGTACCCATCCCATGGGTCCCAAATCTCCAGGTTCAAGGACATATTCCTACATCGAAATCATGCATGAGAAACCCAGAAGGTGGTACACCGTGTGATTTTGAAAGGTTTCTAAAACGCACCTCATTTCTCATCTCCTTGTGCTCGGGTTCGCCATTCCAGCTACTTTACTAGCAATCTCCCTACTTGGAGAATCAGCACCTTTAACCTCCTGTTCCCTACAGGTTGCAATTTGTCCTGAGGATGAACGGAAGAGGGGCAACCAATGAGAGACTAGATCTAGGTGTTGGGAAAGGCACAGGTCACTCTATTTTCCCATCAGGAAGAAGAATTAACCACAGGCTCAGCCTGCCGCCCAGAAGCAGAATAGGGCCTGAGGCAATCCCGCGCTCTTAAGGCCAGCTCCCAAAAAAGGGAGTTGAAAAATGGAGCCCAGGGACACTGCCATTCACAAACCCGCAGAGTTATAAATGATAACTCTCGTCCACAAATATATTGAGGGAAGGCAACGAAGAGGATTTGAAAGCAAGGCAGAATTGCAGGAAACAGGTTTCAGGAGGTAGATTCGAATCGCCTTTAAAGCACATGAAAAGTCGCAAAACGTCGACAATGATGCCCTTGGCCAAAAAGGGCGTATGCGTTTTTTCCTGAATATATTCAGGAAAAAACGCATACGCCCTTTTTGGCCAACCAAGCAACCTGGAAAGGCAAATCAGCGCTACAAAGTAGTCTCGCTTCCCATCGGTCAAAAGGGCCATGCTGCAAAAAGTGTCAAAACCAGAAATGCAGGACAGGCCATGGAGAAATGGCAGCCTTGCTATGCTGATGGGCGGGATGTAAATTGCCAACAGCCACTCTGGAGAAGTGTACGGTGTGTCCTGAAACATCTAAAACACACAGCTTAGGGAGCATAGGGCACGTCCACTCATGGGCGTATAAATTGGGAAAACTAAAAATCAGCAAGACACAGGCACCCCAAAGTTTAGGGCTGCTCTGTTGACAAGAACCTCCACTTCATGACACCTTAAATATCCCAGGAAAGAGAAAAATGGATAAAGAAGTTGTGGTCCTTATGTACAAAGGAATATCACTCAGACATGAAATCAATGTCATAAGGCTAGAAGAAGCAAGATGAGTGGACTTAGGTACGATGATTCTAAGTGAAATAAGTCACACAGAAAAAGACACTTATCATAAGCTATCACTTAGAGAGGGAATGTAAAAACGGCTACACTTGAACTGAATTACAAAACAGAACAGAGTCACACGTTTAGAAAACACACTATGCCTGCTTAACGGGAAAGGTGAGGTGGGGTGATGCATAAAACAAGGGTTTCAAATTCGCTCAGATACCGTTCCATACACCCAATATGTAATAGACAAGACCTACTCCTTGCTCAGTGAACTGGACTCAACACCCCCTATTCACCGCACAAGTATATATGTGATTGGTAAGAATCTTAAAACCTATGTATTGATATCTGTCTGGAAGTGAGTCAAGTGGGTGTAAAGCCGCATAAAAACAGCCGTGAAAAGCAGCTATACCCCATTATAAAAATAAATTCCTTTTAAAAACCCGTAAAACAAAGACAGTGAAAGAGAGAGAAATTCTTACAAAATTCGTTCAGGGGCTGTGATGCAACCTGGATTGACCATATCTAGACCCACAGCTGGATGAGACATAAGGGTGGACACACTTGCGGCTGAGAGGTTGGGTGAGGTTGGGTGAGCAAACACAGACCCTTTAAAGTAATACTGCCTGGTACCCATCCCATGGGTCCCAAATCTCCAGGTTCAAGGACATATTCCTACATCGAAAACATGCATGAGAAACCCAGAAGGTGGTACACCGTGTGATTTTGAAAGGTTTCTAAAACGCACCTCATTTCTCATCTCCTTGTGCTCGGGTTCGCCATTCCAGCTACTTTAATAGCAATCTCCCTACTTGGAGAATCAGCACCTTTAACCTCCTGTTCCCTACAGGTTGCAATTTGTCCTGAGGATGAACGGAAGAGGGGCAACGAATGAGAGACTAGATCTAGGTGTTGGGACAGGAACAGGTCACTCTATTTTCCCATCAGGAAGAAGAATTAACCACAGGCTCAGCCTGCCGCCCAGAAGCAGAATAGGGCCTGAGGCAATCCCGTGCTCTTAAGGCCAGCTCCCAAAAAAGGGAGTTGAAAAATGGAGCCCAGGGACACTGCCATTCACAAACCCGCAGAGTTATAAATGATAACTCTCGTCCACAAATATATTGAGGGAAGGCAACGAAGAGGATTTGAAAGCAAGGCAGAATTGCAGGAAACAGGTTTCAGGAGGTAGATTCGAATCGCCTTTAAAGCACATGAAAAGTCACAAAACGTCGACAATGATGCCCTTGGCCAAAAAGGACGTATGCGTTTTTTCCTGAATATATTCAGGAAAAAACGCATATGCCCTTTTTGGCCAACCAAGTAACCTGGAAAGGCAAATCAGTGCTACAAAGTAGTCTCGCTTCCCATCGGTCAAAAGGACCATGCTGCAAAAAGTGTCAAAACCAGAAATGCAGGACAGGCCATGGAGAAATGGCAGCCTTGCTATGCTGATGGGCGGGATGTAAATTGCCAACAGCCACTCTGGAGAAGTGTACGGTGTGTCCTGAAACATCTAAAACACACAGCTTAGGGAGCATATGGCACATCCACTCATGGGCCTATAAATTGGGAAAACTAAAAATCAGCAAGACACAGGCACCCCAAAGTTTAGGGCTGCTCTGTTGACAAAAACCTCCACTTCATGACACCTTAAATATCCCAGGAAAGAGAAAAATGGATAAAGAAGTTGTGGTCCTTATGTACAAAGGAATATCACTCAGACATGAAATCAATGTCATAAGGCTAGAAGAAGCAAGATGAGTGGACTTAGGTACGATGATTCTAAGTGAAATAAGTCACACAGAAAAAGACACTTATCATAAGCTATCACTTAGAGAGGGAATGTAAAAACCGCTACACTTGAACTGAATTACAAAACAGAACAGAGTCACACGTTTAGAAAACACACTATGCCTGCTTAACGGGAAAGGTGAGGTGGGGTGATGCATAAAACAAGGGTTTCAAATTGGCTCAGATACCGTTCCATACACCCAATATGTAATAGAAAAGACCGACTAATTGCTTAGTGAACTGGACTCAACACCCCCTATTCACCGCACAAGAATATATGTGACTAGTAAGAATCTTAAAAGCTATGTATTGATATCTGTCTGGAAGTGAGTCAAGTGGGTGTAAAGCCGCATAAACACAGCCGTGAAAAGCAGCTATACCCCATTATAAAAATAAATTACTTTTAAAAACCCGTAAAACAAAGACAGTGAAAGAGAGAGAAATTCTTACAAAATTCGTTCAGGGGCTGTGATGCAACCTGGATTGACCATATCTAGACCCACAGCTGGATGAGACATAAGGGTGGACACACTTGGGGCTGAGAGGTTGGGTGAGGTTGGGTGAGCAAACACAGACCCTTTAAAGTAATACTGCCTGGTACCCATCCCATGGGTGCCAAATCTCCAGGTTCAAGGGCATCTTCCTACATCGAAAACATGCATGAGAAACCCACAAGGTGGTACACCGTGTGATTTTGAAAGGTTTCTAAAACGCACCTCATTTCTCATCTCCTTGTGCTCGGGTTCGCCATTCCAGCTACTTTACTAGCAATCTCCCTACTTGGAGAATCAGCACCTTTAACCTCCTGTTCCCTACAGGTTGCAATTTGTCCTGAGGATGAACGGAAGAGGGGCAACCAATGAGAGACTAGATCTAGGTGTTGGGACAGGCACAGGTCACTCTATTTTCCCATCAGGAAGAAGAATTAACCACAGGCTCAGCCTGCCGCCCAGAAGCAGAATAGGGCCTGAGGCAATCCCGCGCTCTTAAGGCCAGCTCCCAAAAAAGGGAGTTGAAAAATGGAGCCCAGGGACACTGCCATTCACAAACCCGCAGAGTTATAAATGATAAGTCTCGTCCACAAATATATTGAGGGAAGGCAACGAAGAGGATTTGAAAGCAAGGCAGAATTGCAGGAAACAGGTTTCAGGAGGTAGATTCGAATCGCCTTTAAAGCACATGAAAAGTCGCAAAACGTCGACAATGATGCCCTTGGCCAAAAAGGGCGTATGCGTTTTTTCCTGAATATATTCAGGAAAAAACGCATACGCCCTTTTTGGCCAACCAAGCAACCTGGAAAGGCAAATCAGCGCTACAAAGTAGTCTCGCTTCCCATCGGTCAAAAGGGCCATGCTGCAAAAAGTATCAAAACCAGAAATGCAGGACAGGACATGGAGAAATGGCAGCCTTGCTACGCTGATGGGCGGGATGTAAATTGCCAACAGCCACTCTGGAGAAGTGTACGGTGTGTCCTGAAACATCTAAAACACACAGCTTAGGGAGCATAGGGCACGTCCACTCATAGGCGTATAAATTGGGAAAACTAAAAATCAGCAAGACACAGGCACCCCAAAGTTTAGGGCTGCTCTGTTGACAAGAACCTCCACTTCATGACACCTTAAATATCCCAGGAAAGAGGAAAATGGATAAAGAAGTTGTGGTCCTTATGTACAAAGGAATATCACTCAGACATGAAATCAATGTCATAAGGCTAGAAGAAGCAAGATGAGTGGACTTAGGTACGATGATTCTAAGTGAAATAAGTCACACAGAAAAAGACACTTATCATAAGCTATCACTTAGAGAGGGAATGTAAAAACCGCTACACTTGAACTGAATTACAAAACAGAACAGAGTCACACGTTTAGAAAACACACTATGCCTGCTTAACGGGAAAGGTGAGGTGGGGTGATGCATAAAACAAGGGTTTCAAATTGGCTCAGATACCGTTCCATACACCCAATATGTAATAGAAAAGACCGACTAATTGCTTAGTGAACTGGACTCAACACCCCCTATTCACCGCACAAGAATATATGTGACTAGTAAGAATCTTAAAACCTATGTATTGATATCTGTCTGGAAGTGAGTCAAGTGGGTGTAAAGCCGCATAAACACAGCCGTGAAAAGCAGCTATACCCCATTATAAAAATAAATTACTTTTAAAAACCCGTAAAACAAAGACAGTGAAAGAGAGAGAAATTCTTACAAAATTCGTTCAGGGGCTGTGATGCAACCTGGATTGACCATATCTAGACCCACAGCTGGATGAGACATAAGGGTGGACACACTTGGGGCTGAGAGGTTGGGTGAGGTTGGGTGAGCAAACACAGACCCTTTAAAGTAATACTGCCTGGTACCCATCCCATGGGTGCCAAATCTCCAGGTTCAAGGGCATCTTCCTACATCGAAAACATGCATGAGAAACCCACAAGGTGGTACACCGTGTGATTTTGAAAGGTTTCTAAAACGCACCTCATTTCTCATCTCCTTGTGCTCGGGTTCGCCATTCCAGCTACTTTACTAGCAATCTCCCTACTTGGAGAATCAGCACCTTTAACCTCCTGTTCCCTACAGGTTGCAATTTGTCCTGAGGATGAACGGAAGAGGGGCAACCAATGAGAGACTAGATCTAGGTGTTGGGACAGGCACAGGTCACTCTATTTTCCCATCAGGAAGAAGAATTAACCACAGGCTCAGCCTGCCCCCCAGAAGCAGAATAGGGCCTGAGGCAATCCCGCGCTCTTAAGGCCAGCTCCCAAAAAAGGGAGTTGAAAAATGGAGCCCAGGGACACTGCCATTCACAAACCCGCAGAGTTATAAATGATAACTCTCGTCCACAAATATATAGAGGGAAGGCAACGAAGAGGATTTGAAAGCAAGGCAGAATTGCAGGAAACAGGTTTCAGGAGGTAGATTCGAATCGCCTTTAAAGCACATGAAAAGTCGCAAAACGTCGACAATGATGCCCTTGGCCAAAAAGGGCGTATGCGTTTTTTCCTGAATATATTCAGGAAAAAACGCATACGCCCTTTTTGGCCAACCAAGCAACCTGGAAAGGCAAATCAGCGCTACAAAGTAGTCTCGCTTCCCATCGGTCAAAAGGGCCATGCTGCAAAAAGTATCAAAACCAGAAATGCAGGACAGGACATGGAGAAATGGCAGCCTTGCTACGCTGATGGGCGGGATGTAAATTGCCAACAGCCACTCTGGAGAAGTGTACGGTGTGTCCTGAAACATCTAAAACACACAGCTTAGGGAGCATAGGGCACGTCCACTCATGGGCGTATAAATTGGGAAAACTAAAAATCAGCAAGACACAGGCACCCCAAAGTTTAGGGCTGCTCTGTTGACAAGAACCTCCACTTCATGACACCTTAAATATCCCAGGAAAGAGAAAAATGGATAAAGAAGTTGTGGTCCTTATGTACAAAGGAATATCACTCAGACATGAAATCAATGTCATAAGGCTAGAAGAAGCAAGATGAGTGGACTTAGGTACGATGATTCTAAGTGAAATAAGTCACACAGAAAAAGACACTTATCATAAGCTATCACTTATAGAGGGAATGTAAAAACCGCTACACTTGAACTGAATTACAAAACAGAACAGAGTCACACGTTTAGAAAACACACTATGGCTGCTTAACGGGAAAGGTGAGGTGGGGTGATGCATAAAACAAGGGTTTCAAATTGGCTCAGATACCGTTCCATACACCCAATATGTAATAGAAAAGACCGACTCCTTGCTCAGTGAACTGGACTCAACACCCCCTATTCACCGCACAAGAATATATGTGACTAGTAAGAATCTTAAAACCTATGTATTGATATCTGTCTGGAAGTGAGTCAAGTGGGTGTAAAGCCGCATAAACACAGCCGTGAAAAGCAGCTATACCCCATTATAAAAATAAATTACTTTTAAAAACCCGTAAAACAAAGACAGTGAAAGAGAGAGAAATTCTTACAAAATTCGTTCAGGGGCTGTGATGCAACCTGGATTGACCATATCTAGACCCACAGCTGGATGAGACATAAGGGTGGACACTCTTGGGGCTGAGAGGTTGGGTGAGGTTGGGTGAGCAAACGCACAACCTTTAAAGTAATACTGCGTGGTACGCATCCCATGGGTCCCAAATCTCCAGGTTCAAGGGCATCTTCCTACATCGAAAACATACATGAGAAACCCAGAAGATGGTACACCGTGTGATTTTGAAAGGTTTCTAAAAGGCACCTCATTTCTCATCTCCTTGTGCTCGGGTTCGCCATTCCAGGTACTTTACTACCAATCTCCCTACTTGGAGAATCAGCACCTTTAACCTCCTGTTCCCTACAGGTTGCAATTTGTCCTGAGGATGAACGGGAAGAGGGGCAACCAATGAGAGAGTAGATCTAGGTGTTGGGCCAGGCACAGGTCACTCTATTTTACCATCAGGAAGAAGAATTAACCACAGGCTCAGCCTGCCGCCCAGAAGCAGAATAGGGCCTGAGGCAATCCCGCGCTCTTAAGGCCAGCTCCCAAAAAAGCGAGTTGAAAAATGGAGCCCAGGGACACTGCCAATCACAAACCCGCAGAGTTATAAATGATAACTCTCGTCCACAAATATATTGAGGGAAGGCAACGAAGAGGATTTGAAAGCAAGGCAGAATTGCAGGAAACAGGTTTCAGGAGGTAGATTCGAATCGCCTTTAAAGCACATGAAAAGTCGCAAATCGTCGACAATAATGCCCTTGGCCAAAAAGGGCGTATGCGTTTTTTCCTGAATATATTCAGGAAAAAACGCATACGCCCTTTTTGGCCAACCAATCAACCTGGAAAGGCAAATCAGCGCTACAAAGTAGTCTCGCTTCCCATCGGTCAAAAGGGCCATGCTGCAAAAAGTGTCAAAACCAGAAATGCAGGACAGGCCATGGAGAAATGGCAGCCTTGCTACGCTGATGGGTGGGAAGTAAATTGCCAGCAGCCACTCTGGAGAAGTGTACGGTGTGTCCTGAAACATCTAAAACACACAACTTAGGGAGCATAGGGCACGTCCACTCATGGGCGTATAAATTGGGAAAACTAAAAATCAGCAAGACACAGGCACCCCAAAGTTTAGGGCTGCTCTGTTGACAAGAACCTCCACTTCATGACACCTTAAATATCCCAGGAAAGAGAAAAATGGATAAAGACGTTGTGGTCCTTATGTACCATGGAATATCACGCAGACATGAAATCAATATCATAAGGCTAGAAGAAGCAAGATGAGTGGACTTAGGTACGATGATTCTAAGTGAAATAAGTCACACAGAAAAAGACACTTATCGTAAGCTATCACTTATAGAGGGAATGTAAAAACCGCTACACTTGAACTGAGTTACAAAACAGGACAGAATCACACGTTTAGAAAACACACTATGGCTGCTTAACGGGAAAGGTGAGGTGGGGTGATGCATAAAACAAGGGTTTCAAATTCGCTCAGATACCATTACATACACCCAATATGTAATAGAAAAGACCGACTCATTGCTCAGTAAACTGGACTCAACACCCACTATTCACCGCACAAGAATATATGTGACTAGTAAGAATCTTAAAACCTATGTATTGATATCTGTCTGGAAGTGAGTCAAGTGGGTGTAAAGCCGCATAAACACAGCCGTGAAAAGCAGATAACCCCATTATAAAAATAAATTACTTTTAAAAACCCGTAAAACAAAGACAGTGAAAGAGAGAGAAATTCTTACAAAATTCGTTCAGAGGATGTGTTGCAACCTGGATTGACCATATCTAGACCCACAGCTGGATGAGACATAAGGGTGGACACACCTGGGGCTGAGAGGTTGGGAGAGGTTGGGTGAGCAAACACAGACCCTTTAAAGTAATACTGCCTGGTACCCATCCCATGGGTCCCAAATCTCCAGGTTCAAGGACATATTCCTACATCGAAAACATGCATGAGAAACCCACAAGGTGGTACACCGTGTGATTTTGAAAGGTTTCTAAAACGCACCTCATTTCTCATCTCCTTGTGCTCGGGTTCGCCATTCCAGCTACTTTACTAGCAATCTCCCTACTTGGAGAATCAGCACCTTTAACCTCCTGTTCCCTACAGGTTGCAATTTTTCCTGAGGATGAACGGAAGAGGGGCAACCAATGAGAGACTAGATCTAGGTGTTGGGACAGGCACAGGTCACTCTATTTTCCCATCAGGAAGAAGAATTAACCACAGGCTCAGCCTGCCGCCCAGAAGCAGAATAGGGCCTGAGGCAATCCCGTGCTCTTAAGGCCAGCTCCCAAAAAAGGGAGTTGAAAAATGGAGCCCAGGGACACTGCCATTCACAAACCCGCAGAGTTATAAATGATAACTCTCGTCCACAAATATATTGAGGGAAGGCAACGAAGAGGATTTGAAAGCAAGGCAGAATTGCAGGAAACAGGTTTCAGGAGGTAGATTCGAATCGCATTTAAAGCACATGAAAAGTCGCAAAACGTCGACAATGATGCCCTTGGCCAAAAAGGACGTATGCGTTTTTTCCTGAATATATTCAGGAAAAAACGCATATGCCCTTTTTGGCCAACCAAGTAACCTGGAAAGGCAAATCAGTGCTACAAAGTAGTCTCGCTTCCCATCGGTCAAAAGGACCATGCTGCAAAAAGTGTCAAAACCAGAAATGCAGGACAGGCCATGGAGAAATGGCAGCCTTGCTATGCTGATGGGCGGGATGTAAATTGCCAACAGCCACTCTGGAGAAGTGTACGGTGTGTCCTGAAACATCTAAAACACACAGCTTAGGGAGCATAGGGCACATCCACTCATGGGCGTATACATTGGGAAAACTAAAAATCAGCAAGAAACAGGCACTCCAAAGTTTAGGGCTGCTCAGTTGACAAGAACCTCCACTTCATGACACCTTAAATATCCCAGGAAAGAGAAAAATGGATAAAGAAGTTGTGGTCCTTATGTACAATGGAATATCACTCAGACATGAAATCAATGTCATAAGGCTAGAAGAAGCAAGATGAGTGGACTTAGGTACGATGATTCTAAGTGAAATAAGTCACACAGAAAAAGACACTTATCATAAGCTATCACTTATAGAGGGAATGTAAAAACCGCTACACTTGAACTGAATTACAAAACAGAACAGAGTCACACGTTTAGAAAACACACTATGGCTGCTTAACGGGAAAGGTGAGGTGGGGTGATGCATAAAACAAGGGTTTCAAATTGGCTCAGATACCGTTCCATACACCCAATATGTAATAGAAAAGACCGACTCCTTGCTCAGTGAACTGGACTCAACACCCCCTATTCACCGCACAAGAATATATGTGACCAGTAAGAATCTTAAAACCTATGTATTGATATCTGTCTGGAAGTGAGTCAAGTGGGTGTAAAGCCGCATAAACACAGCCGTGAAAAGCAGCTATACCCCATTATAAAAATAAATTACTTTTAAAAACCCGTAAAACAAAGACAGTGAAAGAGAGAGAAATTCTTACAAAATTCGTTCAGGGGCTGTGATGCAACCTGGATTGACCATATCTAGACCCACAGCTGGATGAGACATAAGGGTGGACACACTTGGGGCTGAGAGGTTGGGTGAGGTTGGGTGAGCAAACACAGACCCTTTAAAGTAATACTGCCTGGTACCCATCCCATGGGTGCCAAATCTCCAGGTTCAAGGGCATCTTCCTACATCGAAAACATGCATGAGAAACCCAGAAGGTGGTACACCGTGTGATTTTGAAAGGTTTCTAAAACGCACCTCATTTCTCATCTCCTTGTGCTCGGGTTCGCCATTCCAGCTACTTTACTAGCAATCTCCCTACTTGGAGAATCAGCACCTTTAACCTCCTGTTCCCTACAGGTTGCAATTTGTCCTGAGGATGAACGGAAGAGGGGCAACCAATGAGAGACTAGATCTAGGTGTTGGGACAGGCACAGGTCACTCTATTTTCCCATCAGGAAGAAGAATTAACCACAGGCTCAGCCTGCCCCCCAGAAGCAGAATAGGGCCTGAGGCAATCCCGCGCTCTTAAGGCCAGCTCCCAAAAAAGGGAGTTGAAAAATGGAGCCCAGGGACACTGCCATTCACAAACCCGCAGAGTTATAAATGATAACTCTCGTCCACAAATATATTGAGGGAAGGCAACGAAGAGGATTTGAAAGCAAGGCAGAATTGCAGGAAACAGGTTTCAGGAGGTAGATTCGAATCGCCTTTAAAGCACATGAAAAGTCGCAAAACGTCGACAATGATGCCCTTGGCCAAAAAGGGCGTATGCGTTTTTTCCTGAATATATTCAGGAAAAAACGCATACGCCCTTTTTGGCCAACCAAGCAACCTGGAAAGGCAAATCAGCGCTACAAAGTAGTCTCGCTTCCCATCGGTCAAAAGGGCCATGCTGCAAAAAGTATCAAAACCAGAAATGCAGGACAGGACATGGAGAAATGGCAGCCTTGCTACGCTGATGGGCGGGATGTAAATTGCCAACAGCCACTCTGGAGAAGTGTACGGTGTGTCCTGAAACATCTAAAACACACAGCTTAGGGAGCATAGGGCACGTCCACTCATGGGCGTATAAATTGGGAAAACTAAAAATCAGCAAGACACAGGCACCCCAAAGTTTAGGGCTGCTCTGTTGACAAGAACCTCCACTTCATGACACCTTAAATATCCCAGGAAAGAGAAAAATGGGTAAAGAAGTTGTGGTCCTTATGTACAAAGGAATATCACTCAGACATGAAATCAATGTCATAAGGCTAGAAGAAGCAAGATGAGTGGACTTAGGTACGATGATTCTAAGTGAAATAAGTCACACAGAAAAAGACACTTATCATAAGCTATCACTTATAGAGGGAATGTAAAAACCGCTACACTTGAACTGAATTACAAAACAGAACAGAGTCACACGTTTAGAAAACACACTATGGCTGCTTAACGGGAAAGGTGAGGTGGGGTGATGCATAAAACAAGGGTTTCAAATTGGCTCAGATACCGTTCCATACACCCAATATGTAATAGAAAAGACCGACTCCTTGCTCAGTGAACTGGACTCAACACCCCCTATTCACCGCACAAGAATATATGTGACTAGTAAGAATCTTAAAACCTATGTATTGATATCTGTCTGGAAGTGAGTCAAGTGGGTGTAAAGCCGCATAAACACAGCCGTGAAAAGCAGCTATACCCCATTATAAAAATAAATTACTTTTAAAAACCCGTAAAACAAAGACAGTGAAAGAGAGAGAAATTCTTACAAAATTCGTTCAGGGGCTGTGATGCAACCTGGATTGACCATATCTAGACCCACAGCTGGATGAGACATAAGGGTGGACACACTTGGGGCTGAGAGGTTGGGTGAGGTTGGGTGAGCAAACACAGACCCTTTAAAGTAATACTGCCTGGTACCCATCCCATGGGTCCCAAATCTCCAGGTTCAAGGGCATATTCCTACATCGAAAACATGCATGAGAAACCCAGAAGGTGGTACACCGTGTGATTTTGAAAGGTTTCTAAAACGCACCTCATTTCTCATCTCCTTCTGCTCGGGTTCGCCATTCCAGCTACTTTACTAGCAATCTCCCTACTTGGAGAATCAGCACCTTTAACCTCCTGTTCCCTACAGGTTGCAATTTGTCCTGAGGATGAATGGAAGAGGGGCAACCAATGAGAGACTAGATCTAGGTGTTGGGACAGGCACAGGTCACTCTATTTTCCCATCAGGAAGAAGAATTAACCACAGGCTCAGCCTGCCGCCCAGAAGCAGAATAGGGCCTGAGGCAATCCCGCGCTCTTAAGGCCAGCTCCCAAAAAAGGGAGTTGAAAAATGGAGCCCAGGGACACTGCCATTCACAAACCCGCAGAGTTATAAATGATAACTCTCGTCCACAAATATATTGAGGGAAGGCAACGAAGAGGATTTGAAAGCAAGGCAGAATTGCAGGAAACAGGTTTCAGGAGGTAGATTCGAATCGCCTTTAAAGCACATGAAAAGTCGCAAAACGTCGACAATGATGCCCTTGGCCAAAAAGGGCGTATGCGTTTTTTCCTGAATATATTCAGGAAAAAACGCATACGCCCTTTTTGGCCAACCAAGCGACCTGGAAAGGCAAATCAGCGCTACAAAGTAGTCTCGCTTCCCATCGGTCAAAAGGGCCATGCTGCAAAAAGTATCAAAACCAGAAATGCAGGACAGGACATGGAGAAATGGCAGCCTTGCTACGCTGATGGGCGGGATGTAAATTGCCAACAGCCACTCTGGAGAAGTGTACGGTGTGTCCTGAAACATCTAAAACACACAGCTTAGGGAGCATAGGGCACGTCCACTCATGGGTGTATAAATTGGGAAAACTAAAAATCAGCAAGACACAGGCACCCCAAAGTTTAGGGCTGCTCTGTTGACAAGAACCTCCACTTCATGACACCTTAAATATCCCAGGAAAGAGAAAAATGGATAAAGAAGTTGTGGTCCTTATGTACAAAGGAATATCACTCAGACATGAAATCAATGTCATAAGGCTAGAAGAAGCAAGATGAGTGGACTTAGGTACGATGATTCTAAGTGAAATAAGTCACACAGAAAAAGACACTTATCATAAGCTATCACTTAGAGAGGGAATGTAAAAACCGCTACACTTGAACTGAATTACAAAACAGAACAGAGTCACACGTTTAGAAAACACACTATGGCTGCTTAACGGGAAAGGTGAGGTGGGGTGATGCATAAAACAAGGGTTTCAAATTGGCTCAGATACCGTTCCATACACCCAATATGTAATAGAAAAGACCGACTCCTTGCTCAGTGAACTGGACTCAACACCCCCTATTCACCGCACAAGAATATATGTGACTAGTAAGAATCTTAAAACCTATGTATTGATATCTGTCTGGAAGTGAGTCAAGTGGGTGTAAAGCCGCATAAACACAGCCGTGAAAAGCAGCTATACCCCATTATAAAAATAAATTACTTTTAAAAACCCGTAAAACAAAGACAGTGAAAGAGAGAGAAATTCTTACAAAATTAGTTCAGAGGCTGTGATGCAACCTGGATTGACCATATCTAGACCCACAGCTGGATGAGACATAAGGGTGGACACACTTGGGGCTGAGAGGTTGGGTGAGGTTGGGTGAGCAAACACAGACCCTTTAAAGTAATACTGCGTGGTACCCATCCCATGGGTCCCAAATCTCCAGGTTCAAGGGCATCTTTCTACATCGAAAACATGCATGAGAAACCCAGAAGATGGTACACCGTGTGATTTTGAAAGGTTTCTAAAACGCACCTCATTTCTCATCTCCTTGTGTTCGGGTTCGCCATTCCAGCTACTTTACTAGCAATCTCCCTACTTGGAGAATCAGCACCTTTAACCTCCTGTTCCCTACAGGTTGCAATTTGTCCTGAGGATGAACGGAAGAGGGGCAACCAATGAGAGACTAGATCTAGGTGTTGGGACAGGCACAGGTCACTCTATTTTCCCATCAGGAAGAAGAATTAACCACAGGCTCAGCCTGCCGCCCAGAAGCAGAATAGGGCCTGAGGCAATCCCGCGTTTTTGCGGCCATCTCCCAAAAAAGCGAGTTGAAAAATGGAGCCCAGGGATACTGCCATTCACAAACCCGCAGAGTTATAAATGATAACTCTCGTCCACAAATATATTGAGGGAAGGCAACGAAGAGGATTTGAAAGCAAGGCAGAATTGCAGGAAACAGGTTTCAGGAGGTAGATTCGAATCGCCTTTAAAGCACATGAAAAGTCGCAAAACGTCGACAATGATGCCCTTGGCCAAAAAGGGCGTATGCGTTTTTTCCTGAATATATTCAGGAAAAAACGCATACGCCCTTTTTGGCCAACCAAGCAACCTGGAAAGGCAAATCAGCGCTACAAAGAAGTCTCGCTTCCCATCGGTCAAAAGGGCCATGCTGCAGAAAGTGTCAAAACCAGAAATGCAGGACAGGCCATAGAGAAATGGCAGCCTTGCTACGCTGATGGGCGGGATGTAAATTGCCAACAGCCACTCTGGAGAAGTGTACTGTGTGTCCTGAAACATCGAAAAAACACAGCTTAGGGAGCATAGGGCACGTCCACTCATGGGCGTATAAATTGGGAAAACTAAAAATCAGGAAGACACAGGCACCCCAAAGTTTAGGGCTGCTCTGTTGACAAGAACCTCCACTTCATGACACCTTAAATATCCCAGGAAAGAGAAAAATGGATAAAGAAGTTGTGGTCCTTATGTACAATGGAATATCACTCAGACATGAAATCTATATCATAAGGCTAGTAGAAGCAAGATGAGTGGATTTAGGTACGACGATTCTAAGTGAAATAAGTCAAACAGAAAAAGACACTTATCATAAGCTATCACTTATAGAGGGAATGTAAAAACCGCTACACTTGAACTGAATTACAAAACAGAACAGAGTCTCACGTTTAGAAAACACACTATGGCTGCTTAACGGGAAAGGTGAGGTGGGGGGATGCATAAAACAAGGTTTTCAAATTCGCTCAGATACCGTTCCATACACCCAATATGTAATAGACAAGACCTCCTCCTTGCTCAGTGAACTGGACTCAACACCCCCTATTCACCGCACAAGAATATATGTGACTAGTAAGAATCTTAAAACCTATGTATTGATATCTGTCTGGAAGTGAGTCAAGTGGGTGTAAAGCCGCATAAACACAGCCGTGAAAAGCAGATAACCCCATTATAAAAATAAATTACTTTTAAAAACCCGTAAAACAAAGACAGTGAAAGAGAGAGAAATTCTTACAAAATTCGTTCAGAGGCTGTGATGCAACCTGGATTGACCATATCTAGACCCACACCTGGATGAGACATAAGGGTGGACACACTTGGGGCTGAGAGGTTGGGTGAGGTTGGGTGAGCAAACACAGACCCTTTAAAGTAATACTGCGTGGTACCCATCCCATGGGTCCCAAATCTCCAGGTTCAAGGGCATCTTTCTACATCGAAAACATGCATGAGAAACCCAGAAGATGGTACACCGTGTGATTTTGAAAGGTTTCTAAAACGCACCTCATTTCTCATCTCCTTGTGTTCGGGTTCGCCATTCCAGCTACTTTACTAGCAATCTCCCTACTTGGAGAATCAGCACCTTTAACCTCCTGTTCCCTACAGGTTGCAATTTGTCCTGAGGATGAACGGAAGAGGGGCAACCAATGAGAGACTAGATCTAGGTGTTGGGACAGGCACAGGTCACTCTATTTTCCCATCAGGAAGAAGAATTAACCACAGGCTCAGCCTGCCGCCCAGAAGCAGAATAGGGCCTGAGGCAATCCCGCGCTCCTGCGGCCAGCTCCCAAAAAAGCGAGTTGAAAAATGGAGCCCAGGGACACTGCCATTCACAAACCCGCAGAGTTATAAATGATAACTCTCGTCCACAAATATATTGAGGGAAGGCAACGAAGAGGATTTGAAAGCAAGGCAGAATTGCAGGAAACAGGTTTCAGGAGGTAGATTCGAATCGCCTTTAAAGCACATGAAAAGTCGCAAAACGTCGACAATGATGCCCTTGGCCAAAAAGGGCGTATGCGTTTTTTCCTGAATATATTCAGGAAATAACGCATACGCCCTTTTTGGCCAACCAATCAACCTGGAAAGGCAAATCAGCGCTACAAAGAAGTCTCGCTTCCCATCGGTCAAAAGGGCCATGCTGCAGAAAGTGTCAAAACCAGAAATGCAGGACAGGCCATAGAGAAATGGCAGCATTGCTACGCTGATGGGCGGGATGTAAATTGCCAACAGCCACTCTGGAGAAGTGTACGGTGTGTCCTGAAACATCGAAAAAACACAGCTTAGGGAGCATAGGGCACGTCCACTCATGGGCGTATAAATTGGGAAAACTAAAAATCAGGAAGACACAGGCACCCCAAAGTTTAGGGCTGCTCTGTTGACAAGAACCTCCACTTCATGACACCTTAAATATCCCAGGAAAGAGAAAAATGGATAAAGAAGTTGTGGTCCTTATGTACAATGGAATATCACTCAGACATGAAATCTATATCATTAGGCTAGTAGAAGCAAGATGAGTGGATTTAGGTACGACGATTCTAAGTGAAATAAGTCACACAGAAAAAGACACTTATCATAAGCTATCACTTATAGAGGGAATGTAAAAACCGCTACACTTGAACTGAATTACAAAACAGAACAGAGTCTCACGTTTAGAAAACACACTATGGCTGCTTAACGGGAAAGGTGAGGTGGGGGGATGCATAAAACAAGGTTTTCAAATTCGCTCAGATACCGTTCCATACACCCAATATGTAATAGACAAGACCTCCTCCTTGCTCAGTGAACTGGACTCAACACCCCCTATTCACCGCACAAGAATATATGTGACTAGTAAGAATCTTAAAACCTATGTATTGATATCTGTCTGGAAGTGAGTCAAGTGGGTGTAAAGCCGCATAAACACAGCCGTGAAAAGCAGATAACCCCATTATAAAAATAAATTACTTTTAAAAACCCGTAAAACAAAGACAGTGAAAGAGAGAGAAATTCTTACAAAATTCGTTCAGAGGCTGTGATGCAACCTGGATTGACCATATCTAGACCCACAGCTGGATGAGACATAAGGGTGGACACACTTGGGGCTGAGAGGTTGGGTGAGGTTGGGTGAGCAAACACAGACCCTTTAAAGTAATACTGCGTGGTACCCATCCCATGGGTCCCAAATCTCCAGGTTCAAGGGCATCTTTCTACATCGAAAACATGCATGAGAAACCCAGAAGATGGTACACCGTGTGATTTTGAAAGGTTTCTAAAACGCACCTCATTTCTCATCTCCTTGTGTTCGGGTTCGCCATTCCAGCTACTTTACTAGCAATCTCCCTACTTGGAGAATCAGCACCTTTAACCTCCTGTTCCCTACAGGTTGCAATTTGTCCTGAGGATGAACGGAAGAGGGGCAACCAATGAGAGACTAGATCTAGGTGTTGGGACAGGCACAGGTCACTCTATTTTCCCATCAGGAAGAAGAATTAACCACAGGCTCAGCCTGCCGCCCAGAAGCAGAATAGGGCCTGAGGCAATCCCACGCTCCTGCGGCCAGCTCCCAAAAAAGCGAGTTGAAAAATGGAGCCCAGGGACACTGCCATTCACAAACCCGCAGAGTTATAAATGATAACTCTCGTCCACAAATATATTGAGGGAAGGCAACGAAGAGGATTTGAAAGCAAGGCAGAATTGCAGGAAACAGGTTTCAGGAGGTAGATTCGAATCACCTTTAAAGCACATGAAAAGTCGCAAAACGTCGACAATGATGCCCTTGGCCAAAAAGGGCGTATGCGTTTTTTCCTGAATATATTCAGGAAAAAACGCATACGCCCTTTTTGGCCAACCAAGCAACCTGGAAAGGCAAATCAGCGCTACAAAGAAGTCTCGCTTCCCATCGGTCAAAAGGGCCATGCTGCAGAAAGTGTCAAAACCAGAAATGCAGGACAGGCCATAGAGAAATGGCAGCCTTGCTACGCTGATGGGCGGGATGTAAATTGCCAACAGCCACTCTGGAGAAGTGTACGGTGTGTCCTGAAACATCGAAAAAACACAGCTTAGGGAGCATAGGGCACGTCCTCTCATGGGCGTATAAATTGGGAAAACTAAAAATCAGCAAGACACAGGCACTCCAAAGTTTAGGGCTGCTCTGTTGACAAGAACCTCCACTTCATGACACCTTAAATATCCCAGGAAAGAGAAAAATGGATAAAGAAGTTGTGGTCCTTATGTACAATGGAATATCACTCAGACATGAAATCAATGTCATAAGGCTAGTAGAAGCAAGATGAGTGGATTTAGGTACGACGATTCTAAGTGAAATAAGTCACACAGAAAAAGACACTTATCATAAGCTATCACTTATAGAGGGAATGTAAAAACCGCTACACTTGAACTGAATTACAAAACAGAACAGAGTCTCACGTTTAGAAAACACAATATGGCTGCTTAACGGGAAAGGTGAGGTGGGGTGATGCATAAAACAAGGTTTTCAAATTCGCTCAGATACCGTTCCATACACCCAATATGTAATAGACAAGACCTACTCCTTGCTCAGTGAACTGGACTCAACACCCCCTATTCACCGCACAAGAATATATGTGACTAGTAAGAATCTTAAAACCTATGTATTGATATCGGTCTGGAAGTGAGTCAAGTGGGTGTAAAGCCGCATAAACACAGCCGTGAAAAGCAGATAACCCCATTATAAAAATAAATTACTTTTAAAAACCCGTAAAACAAAGACAGTGAAAGAGAGAGAAATTCTTACAAAATTCGTTCAGAGGCTGTGATGCAACCTGGATTGACCATATCTAGACCCACAGCTGGATGAGACATAAGGGTGGACACACTTGGGGCTGAGAGGTTGGGTGAGGTTGGGTGAGCAAACACAGACCCTTTAAAGTAATACTGCGTGGTACCCATCCCATGGGTCCCAAATCTCCAGGTTCAAGGGCATCTTCCTACATCGAAAACATGCATGAGAAACCCAGAAGATGGTACACCGTGTGATTTTGAAAGGTTTCTAAAACGCACCTCATTTCTCATCTCCTTGTGTTCGGGTTCGCCATTCCAGCTACTTTACTAGCAATCTCCCTACTTGGAGAATCAGCACCTTTAACCTCCTGTTCCGTACAAGTTGCAATTTGTCCTGAGGATGAAAGGGAAGAGGGGCAACCAATGAGAGACTAGATCTAGGTGTTGGGACAGGCACAGGTCACTCTATTTTCCCATCATGAAGAAGAATTAACCACAGGCTCAGCCTGCCGCCCAGAAGCAGAATAGGGCCTGAGGCAATCCCGCGCTCTTAAGGCCAGCTCCCAAAAAAGGGAGTTGAAAAATGGAGCCCAGGGACACTGCCATTCACAAACCCGCAGAGTTATAAATGATAACTCTCGTCCACAAATATATTGAGGGAAGGCAACGAAGAGGATTTGAAAGCAAGCAGAATTGCAGGAAACAGGTTTCAGGAGGTAGATTCGAATCGCCTTTAAAGCACATGAAAAGTCGCAAAACTTCGACAATGATGCCCTTGGCCAAAAAGGGCGTATGCGTTTTTTCCTGAATATATTCAGGAAAAAACACATACGCCGTTTTTGGCCAACCAAGCAACCTGGAAAGGCAAATCAACGCTACAAAGTAGTCTCGCTTCCCATCGGTCAAAAGGGCCATGCTGCAAAAAGTGTCAAAACCAGAACTGCAGGACAGGCCATGGAGAAATGGCAGCCTTGCTACGCTGATGGGCGGGATGTAAATTGCCAACAGCCACTCTGGAGAAGTGTACGGTATGTCCTGAAACATCTAAAACACACAGCTTAGGGAGCATAGGGCACGTCCACTCATGGGCGTATAAATTGGGAAAACTAAAAATCAGCAAGACACAGGCACCCCAAAGTTTAGGGCTGCTCTGTTGACAAGAACCTCCACTTCATGACACCTTAAATATCCCAGGAAAGAGAAAAATGGATAAAGAAGTTGTGGTCCTTATGTACAATGGAATATCACTCAGACATGAAATCAATGTCATAAGGCTACTAGAAGCAAGATGAGTGGATTTAGGTACGACGATTCTAAGTGAAATAAGTCACAGAGAAAAAGACACTAATCATAAGCTATCACTTATAGAGGGAATGTAAAAACCGCTACACTTGAACTGAATTACAAAACAGAAGAGAGTCACACGTTTAGAAAACACACTATGGCTGCTAAAGGGGAAAGGTGAGGTGGGGTGATGCATAAAACAAGGGTTTCATATTAGCTCAGATACCGTTCCATACACCCAATATGTAATAGACAAGACCTACTCCTTGCTCAGTGAACTGGACTCAACACCCCCTATTCACCACACAAGAATATATCTGACTAGTAAGAATCTTAAAACCTATGTATTGATATCTCTCTGGAAGTGAGTCAAGGGGGTGTAAAGGCGCATAAACACAGCCGTGAAAAGCAGCTAAACCCCATTATAAAAATAAATTACTTTTAAAAACCCGTAAAACAAAGACAGTGAAAGAGAGAGAAATTCTTAAAAATTCGTTCAGAGGCCGTGATGCAACCTGGATTGACCATATCTAGACCCACAGCTGGATGAGACATATGGGTGGACACACTTGGGGTTGAGAGTTTGGGTGACGTTGGGTGAGCAAACACAGACCCTTTAAAGTAATACTGCGTGGTACCCATCCCATGGGTCCCAAATCTCCAGATTCAACGGCATTTTCCTACATCGAAAACAAGCATGAGAAACCCAGAAGATGGTACACCGTGTGATTTTGAAAGGTTTCTAATATGCACCTCATTTCTCATCTCCTTGTGTTCGGGTTCGCCATTCCAGCTACTTTACTAGCAATCTCCCTACTTGGAGAATCAGCACCTTTAACCTCCTGTTCCCTACAGGTTGCAATTTGTCCTGAGGATGAACGGCAAGAGGGGCAACAAATGAGAGACTAGATCTAGGTGTTGGGACAGGCACAGGTCACTCTATTTTCCCATCAGGAAGAAGAATTAACCACAGGCTCAGCCTGCCGCCGGGAACCAGAAAAGGGCCTTAAGCAATCCCGTGCTTTTGCGGCCAGCTCCCAAAATAGACAGTTGAAAAATTGAGCTCAGGGGCACTGCAATTCACAAACCTGCTGAGTTATAAATGATAACTCTCGTCCACAAATATATTGAGGGAGGGCAACGAAGAGGATTTGAAAGCAAGGCCGAATTGCAGGAAACAGGTTTCAGGAGGTAGATTCGAATCGCCTTTAAAGCACATGAAAGCCGGCAAAACGTCGACAATGATGCCCTTGGCCAAAAAGGGCGTATGTGTTTTTTCCTGAATATATTCAGGAAAAAACGCATACGCCCTTTTTGGCCAACCAATCAACCTGGAAAGGCAAATCAGCGCTACAAAGAAGTCTCGCTTCCCATCGATCAAAAGGGCCATGCTGCAAAAAGTGTCAAAACCAGAAATGCAGGACAGGCCATGGAGAAATGGCAGCCTTGCTACACTGATGGGTGGGATGTAAATTGCCAACAGCCACTCTGGAGAAGTGTACGGTGTGTCCTGAAACATCGAAAAAACACAGCTTAGGGAGCATAGGGCACGTCCACTCATGGGCGTATAAATTGGGAAAATTAAAAATCAGCAAGACACAGGCACCCCAAAGTTTAGGGCTGCTCTGTTGACAAGAACCTCCACTTCATGACACCTTAAATATCCCAGGAAAGAGAAAAATGGATAAAGAAGTTGTGGTCCTTGAGTACAATGGAATATCACTCAGACATGAAATCAATGTCATAAGGCTAGGAGAAGCAAGATGATTGGATTTAGGTACGACGATTCTAAGTGAAATAAGTCACACAGAAAAAGACACTTATCATAAGCTATCACTTATAGAGGGAATGTAAAAACCGCTACACTTGAACTGAATTACAAAACAGAACAGAATCACACGTTTAGAAAACACACTATGGCTGCTTAACGGGAAAGGAGAGGTGGGGTGATGCATAAAACAAGGGTTTCAAATTGGCTCAGATACCGTTCCATACACCCAATATGTAATAGAAAAGACCGACTCCTTGCTCAGTGAACTGGACTCAACACCCCCTATTCACCGCAGAAGAATATATGTGACTAGTAAGAATCTTAAAACCTATGTATTGATATCTGTCTGGAAGTGAGTCAAGTGGGTGTAAAGCCGCATAAACACAGCCGGGAAAAGCAGCTATACCCCATTATAAAAATAAATTACTTTTAAAAACCCGTAAAACAAAGACAGTGAAAGAGAGAGAAATTCTTACAAAATTCGTTCAGGGGCTGTGATGCAACCTGGATTGACCATATCTAGACCCACAGCTGGATGAGACATAAGGGTGGACACACTTGGGGCTGAGAGGTTGGGTGAGGTTGGGTGAGCAAACACAGACCCTTTAAAGTAATACTGCCTGGTACCCATCCCATGGGTGCCAAATCTCCAGGTTCAAGGGCATCTTCCTACATCGAAAACATGCATGAGAAACCCAGAAGATGGTACACCGTGTGATGTTGAAAGGTTTCTAAAACGCACCTCATTTCTCATCTCCTTGTGCTCGGGTTCGCCATTTCAGGTACTTTACTAGCAATCTCCCTACTTGGAGAATCAGCACCTTTAACCTCCTGTTCCCTACAGGTTGCAATTTGTCCTGAGGATGAACGGGAAGAGGGGCAACCAATGAGAGACTAGATCTAGGTGTTGGGACAGGCACAGGTCACTGTATTTTCCCATGGGGAAGAAGAATTAACCACAGTCTCAGCCTGCCGCCCAGAAGCAGAATAGGGCCTGAGGCAATCCCGCGCTCTTGCGGCCAGCTCCCAAAAAAGCTAGTTGAAAAATGGAGCCCAGGGACACTGCCATTCACAAAACCGCAGAGTTATAAATGATAACTCTCGTCCACAAATATATTGAGGGAAGGCAATGAAGAGGATTTGAAAGCAAGGCAGAATTGCAGGAAACAGGTTTCAGGAGGTAGATTCGAATCGCCTTTAAAGCACATGAAAAGTCGCAAAACGTCGACAATGATGCCCTTGGCCAAAAAGGGCGTATGCGTTTTTTCCTGAATATATTCAGGAAAAAACGCATACGCCCTTTTTGGCCAACCAAGCAACCTGGAAAGGCAAATCAGCGCTACAAAGTAGTCTCGCTTCCCATCGGTCAAAAGGGCCATGCTGCAAAAAGTGTGAAAACCAGAAATGCAGGACAGGCCATGGAGAAATGGCAGCCTTGCTATGCTGACGGGCGGGATGTAAATTGCCAACAGCCACTCTGGAGAAGTGTACGGTGTGTCCTGAAACATCTAAAACACACAGCTTAGGGAGCATAGGGCACGTCCACTCATGGGCGTATAAATTGGGAAAACTAAAAATCAGCAAGACACAGGCACCCCAAAGTTTAGGGCTGCTCTGTTGACAAGAACCTCCACTTGATTACACCTTAAATATCCCAGGAAAGAGAAAAATGGATAAAGAAGTTGTGGTCCTTATGTACAATGGAATATCACTCAGACATGAAATCAATGACATAAGGCTACTAGAAGCAAGATGAGTGGTTTTAGGAACGACGATTCTAAGTGAAATAAGTCACACAGAAAAAGACACTTATCATAAGCTATCACTTATAGAGGGAATGTAAAAACCGCTACACTTGAACTGAATTACAAAACAGAACAGAGTCACACGTTTAGAAAACACACTATGGCTGCTTAACGGGAAAGGTGAGGTGGGGTGATGCATAAAACAAGGTTTTCAAATTCGTTCAGATAACGTTCCATACACCCAATATGTAATAGACAAGACCTACTCCTTGCTCAGTGAACTGGACACAACACCCCCTATTCACCGCACAAGAATATATCTGACTAGTAAGAATCGTAAAACCTATGTATTGATATCTCTCTGGAAGTGAGTCAAGTGGGTGTAAAGCCGCATAAACACAGCCGTGAAAGGCAGCTAAACCCCATTATAAAAATAAATTACTTTTAAAAACCCGTAAAACAAAGACAGTGAAAGAGAGAGAAATACTTACAAAATTCGTTCAGGGGCTGTGATGCAACCTGGATTGACCATATCTAGACCCACAGCTGGATGAGACATATGGGTGGACACTCTTGGGGTTGAGAGGTTGGGTGACGTTGGGTGAGCAAACACAGACCCTTTAAAGTAATACTGCGTGGTACCCATCCCATGGGTCCCAAATCTCCAGATTCAACGGCATTTTCCTACATCGAAAACATGCATGAGAAACCCAGAAGATGGTACACCGTGTGATTTTGAAAGGTTTCTAATATGCACCTCATTTCTCATCTCCTTGTGTTCGGGTTCGCCATTCCAGCTACTTTACTAGCAATCTCCCTACTTGGAGAATCAGCACCTTTAACCTCCTGTTCCCTACAGGTTGCAATTTGTCCTGAGGATGAACGGCAAGAGGGGCAACAAATGAGAGACTAGATCTTGGTGTTGGGACCGGCAGAGGTCACTCTATTTTCCCATCAGGAAGAAGAATTAACCACAGGCTCAGCCTGCCGCCGGGAACCAGAAAAGGGCCTTAAGCAATCCCGTGCTTTTGCGGCCAGCTCCCAAAATAGACAGTTGAAAAATGGAGCTCAGGGGCACTGCAATTCACAAACCTGCTGAGTTATAAATGATAACTCTCGTCCACAAATATATTGAGGGAGGGCAACGAAGAGGATTTGAAAGCAAGGCCGAATTGCAGGAAACAGGTTTCAGGAGGTAGATTCGAATCGCCTTTAAAGCACATGAAAGGCGGCAAAACGTCGACAATGATGCCCTTGGCCAAAAAGGGCGTATGTGTTTTTTCCTGAATATATTCAGGAAAAAACGCATACGCCCTTTTTGGCCAACCAAGCAACGTGGAAAGGCAAATCAGCGCTACAAAGAAGTCTCGCTTCCCATCGGTCAAAAGGGCCATGCTGCAAAAAGTGTCAAAACCAGAAATGCAGGACAGGCCATGGAGAAATGGCAGCCTTGCTACACTGATGGGTGGGATGTAAATTGCCAACAGCCACTCTGGAGAAGTGTGCGGTGTGTCCTGAAACATCGAAAAAACACAGCTTAGGGAGCATAGGGCACGTCCACTCATGGGCGTATAAATTGGGATAACTAAAAATCAGCAAAACACAGGCACCCCAAAGTTTAGGGCTGCTCTGTTGACAAGAACCTCCACTTCATGACACCTTAAATATCCCAGGAAAGAGAAAAATGGATAAAGAAGTTGTGGTCCTTGTGTACAATGGAATATCACTCAGACATGAAATCAATGTCATAAGGCTAGGAGAAGCAAGATGATTGGATTTAGGTACGACAATTC
Source organism: Eschrichtius robustus (assembly GCF_028021215.1). Classification (NCBI taxonomy): domain Eukaryota; kingdom Metazoa; phylum Chordata; class Mammalia; order Artiodactyla; family Eschrichtiidae; genus Eschrichtius; species Eschrichtius robustus. Next base: position 590,079 of record NW_027175211.1, read on the forward strand.
TAAGTGAAATAAGTCACACAGAAAAAGACACTTATCATAAGCTATCACTTATAGAGGGAATGTAAAAACCGCTACACTTGAACTGAATTACAAAACAGAACAGAATCACACGTTTAGAAAACACACTATGGCTGCTTAACGGGAAAGGTGAGGTGGGGTGATGCATAAAACAAGGGTTTCAAATTGGCTCAGATACCGTTCCATACACCCAATATGTAATAGAAAAGACCGACTCCTTGCTCAGTGAACTGGACTCAACACCCCCTATTCACCGCACAAGAATATATGTGACTAGTAAGAATCTTAAAACCTATGTATTGATATCTGTCTGGAAGTGAGTCAAGTGGGTGTAAAGCCGCATAAACACAGCCGGGAAAAGCAGCTATACCCCATTATAAAAATAAATTACTTTTAAAAACCCGTAAAACAAAGACAGTGAAAGAGAGAGAAATTCTTACAAAATTCGTTCAGGGGCTGTGATGCAACCTGGATTGACCATATCTAGACCCACAGCTGGATGAGACATAAGGGTGGACACTCTTTGGGCTGAGAGGTTGGGTGAGCAAACGCAGACCCTTTAAAGTAATACTGCGTGGTACCCATCCCATGGGTCCCAAATCTCCAGGTTCAAGGGCATCTTCCTACATCAAAAACATGCATGAGAAACCCAGAAGATGGTACACCGTGTGATTTTGAAAGGTTTTTAAAACGCTCCTCATTTCTCATCTCCTTGTGCTCGGGTTCGCCATTCCAGCTACTTTACTAGCAAACTCCCTACGTGGAGAATTAGCACCTTTAACCTCCTGTTCCCTACAGGTTGCAATTTGTCCTGAGGATGAACGGGAAGAGGGGCAACCAATGAGAGACTAGATCTAGGTGTTGGGACAGGCACAGGTCACTCTATATTCCCATCAGGAAGAAGAATTAACCACAGGCTCAGCCTGCCGCCCAGAAGCAGAATAGGGCCTGAGGAAATCCCGCGCTCTTACGGCCAGCTCCCGAAAACGGAGTTGAAAAATGGAGCCCAGGTACACTGCCATTCACAAACCCGCAGAGTTATAAATGATAACTCTCGTCCACAAATATATTGAGGGAAGGCAACGAAGAGGATTTGAAAGCAAGGCAGAATTGCAGGAAACAGGTTTCAGGAGGTAGATTCGAATCGCCTTTAAAGCACATGAAAACTGGCAAAACGTCGACAATGATGCCCTTGGCCAAAAAGGGCGTATGCGTTTTTTCCTGAATATATTCAGGAAAAAACGCATACGCCCTTTTTGGCCAACCAAGCAACCTGGAAAGGCAAATCAGCGCTACAAAGTAGTCTCGCTTCCCATCGGTCAAAAGGGTCATGCTGCAAAAAGTGTGAAAACCAGAAATGCAGGACAGGCCATGGAGAAATGGCAGCCTTGCTACGCTGATGGGCGGGATGTAAATTGCCAACAGCCACTCTGGAGAAGTGTACGGTGTGTCGTGAAACATCTAAAACACACAGCTTAGGGAGCATAGGGCACGTCCACTCATGGGCGTATAAATTGGGAAAACTAAAAATCAGCAAGACACAGGCACCCCAAAGTTTAGGGCTGCTCTGTTGACAAGAACCTCCTCTTCATGACACCTTAAATATCCCAGGAAAGAGAAAAATGGATAAAGAAGTTGTGGTCCTTATGTACAATGGAATATCACTCAGACATGAAATCAATGTCATAAGGCTACTAGAAGCAAGATGAGTGGATTTAGGTACGACGATTCTAAGTGAAATAAGTCACACAGAAAAAGACACTTATCATAAGCTATCACTTATAGAGGGAATGTAAAAACCGCTACACTTGAACTGAATTACAAAACAGAAGAGAGTCACACGTTTAGAAAACACACTATGGCTGCTTAAGGGGAAAGGTGAGGTGGGGTGATGCATAAAACAAGGGTTTCAAATTCGTTCAGATACCGTTCCATACACCCAATATGTAATAGACAAGACCTACTCCTTGCTCAGTGAACTGGACTCAACATCCCCTATTCACCACACAAGAATATATCTGACTAGTAAGAATCTTAAAACCTATGTATTGATATCTCTCTGGAAGTGAGTCAAGTGGGTGTAAAGCCGCATAAACACAGCCGTGAAAAGCAGCTAAACCCCATTATAAAAATAAATTACTTTTAAAAACCCGTAAAACAAAGAGAGTGAAAGAGAGAGAAATTCTTACCAAATTCGTTCAGGGGCTGTGATGCAAACTGGATTGACCATATCTAGACCCACAGCTGGATGAGACATAAGGGTGGACACTCTTGGGGTTGAGAGGATGGGTGACGTTGGGTGAGCAAACACAGACCCTTTAAAGTAATACTGCATCGTACCCATCCCATGGGTCCCAAATCTCCAGATTCAACGGCATTTTCCTACATCGAAAACATGCATGAGAAACCCAGAAGATGGTACACCGTGTGATTTTGAAAGGTTTCTAATACGCACCTCATTTCTCATCTCCTTGTGTTCGGGTTCGCCATTCCAGCTACTTTACTAGCAATCTCCCTACTTGGAGAATCAGCACCTTTAACCTCCTGTTCCCTACATGTTGCAATTTGTCCTGAGGATGAACGGCAAGAGGGGCAACCAATGAGACACTAGATCTTGGTGTTGGGACCGGCAGAGGTCACTCTATTTTCCCATCAGGAAGAAGAATTAACCACAGGCTCAGCCTGCCGCCGGGAACCAGAAAAGGGCCTTAAGCAATCCCGTGCTTTTGCGGCCAGCTCCCAAAATAGACAGTTGAAAAATTGAGCTCAGGGGCACTGCAATTCACAAACCTGCTGAGTTATAAATGATAACTCTCGTCCACAAATATATTGAGGGTGGGCAACGAAGAGGATTTGAAAGCAAGGCCGAATTGCAGGAAACAGGTTTCAGGAGGTAGATTCGAATCGCCTTTAAAGCACATGAAAGGCGGCAAAACGTCGACAATGATGCCCTTGGCCAAAAAGGGCGTATGCGTTTTTTCCTGAATATATTCAGGAAAAAACGCATACGCACTTTTTGGCCAACCAAGCAACGTGGAAAGGCAAATCAGCGCTACAAAGAAGTCTCGCTTCCCATCGGTCAAAAGGGCCATGCTGCAAAAAGTGTCAAAACCAGAAATGCAGGACAGGCCATGGAGAAATGGCAGCCTTGCTACGCTGATGGGCGGGATGTAAATTGCCAACAGCCACTCTGGAGAAGTGTACAGTGTGTCCTGAAACATCGAAAAAACACAGCTTAGGGAGCATAGGGCACGTCCACTCATGGGCGTATAAATTGGGAAAACTAAAAATCAGCAAGAAACAGGCACCCCAAAGTTTAGGGCTGCTCTGTTGACAAGAACCTCGACTTCATGACACCTTAAATATCCCAGGAAAGAGAAAAATGGATAAAGAAGTTGTGGTCCTTAAGTACAATGGAATATCACTCAGACATGAAATCAATGTCATAAGGCTAGGAGAAGTAAGATGATTGGATTTAGGTACGACGATTCTAAGTGAAATAAGTCACACAGAAAAAGACACTTATCATAAGCTATCACTTATAGAGGGAATGTAAAAACCGCTACACTTGAACTGAATTACAAAACAGAACAGAGTCACACGTTTAGAAAACACACTATGGCTGCTTAACGGGAAAGGTGAGGTGGGGTGATGCATAAAACAAGGGTTTCAAATTCGCTGAGATACCGATCCATACACCCAACATGTAATAGACAAGACCTACTCCTTGCTCAGTGAACTGGACTCAACACCCCCTATTCACCGCACAAGAATATATGTGACTAGTAAGAATCTTAAAACCTATGTATTGATATCTGTCTGGAAGTGAGTCAAGTGGGTGTAAAGCGGCATAAACACAGCAGTGAAAAGTAGCGAATCCCCATTTTAAATTAAATAACTTTAAAAAACCCAAAAAAATAAGACAGTGATAGAAAGAGGAAATTTTACATAATTCGTTCCTGGGCTGTGATGCAACCTTGTTTGATCATATCTAGACCCACAGGTGGATGAGAAATAAAGCTGGACACTCTTGCAGCTGAAGGACTCTTTCCCTAGTTACCAGATTGGGGAACGTAAATAGGCTGCCGCCCTCTGGCCGTTACCTGCAAAAGCAGCTTTAAAATCTGTGTTAATGGTCACTTCATATGAACAAGTACTTCAGGGCTGTAAATGAAACCTGCCCTCAAAATGTCTTGAGGGAGGTAGTGGCCAAAACTTTTCAAAATGTGACACTTACTTTAAGAAAACAATTTGAAGAACTAAGCTGTAATCACAGTTTGATAAATAAAAAGAGCATGCTTTAAAGATCAATTTCAACAGATTATGGGACACATGCAAATTCAGCCACACAGAGGTATCAGCTCGCACCTGTTAGAATAACCAGCACCAAGCAAACTACAAACAATAAATATTGAAGGTGTTTTGGAGAAATGCATACCCTCAATTTTAAGTGGGACATAACCTGGAAAGAGCCACTAATGAGAACTGAATGGTGGTGCCTTTAAAACGTACACACTGAGCTACCATATGATACAGCAAGCCCACTCCTTGGCCTATAACATAAGGAGATAGAACTGGAAAGACACAGGCAAGCAAATGTGCATTGCAGCAGTATTACAATAACCAAGACATGGAGGCAACCAAAAAGTCCATCAAGAGGTGCGTGGCCAAAGAATAACTGGTACACGTACAGATGGAATATTAGCCAGGGAAAAAAACAAAACAATGCCATTTGCAGCACTGTGTATGATTCTTGAGTTAATCAGGCAAATTGTACTAAGTCAGAAAGCAAAAGACACATATCCTATAATATCACTTATAGGTCTTAGCTAAAAATTGATACCAATGAAGATATTTCCACAGAGAAATGCAATCACAGATTCATTAAACAAACTTAGGGTTCACCAAATGGAAAGGTGTGAGGATTGGATACATTAGGTTATTGGGGTTAAGATAGATATAGAAACACATGTGAAATATGTAATCACCAAAGACCTAAGTAATACCAAGACAAGACTACTCAACATGGTGTCATAACCTACATGGGAAAATGATCCAAAGAAGAATAGATATATGTATATGTTTAAAAGAACCACATCTTGCACACCTAGAAGAAACAAAACATTTTAGTCAAATTTGCTCTGACAAAAAATAAAAATTAAATTAAAAAAAGAACAAGAAGTAATGAGACATAAACTTAAGGGGCTTTTTGCTGGCACATTGCATTCTAATTTACAACCAGAACATGACTTCCATTAAGGCTCTGTCATCACTAATAAAGCAGCTTTATAAGCAATGTTGAAGGTAGCTTAAAAGAAGTCTCACTAATTATTGATAGTAACAAGGAAACAAAGAAAAGTAAAAATCTCACTGCAAAAAGTATACATAGGGTAAGGATAGTAGATCAAACACTGATTAAACTTCTGTAAAGAATAAAAGACAACAGTAGTATGTTTTGTTAAAAAAGAGAGGGCCCAAATAAATCTGAAATGAAAGAGATGATGTTACAACAGACACCACAGAAATACAAAGTATCCTAAGATACACACAGGGTAACTCAGGGCTCAGACTGGACAGAGCCCACTCTCCAGTCCCCTGTACATGACTTACAGGAGCCTCAGGAACTGAGGAGGAGGTCCCTGAGGAGAGGCTCAAGATAGAATATGGTAGGCATTAACATGACTGCATTCATCTTAAACATGCCTGAACTACATTCACACGAGATGATTTTGTCCTGTATGTACATCGGCACCTCTAGCCGGAACTGCAGATCTTTGGCTTCAACACCTCTACTGACAACATTAGCTTCACCTGCTGTGGACCGTCTCCTATAGGATTTCTAGAATCACAAAACATCGAAGCTTCACAGGACCCAGAGTCTGTGCGACTCCACACAGAGTCTCAGAGTCTCAACTCCACTCAGATACTCCACTCTTGGAGGGCACACACAAATTAGTGTGCACATCAGGACCCAGGGGAAGGAGCAGTGACCCCGTAGGAGAATGACCAGAACTACCTGCTACTTTTAGAGGGTCTCCTGCAGAGGCAGCTGGTGGCTGTGGCTGTGGCTCACCGTGAGGACAACGACACTGGCAGCAGAAGTTCTGGGAAATACTCCTTGGTGTGAGCCCTCCCAGAGTCCGCCATTAGCCCCACCAAGAGCAAGGTAGGCTCCAGTGCTGGGTCGCCTCAGGCCAAACAACCAACAGGGAGGGAACCCAGCCCCATGCATCAGCAGACAAGCAGATTCAACTTTTTATTAAAGTTTTATTTAATCCGTAGACAAGCGGATTAAAGCTCTGCCCACCAAAGCAACACCCAGCTCTACCCACCACCAGTCCCTCCCATCAGGAAGCTTGCACAAGCCTCTAAGATAGACTCATCCACCAGAGAGCAGACAGCAGAAGCAAGAAGAACTACAATTCTGCAGCCTGTGGAAGGAAAACCACATTCACAGAAAGATAGACAAAATGAAAAGGCAGAGGAATTTATACCAGATCAAGGAACAAGATAAAACCCCAGAAAAAAAACGAAATGAGGTGGAGATAGGGAACCTTCCAGAAAAAGAATTCAGAATAATGATAGTGAAGTTGAGCCAAGACCTTAGAAAAAGAAAGGAGGCAAAGATCGAGAAGACACAAGAAATGCTTAACAAAGACCTAGAAGAATTAAGGAACAAACACCTAGAAGAATTAAAGAACAAACAAACAGAGGTGAACAATGTAATAACTGAAATGAAAAATACACTAGAAGGAATCAGTAGCAGAATAACTGTGGCAGAAGAACGGATAAGTGGCCTGGAAGACAGAAAGGTGGAAATCACTGCCATGGAACAGAATAAAGAAAAAGAATGAAAATAAATGAAGACACCCCAAGAGTCCCCTGGGACAACATTAAACGCAACAACATTCGCATTATAGGGGTCCCAGAAGGAGAAGAGAGAGAGAAAGGACCCGAGAATATATTTGAAGAGATTATGGTCAAAAACTTCCCTAGCATGGGAAAAGAAATAGCCACCCAAGTCCAGAAGCACAGAGTGTCCCAGGCAGGAGAAACCAAAGGAGAAAAATGACAAGACACATAGTAATCAAATTGACAAAAATTAACGACAAAGAAAAATTATTGAAAGCAGCAAGGGAAAAATGACAAATAACATACAAGGGAAATCCCATAAGGATAACAGCTGATTTCTCAGCAGAAAATCTACAAGCCAGAAGGAAGTGGCATGATAAATTTAAAGTGATGAAAGGGAAGAACCTACAACCAAGGGTACTGCACCCTGCAAAGAGCTCATTCAGATTTGATGGAGAAATCAAAAGCCTTACAGACAAGCAAAAGCTAAGAGAATTCAGCACCATGCAACCAGCTCTACACCAAATGCTAAAAGAACTTCTCTAAGTGGGAAACACAAGAGAAGAAAAGGACCCACCAAGACAAACCCATAACAATTAAGAAAATAGTAGTAGGAACATACATATCGATAATTACCTTAAACGTGAATGCACTAAATGTTCCAACCAAAAGACATAGACTGGCTGAATGGATACAAAAACAAGACCCATATATATGCTGTCTACAAGAGACCCATTTCAGACCTAGGGACACATACAGACTGAAAGTGAGGCGATGGAAAAATATATTCTATGCTAATGAAAATCAAAACAAAGCTGGAGTAGCAATACTCATATCAGATAAAATAGACTTTAAAATAAAGAATGTTACAAGAGACAAGGAAAGACACTACATAATGGTCAAGGGATCAATCCAAGAAGAAGATATAACAATTATAAATATATATGTACCCAACATAGGAGCACCTCAATGTATAAGGCAACTGCTAACAGCTATAAAAGAGGAAATCGACAGTAACACAATAATAGCGGGGGACTTTAACAGCTCACTTACACCAGTGGAGATCAGCCAGACAGAAAATTAATAAGGAAACACAAGCTTTAAATGACACAATAGACCAGATAGAGTTCATTGATATTTATAGGACATTCCATCCAAAAACAGCAGATTACACGTTCTTCTCAACTGCACACGGAACATTCTCCAGGATAGATCACATCTTGGGTCACAGATAAAGCCTCAGTAAATTTAAGAAAACTGAAATCATATCAAGCAGCTGTTCCGACCACAATGCTATGAGATTAGAAATCAATTACACGGAAAAAACCGTAAAAAACACAAACACATGGAGGCTAAACAATACGTTACTAAATAACCAAGAGATCACTGAAGAAATCAAAGGGGAAATCAAAAACTACCTAGAGACAAATGACAACAAAAACACGATGATCCAAAACCTATGGGATGCAGCCAAAGGAGTTCTAAGAGGGAAGTTTATAGCAATACAAGCCTACCTCAAGAAACAAGAAAAATCTCAAATAAACAATCTAACCTTACACCTAGAGGAACTAGAGAAAGAAGAACAAAACCCAAAGTTAGTAGAAGGAAAGAAATCCTAAAGATCAGAGCAGAAATAAATGAAATAGAAACAAAGAAAACGGAAGCAAAGATCATCAAAACTAAAAGCTGGTTCTTTGAGAAGATAAGCAAAAATGATCAACTTTTAGCCACACTCAAGAAAAAGAGGGAGAGGACGCAAATCAACAAAATCAGAAGTGAAAAAGGAGAAGTTACAACAGACACCACAGGAATACAAAGCATCCTAAGAGACTACTACAAGCAACTCTGTGCCAATAAAATGGACAATCTGGAAGAAATGGACAAATTCTTAGAAAGGTATAACCTTCTAAGACTGAACCAGGAAGAAATAGAAAATATGAACAAACCTATCACAAGCAATGAAATTGAAACTGTGATTAAAAATCTTCCAACAAACAAAAGTCCAGAACCAGATGGCATTACAGGTGAATTCTATCAAACATTTAGAGAAGAGCTAACACCCAACCTTCTCAAATTCTTCAAAACAATTGCAGGGGAAGGAACACTCCCAAACTCATTCTATGAGACCACCATCACCCTGATACCAAAATCAGACAGAGATACTACAAGGAAAGAAAATTATAGACCACTATCCCTGATGAATATAGATGCAAAAATCCTCAACAAACTACTAGCAAACAGAATCGAACAACACATTAAAAGGATCATACACCATGATCAAGTGGGGTTTATCCCAGGGATGCAAGGATTCTTCAATATACACAAATCAATGTGATACACCATATTAACAAATTGTAGAATAAAACCATATGGTCATCTCAATAGATGAAGGAAAAGATTTTGAGAAAATTCAACACTCATTTACGATAAAAACTCTGCAGAGTGTGGGCATAGAGGGAAACTACCTCAACATAATAAAGGCCATATATGACAAACCCACAGCAAACAGCATTCTCAATGGTGAAAAACTGAAAGCGTTTCCTCTAAGATCAGGAACAAGATGAGGATGTCCACTCTCACCACTGCTATTCAACATAGTTTTGGAAGTCCTAGCCATGGCAATCAGAGAAGAAAAAGAAATAAAAGGAATACAAAACGGAAAAGAAGAAGTAAAATTGTCACTGTTTGCAGATGACATGATATCATAGATAGAGAATCTTAAAGATGCCACCAGAAAACCACTGGAGCTAATCAATGAATTTGGTAAAGTTGCAGGATACAAAATTAATGCACAGAAATTGCTTGCATTCCTATACACTAACAATGAAAGATCAGAAAGAGAAATTAAGGAAACAATCTCATTACAACTGCAACAAAAAGAATAAAATACCTAGGAATAAACCTACCTAAGGAAGTAAAAGACCTGTACTCAGAAAACTATAAGACACTGATGAAAGAAAGAAAAGATGATATAAACAGATGGAGACATATACCATGTCCTTGGATTAGAAGAATCAATATTGTGAAAATGACTATACTACCCAAAGCAATCTACAGATTCAATGCAATCCCGATCAAAATACCTTTGGCATTTTCTACAGAACAAGAAAAAATATCTTAAAATTTGTAGGGAGACACAAAAGACCCTGGATAGCCAAAGCAGTCTTGAGGGGGAAAAAAAAAGAGCTGGAGGAATCAGACTTCCAGACTTCAGACTATATTACAAAGCTACAGTAATCAAGATAATATGGTACTGACACAAACACAGAAATATAGGTCAATAGAAAATGATAGAAAGCACAGAGATAAACCCACGTACCTATGGTTAACTAATCTATGACAAAGGAGGCAAGGGTATACAATGGAGAAAAGACAGTGTCTTCAGTAAGTGGTGCTGGGAAAACTGGACAGCTACATGTAAATAATGAAATTAGTACACTCCCTAACACCATACACAAAAATAACTCAAAATGGATTAGAGACCTAAATATAAGACCAGCCACTATAAAACTCTTAGAAGAAAACATAAGCAGAACAGTCTATGACATAAATCACAGCAAGATCCTTTTTGACCCACCTCCTAGAGAAATGGAAATAAAAACAAAAATTAAAAAATGGGACCGAATGAAACATAAATTCTTTTGCACAGCAAAGGAAAACTTAAGCAAGATGAAAAGACGACCATCAGAATGGGAGAAAATATTTTCAAATGAAGCAAATGGCAAAGGATTAATCTACAAAAAGCAGCTCATGTAGCTCAATATCACAAAACCAAAAAACCCAATCCAAAAATGGGCAGAAGACCTAAATAGACATTTCTCCAAAGAAGATATACAGGTTGCCAACAAACACATGAAAGGATGCTGAACATCACTAATCATTAGAGAAATGCAAATCAAAACTACAGTGAGGTATCACCTCACACCAGTCAGAATGGCCATCATCAAAAAATCTACCAACAATAAATGCTGGAGAGGCATTTATTGGAGAAAAAGGAACCCTCTTGCACTGTTGGTGGGAATGTAAATTGATATAGCCACTAGGGAGAACGGTATGAGGCTTCCTTAAAAACTAAAAATAGAACTACCATACAACCCAGCAAACCCAATCCTGGACATTTACCCTGAGAAAACCATAATTCAAAAAGAGTCATGTACCACAATGCTCACTGTAGCTCTATTTACAATAGCCAGGACATGGAAGCAACCTAAGTGTCCATCAACAGATAAATGGATAAAGAAGATGTGGCACATATATACAATGGAACATTATTCAGCCATAAAAAGAAACGAAATTGAGTTATTTTTAGTGAGGTGGATGGATCTAGAGTCTGTCCTACAGAGTGAAGTAAGTCAGAAAGAGAAAAACAAATACCGTATGCTAACACATATATATGGAATCTAAAAAAAAAAAAAAGTTTATGAAGAACCTAGGGGCAGGAAAGGATTAAGGACACAGACGTAGAGAAAGGACTTGAGGACATGGGGAGAGGGAAGGGTAAGCTGGGACAAAGTGAGAGAGTGGTATGGACATATATACACTACCAAATGTAAAATTGATAGCTACTGGGAAGCAGCCACATAGCACAGGGAGATCAGCTCTGTGCTTTGTGACCACCTAAAAGGGTGGGATAAGGGAGTGAGAGGGAGGTGCAAGAGGGAGGGGATATGGTGTTATATGTATACGCATAGCTGATTCACTTTTTTATACAGCAGAAACTAACACACAATTGTAAAGCAATTATACTCCAATAAAGATGTAAAAGAAAAAAAAAAAAAGAAAGCCCAGAGATAAACCTACACACCTATGGCCCACTAATCTATGACAAAGGAGGCAAGGGTATACAATGGAGAAAAGACAGTCTCTTCAATAAGTGGTGCTGGGAAAAATGGACAGCTACATGTAAAAGAATGAAATTAGAACACTCCCTAACACCATACACAAAAAATAAACTCCAAATGGATTAGAGACCGAAATGTAAGACCGGACACTATAAAACTCTTAGAGGAAAACATAGGAAGAATACTCTTTGACATAAATCACAGCAAGATCTTTTTTGATCCACCTCCTAGAGTAATGGAATAAAAAAAAAAAAAAACAAATGGGAGCAAATGAAACCTAAAAGCTTTTGCAAAGCAAAGGAAACTACAAACAAGACGAAAAGACAACCCTCAGAATGGGAGAAAATATTTGCAAACGAATCAATGGACAAAGGATTAATCTCCAATGTATATAAACAGCTCATGCACCTCAACAGTAAAAAAAACAAACAACCCAATCCAAAAATGGGCAGATGACGTAAATAGACATTTGTCCCAAGAAGACATACAGATGACCAAGAAACACATGAAAAGCTACTCAACATCACTAATTATTAGAGAAATATAAACCAAAACTACAATGAGGTATCACCTCACACGAGTTAGAATGGGCATCATCAGAAAATCTACAAACAACAAATGCTGGAGAGGGTGTGGAGAAAAGGGAACCCTCTTACACTATTTGTGGGAATGTAAATTGATACAGTCACTATGGAGAACAGTATGGAGGTTCCTTAAAAAACTAAAAATAGAATTACCATATGACCCAGCAATCCCACTACTGGCCATATACCCAGAGAAAACCATAATTCAAAAAGACATATTCACCACAATATTCATTGCAGCACTATTTACAATAGCCAGGTCATGGAAGCAACCTAAATGCCCATAGACAGACGAACGGAAAAGATGTGTTACATATATAAAATGGAATATTACTCAGCCATAAAAAGGAATGAAATTGGGTCATTTGTAGAGACGTGGATAGATCTAGAGACTGTCATACAGAGTGAAGTAAGTCAGAAAGAGAAAAACAAATATCGTATATTAACGCATACATGTAGAACCTAGAAAAATGGTAAAGATGAACTGGTTTGCAAGGCAGAAATAGAGACACAGATGTAGAGAACAAATGTATGGACACCAAGGGGGGAAAGTGGCAGGGTGGTGGTGGTGGGATGAATTGCGACCCTGGGATTGACATATATACACTTATATGTATAAAATAGATAACCAATAAGAGCCTGCTGTATAAAAAAATGAATAAAATAAATTCAAAAATTAAAACATAAATAATACTTAAAAAAAATAAAACAGAAAAAAAAAAGTTCTGTCCTTCCCATAGACGTATTTATATGAATGAATTATTTCCATGCTTATATCCATAAATACAAAAAGAGGAATAAAACTTACCTTGAACCAAAAAAGAAAAAAAAAAAAAAAAACAGAACCCACTGGTCATACAGAGGAAAACCCTATCAGCACACTTGCTCCAGTGGTAAACAATTCTTAAGTTGGTCACAGGTGTGGAATCATCTCCCATGCAGCCAGCAGCCCCCACACAAGGAGCGTCCTCATTGCAAAGCTGGGGGACCGTGAGGAGGCGTCTCTGACTAAACGTGAGCTGAGCCCCAGGCCAGCTGCTGCTGAACTTTTCCCACCGTTCCCAGGTAAAACACCTGAATGTGTGCAAAGACTAAAAACTAGAGGAAGGGGCTTGGAGTCACACCAGCGACAGCACGCAGGCCGACTTGGTGCCTGCAGGCCAGCCAGGATGGTCCTGGCCCCGGGCGCTCGTCTGGAAACTTTCCATTTCCCTGCCTGAGGTACCCCTCCTGTCCCGGCCCCCACTGCTTTTTTCCTTCCTTACCTCTGCCCGGGGAGAAATTCCAGCAGCAAGTATGGGTGACACATCCTCTTCTTTAGCAGGTGGCAGCCCGGCAACTCCTGCAGAAAGTCCAGTAGAGCCCCAGTCACAACGGGCCACTCATAGAGCCGTGGGCCCTACTGCCTCCCACCAGCCCAACCCCGAGACTGCTGACGGGGCAGAGAATATGGCGTCAGGCACAGCTGCAGAGGCTTTTGCTGCCTGGAGGGGTGTTTATATTGACCTCAACCCAGGCACACCTGGGAAGGGCTGGCCGGCCGGGTCAGGCTGCCCAGGTCAGCCAGTCCTCGCCCCTCAGGAGCTCAGATTTGCAGAAAATGGGCCTTGCTGCACCGGCCAGATCCAAGGAACAGGTGTAGGGTCCCGAGAGTCAGGATAGATAAGGGGCAGCAGCCCTGGCTTGTTTTCTAATCATTTTATCTGGTCCATGAGTGGGAGACAACTTCAAGAAGACCCTCTGCTAATGAGAGGAACCCAGGAGTCAGGGAGAGGAGGGGTGGTGGGTGGAGACAGAGGCCTGGTGCCCCGGCTGCTGTGGAAGCCCCTGGAAGACCAGGCAGAGGGAGGTCGCACAGAGTGAAGCCTAGGGTCACAGACCTGTTGGAGCTGCTGTTTATTAGTTCAAGCTCTGCTCTGAGGTGCTCTGTGTCAGCTCTGAGTGACAGGTGTGCTGGGGGTGCTCTGCAATGAGGGCTATGTGCACAGTTCCTGTGTGCCCAGCCCTGTCGGGGTACCTGTCCACGGGAGCTCCATATCCAGGGAGGGGCCTGCCCACGAGAGCCCCGTGGGCTGCTGCGTACCTGCCCAGGTGAGCTCCATATCCTGGGAGGGGCCTGACCATGATGGCCCCATGGGCTGCTGGGTACCTGCCCAGGTGAGCTCCATATCCTGGGAGGGGCCTAACCACCAGAGCCCCGTGGGCTGCTGGGTACCTGCCCAGGTGAGCTCCATATCCTGGGAGGGGCCTGACCACCAGAGCCCCATGGGCTGCTGGGGACCTGGTAGAGGACGCCAGGACAGTCAGTGAAGCCACAGAGGATATACATCTAGTAGTTCCTAATTCCTACACCCTGCTGGTCATTCTACCATCCACCAGGACATGGTATTCTGTATTAGACTTCAATGATGCCTTCTTCTGTATTCCATTCGTCCCAGAGTCACAAGAAATTTTGGCTGTGAGTGGCAGGACTCAACATACAACAAAAACAATACTGCTGGGCCGTCCTGCCCCAGGGGTTCAAAAATTCCCACACCATCTTTGTGGAAACGTTAGCTAAAGACCTAAAAGATCTACCTCTGGAGAAGGGAACCCTCCTTCAATATGCAGATGACATTCTGATCACCAGCCCGACTAAGGAGGCCTCTGAACTACCTAGCCAATAAAAGATAGAAGGTGTCCAAGAAAAAGGCTCAAATATCACAAACTAAGGTGACCTTCCTGGGCTTCATTCGCTCAGAAGGTCGGAGAAGCCCACCCCAGGAAAGGGAAGAAGCCATTTGCAGCCTCACCCTTCCTGAAACTAGAAGACAGCTTAGGGGTTCCTGGGGAGACCGGGGTTTGCTGCATCTGAATCCCTAACTACAGTCTAATAGCTGGGCCTCTATATGAAACACTGAAAGGAAAAGATGATGATCCTTTTGAATAGAATCCAGAAGCGGCCTTTCAAGAATGGAAAGAGCAGTCAGTTCAGATCCTTGCCCTGGACCTCCCTAAGTTAGCTAAACCCTTTGACCTTTACATTCCTGGTCCAAGGCGAATCGCCCTTGGAGTATTAGTGCAAAAACTGGGACCACTTGAAATGGAACAATGCAAGAATGCCCTCCAGGCATTGGCCAGCCACCCCATCCGACCAGGATACTGGGGGTATCTAAAAACCTGGAAATCAGCAGCCCACAAGGCCAGCTCCCTCCTAAGGGAAAAGGACGCCACTTGGTGATCCTAACCACCCACCATGCCCTGAAGTTGCAGGGATTGCTCCGTGGGCACAATGACCTCGAGTGAGGAGGCCCTCCAACCCCAACCTCCAGAGAGACAACCTGGGGCAATGGGCCCCCATGACGACTCGTGTGACCATCACTTGACCTGGAGCTTCTCTCAGAAAACAACAAGAGTGTGCCCCAAAAGAGCAGACTATTGCTTACAGGACTTACTGCACCCAGAGCGGAGCTAATAAACTTGGTAGGGGAACCGTAAATAACGCTGCCACCATAGAAAAGCCTACAGACACCGCGGTGACGGCGGCCAATGAGACCGGCTGTACTCCTGGCTACTTCAAAAGGCCGTTGACTGAGTGGCCATCATGGTCCTGGATCACCACCGGCCCTGGACTGTCTGGGAGTTGAGCAAGCAGGGCTCTGACACCTGGTGCTGTTTGTACGTTAATTCAGTGGCCTAACTGAAGAAAGCGCAGACTACTGGTCAGAGCATCTAGGCTGGCAGAAACCGTCAGCCTAAGGGGGCCGAACCAATGTGGAGCAGGGTAAAACGGCCCACCCCCCCCCCAGCGTCTCTGCACATCTCTTTCCTGGACCCTTAAAGATCATTAGAATCTATAAAACTTCCAATGCTGGTGCTCAGGCAGACGAGCAGTGAGGGAGGAGGCCTGGGGACAATCAAACTCACATGGAGGCTGCTTGGGGAAGTCCTCCCCCTCGCCCCGGGTATGAGGACACCCAACTCAGCACGAAGCATTTACAGAAGAGGTGTCTGCACCCTCAGCACCCCAAGAATGAGGAATGGGACAAAAGGCAGAGGAGGGCTTTGTCACTGGCAAAGCCCATGAAAAATTCCTGGGAGATGAAAATAGAATCTGGGCAATAAAATAAAGTCTAACCATTTTTTCCTTTGTGCTTTGTCTAATTTCACTTGCTCCTAGGTTTCCACATGCAGAGGTCCCACACCCGACACTTCAGACCCGATTTCCTAGTGCAAAATGGCTGGGCCGACACCTCAGCTCGTGGGGCCCCGTGCAGACTCTGCGACATAGAGCCTGAGCTCCAGCCAACCCGACCCTCGAGAGCTGTACCCCTCCCTCCCGCTGACGCTGCCAGGATCTCTACACAGCAGCCCGGCCCACAACCCGCAAGGGAGCACACACTCTCACCTCTCCATTCTCTGATCAAAATATAAAGTTTTCCTTTGCTTCTGAACCAAAGTCAGTCTCGATCTGTTGGCTCCAATGACACTGGGCAGGGAGACCCTTGTTGGGACCCACTCTGCAGGATCAGTAACAGAATTTGAGAACATTGTAACTTCAAAGAACAGATGTGTGAGCCAAACTGTAATTAACATAGAGCAGTGTATAAGGCTCGTGTAAAATAAGATGTTTCTAACACTTCCATTTGATATTTCCATCACTTTATTATAAGCAAGTTCAGTGGAGGGGTTTGTCTTATTTGTCAGGTTAACAGTAGAGAAATGCAGTGATTTCTTTCCAAGGATGGACATCTAATAATCTTGGTTGAAGTTTCAACCTTGTTTTGAATGATTTTCCATTGAAAATGATACCTCTCTTTCAGCTCCTAGATTTCTGAGAAGTATAAAATCTTATATTTTTTTATTACCAAAGGGGAAAGGTGGGAGGAGGGATAAATTAACAGTTTCAGATTAACATATACACACTGCTATGTATAAAATATATCATCAACAAGGAACTACTGTATAACACAGGGAACTATACTCAATATTTTGTAATGACCCCTAAGGGGAAATAATCTGAAAAACAATAGATATCTATATCGAAATCATCTATCAACTACAGATAAAATGGAAACTAAAGGAGGCCGATGGTGAGCGTTTCTGAACCTGAAGACTTCAATCATCTAAAGTTCGGACTCTGACTAAGGCCCAAGTCCCTTAATGAACACACATGTACCAGTAGCTTAAACGTTCCCCAGATTGGAGTTCGGGGAGACACTGATTTGGAAAAATCCCTGGTGTTCTCCTTACATACACGGGACCTTTCCTACAGCTAAAACATGCCTGTGACACCCAGAAGATGGAACACGGTTGGATCAGGGATATTTTGGAAAAGGCACAAAACTCCTAATTTCCTGGTTGTTGGGTTCACCCCTCCAGCCTTTTTCCTTAAAATCTCCCCACTTGAGGATGTCAGCACCTTCAACATCCAGTTGCACAAAATTTGGAATTTTTCCAAAGGAAGAAGGGGAAGGAGGAGAAACAAGGAGAGCCAAGCCCTAGATGTTCGGACAGGAACAAGTCACTATACTTTCCAATCAGGAAGAAGAATTAAGCAAAGGCTTAGCCTGCCACCGGGAACCAGAGTAGGGCCAGAAGCAAACCAGCGGTTCTGCGGACAGCTCCCAAAAAAGCGAGTTGAAAAATGGAGCTCAGGGGCACTGCAATTCACAAACCTGCAGAGTTATAAATTATAACTATCGTCCAAAACTATATTGAGGGAAGGCAATGAACAGGATTGGAAAGGAAGGCAGAATTGCAGGAAACAGATTTCAGGAGTTAGATTCGAATAGCCCCTAAAGCACATGAAAAGCGGCCAAACGTCGACAACGATGCACATGGCCAAAAAGAGCATATGTGTTTTTTTCTGAATAAATTCAGGAAAAAACGCATAGGCCCTCTTTGGCCAACCAAGCAAGCCGGAAATGAAATTCAGCACTACAAAGAAGTCTCACTTCCCATCGGTCAAAAGCGCCTTCCTAAAAAAGTGTAAAAAAAAATACTGGAGAGGCCAGGGAGGAAAGGGAGCATTGTTACACTGATGGTCGGGATGCAAATTGCCAATGGCGATTCTGGAGAAGGGTATGGTATTTCCTAAAACATCTAAAAAACACAGCTAGAGAGAAAGGGGCAAATCCATTCATGGGCGTATAAATTGGAAAAATAAAAATCAAAAAGACACAGGCACCCCAAAGTTAAAGGGCTGCTCTGGTTACAAGAACCTCCACTTGTGTACATCTTAAATATCCCAGGGATGAAAAAAATGGTAAAGAAGTTGTGGTCCTTATGTACAATGGAATATCATTCAGCCATGAAATCAATGTCCTAAGGCTAGTAGCAGCATGATGAGTGGATTTAGGTACGACGATTCTAAGTGAAATAAGTCACACAGAAAAACACACTTATCATAAGATATCACTTAGAGAGGGAATGTAAAAACCGATACCCTTGAACTGAATTACAAAACAGAACAGAGTCACACATTTTGAAAACACACTATGGCTGCTTAACGCGAAAGGTGAGGTGGGGTGATGCATAAAACAAGGGTTTCAAATTAGCTCAGATACCGTTCCATAAACCAAATATGTAACAGACAAGACCTACTCCTTGCTCAGTGAACTGGACTCAACACCCCCTATTCACCGCACAAGAATATATCTGACTAGTAAGAATCTGAAAACCTATGTATTGATCTCTCTCTGGAAGAGAGTCAAGTGAGTGTAAAGCGGCATAAACACAGCCGAGAAAAGCAGCGAAACCCCATTTTAAAAATAAATTACCTTTAAAAACCCGTGAAACAAAGACAGTGAAAGAGAGAGAAATTCTTACAAAATTCGTGCAGGGGCTGTGATGCAACCTGGATTGACCATATCTAGACCCACAGGTGATTGAGACATAAAGGTGGGCACTCTTGGGGCTGAGACTTTGGGTGAGGTTGGGTGAGCAAACGCAGACCCTTTAAAGTAATACTGCATGTTACCTATCCCATGGCTCCCAAATCTCCAGGTTCAAGGGCATCTTCCTACATCGAAAACATGCATGAGAAACCCAGAAGATGGTACACCGTCTGATCGGGAAAGGCTTCTGAAACGCACCTCATTTCTCATCTCCTTGTGCTCGGGTTTGCCTTTCCAGCCGCTTTACTAGCAATCTCCCTACTTGGGGAATCAGCACTTTTAACCTCCTCTTCTCTACAGGTTGCAATTTGTCCTGAGGATGAACGGGAAGAGGGGGAAACAATGAGAGACTAGATCTAGGTGTTGTGACAGGCACAGGTCACTCTATTTTCCCATTAGGAAGAAGAATTAACCACAGGCTCAGCATGCCCCCCGGAACCAGAATAGGGCCTGAAGCAATGCTGCGCATTTGCGGCCAACTCCCAAAAAATCCAGCTGAAAAATGGAGGTCAGGGACACAGCAATTCACAAACCTGCAGAGTTATAAATGATAAGTCTCGTCCACAAATATATTGAGGGAAGGCAATGAACAGGATTTGAAAGCAAGGCAGAATTGCAGGAAACAGGTATCAGGAGGTAGATTCGAATCGCCATTAAAGCACATGAAAAGCGGCAAAACGTGGACAATGATGCCCTTGGCCTAAAAGGGCGTATGCGTTTTTTCCTGAATATATTCAGGAAAAAACGCATACGCCCTTTTTGGCCAAACAAGCAACCTGGAAAGGCAAATCAGCGCTACAAAGAAGTCTCGCTTCCCATCGTTCAAAGGCCATGCTGAAAAAAGTGTCAAAACCAGAAATGCAGGACAGGCCATGGAGAAATGGCAGCCTTGCTACGCTGATGGGCGGGATGTAAATTGCCAACAGCCACTCTGGAGAAGTGTATGGTGTGTCCTGAAACATCTAAAACACAAAGCTTAGAGAGCACAGGGCACTTCCACTCATGGGTGTGTAAATAGGGAAAACTAAAAATCAGCAAGACACAGGCACCCCAAAGTTTAGGGCTGCTCTGTTGACAAGAACCTCCACTTCATGACTCCTTAAATATCCCAGGAAATATTAAAATGGATAAAGATGTTGAGGTCCTTATGTACAATGGATTTTCACTCAGCCATGAAATCAATGTCCTAAGGCTAGTAGCAGCATGATGAGTGTATTTAGGTACCACGATTCTAAGTGAAATAAGTCACAGAGAAAAAGACACTTATCATAAGATATCACTTAGAGAGGGAAGTAAAAACCGTTACCCTTGAACTGAATTACAAAACAGAACAGATTCACACATTTTGAAAACACACTATGGCTGCTTAACGTGAATGGTGAGGTGGGGTGATGCATAAAACAAGGGTTTCAAATTAGCTCAGATACCGTTCCATAAACCCAATATGTAATAGACAAGCCCGACACCTTGCTCAGTGAACTGGACTCATCACCACCTATTCACCGCACAAGAATATATCTGACTAGTAAGAATCTTAAAACCTATGTATTGATATCTCTCTGGAAGTGTGTCAAGTGGGTGTAAAGCGGCATAAACACAGCAGTGAAAAGCAGCTAAAGCCCATTATAAAAATCAATTACTTTTAAAATCCCATGAAACAAAGAGAGTGAAAGAGAGAGAAATTCTTACACAATTCGTTCCGGGGCTGTGATGCAACCTGGATTGACCATATCTAGACCCACAGCTAGATGAGACATAAGGGTGGACATTCCTGGGGCTGAGAGGTTTGGTGAGGTTGGGTGAGCAAACGCAGACCCTATAAAGTAATACTGCGTGGTACCCATCACATGGGGCCCAAATCTCCAGGTTCAAGGGCATCTTCCTTCATCGAAAACATGCATGAGAAACCCAAAAGATGGTATACTGCCTGATCGGGAAAGGTTTCTAAAACGCACGTCATTTCTCATCTCCTTTTGCTCGGGTTTGCAATTCCAGCCGCTTTACTAGCAATCTCCCTACTTGGGGAATCAGCACCTTTAATCTCCTCTTCTCTACAGGTTGCAATTTGTCCTGAGGATGAACGGGAAGAGGGGGAACCAATGAGAGACTAGCTCTAGGTGTTGGGACAGGCACAGGTCACTCTATTTTCCCATCAGGAAGAAGAATTAAGCACAGGCTCAGAGTGACCCCGGAACTAGAATAGGGACTGAAGCAATCCTGCGCTTTTGCGGCCAGCTCTCAAAAAAAACGAGTAGAAAAATGGAGCTAAGGGGCACGGCAATTCACAAACCTGCAGAGTTATAAATGATAACTCTCATCCACAAATATATTGAGGGTAGGCAACGAAGAGGATTTGAAAGCAAGGCAGAATTGCAGGAAACAGATTTCAGGAGGTAGATTCAAATCGACTTAAAAGCACATGAAAAGAAGCAAAATGTCGACAATGATGCCCTTGGCCAAAAAGTGCGTATGCGTTTTTTCCTGAATATATTCAGGAAAAAACGCATACGCCCTTTTTGGCCAACCAAGCAACCTGGAAAGACAAATCAGTGCTACAAAGAAGTCTCGCTTCCCATCGGTCAAAAGGGCTATGCTGAAAACAGTGTAAAAACCAGAAATGCAGTACAGGCCATGGAGAAATGGCAGCCTTGCTACGCTGATGGGCGGGATGTAAATTGCCAACAGCCACTCTGGAGAAGTGTATGGTGTGTCCTGAAACATCGAAAAAACACAGTTTAGGGAGCATAGGGCACTTCCACTCATGGGCTTATAAATTGGGAAAACTAAAAATCAGCAAGACACTGGGACCCCAAAGTTGACGGCTGCTCTGTTGACAAAAACCTCCACTTCATTCCACCTTACATATCCCAGGAAACAGAAAAATGGATAAAGAAGTTGTGGTCCTTATGTACAATGGAATATCACTCAGACATGAAATCAATGTCATAAGGCTAGTAGCAGCATGATGAGTGGATTTAGGTACGACGATTCCAAGTGAAAGAAGTCACACAGAAAAAGACACTTATCATAAGATATCACTTAGAGAGGGAATGTAAAAACCGTTACCCTTGAACTGAATTACAAAACAGAACAGAGTCACACGTTTAGAAAACACACTATGGCTGCTTACTGGGAAAGGTGTGGTGGGGTGATGCATAAAACTAGGGTTTTAAATTAGCATAGAAACCGTTCCATACACCCAATATGTAATAGACAAGACCTACTCCTTGCTCAGTGAACTGGACTCAACACCCCCTATTCACCGCACAAGAATATATCTTACTAGTAAGAATCGTAAAACCTATGTATTGATATCTGTCTGGAAGTGAGTCAAGTGGGTGTAAATCCGCATAAACACAGCCGTGAAAAGCAGCTAAACCCCATTTTAAAAATAAATTACTTTTATAAACCCATGAAACAAAGAGAGTGATAGAGAGAGAAATTCTTACATAATTCGTTCAGGGGCTGTGATGCAACGTGGACTGACCATATCTAGACCCACAGCTAGATGAGACATAAGGGTGGTCACTCTTGGGGCTGAGAGTTTTGATGAGGTTGGGTGGGCAAACGCAGTCCCTTTAAAGTAATACTGCATCGTACCCATCCCATGGATCCCAAATCTCCAGGTTCAAGGGCATCTTCCTACATCGAAAACATGCGTGAGAAACCCAGAAGATGGTACACCGTCTCATCGGGAAAGGTTCCTGAAACGCACCTCATTTCTCATCTCCTTGTGCTCGGGTTCGCCATTCCAGCCGATTTATTAGCAATCTCCCTCGTTGGAGAATCAGCACCTTTAACCTCCAGTTCTGTACAGATTGCAATTTATCCTGAGGATGAACGGGAAGAGGGGCAACCAACGAGAGACTAGCTCTAGGTGTTGGGACAGGCACAGGTCACTCTATTTTCCCATCAGGAAGAAGAATTAACCACAGGCTCAGCCTGCCGCCCAGAAGCAGAATAGGGCCTGAGGCAATCCCGCGCTTTTGCAGCCAGCTCCCAAAAAAGCAAGTTGAAAAATGGAGCTCAGGGACACTGCAATTCACAAACCCGCAGAGTTATAAATGATATGTCTCGTCCACAAATATATTGAGGGAAGGCAACGAAGAGGATTTGAATGCAAGGCAGAATTGCAGGAAACAGATTTCAGGAGGTAGATTCGAATCGCCTTTAAAGCACATGAAAAGCGGCAAAACGTCGACAATGATGCCCTTGGCCAAAAAGGGCGTATGCGTTTTTTCCTGAATATATTCAGGGAAAAACGCATACGCCCTTTTTGGCCAACCAAGCAACCTGGAAAGGCAAATCAGCGCTACAAAGAAGTCTCGCTTCCCATCGGTCAAAAGGGCCATGCTGCAAAAAGTGTCAAAACCAGAAATGCAGGACAGGCCATGGAGAAATGGCAGCCTTGCTACGCTGATGCGCGGGATGTAAATTGCCAACAGCCACACTGGAGAAGTGTACGGTGTGTCCTGAAACATCGAAAAAACACAGCTTAGGGAGCATAGGGCACGTCCACTCATGGGCGTATAAATTGGGAAAACTAAAAATCAGCAAGACACAGGCACCCCAAAGTTTAGGGCTGCTCTGTTGACAAGAACCTCCACTTCATGACACCTTAAATATCCCAGGATGAGAAAAATGGATAAAGAAGTTGTGGTCCTTATGTACAATGGAATATCACTCAGACATGAAATCAATGTCATAAGGCTAGGAGAAGCAAGATGAATGGTTTTAGGTACGACGATTCTAAGTGAAATAAGTCACAGAGAAAAAGACAGTTATCATAAGCTATCACTTATAGAGGGAATGTAAAAACCGCTACACTTGAACTGAATTACAAAACAGAACAGAGTCACACGTTTAGAAAACACACTATGGCTGCTAACGGGAAAGGTGAGGTGGGGTGATGCATAAAACAAGGTTTCAAATTCGCACAGATACCGTTCCATACACCCAATATGTAATAGAAAAGACCTACTCCTTGCTCAGTGAACTGGACTCAACACCCCCTATTCACCGCACAAGAATATATGTGACTAGTAAGAATCTTAAAACCTATGTATTGATATCTGTCTGGAAGTGAGTCAAGTTGGTGTAAAGCCACATAAACACAGCCGTGAAAAGCAGCTAAACCCCATTATAAAAATAAATTACTTTTAAAAACCCGTAAAACAAAGACAGTGAAAGAGAGAGAAATTCTTACAAAATTCGTTCAGAGGCTGTGATGCAACCTGGATTGACCATATCTAGACCCACAGCTGGATGAGACATAAGGGTGGACACTCTTGGGGCTGAGAGGTTGGGTGAGGTTGGGTGAGCAAACGCAGACCCCTTAAAGTAATACTGCATGGTACCCATCCCATGGGTCCCAAATCTCCAGGTTCAAGGGCATCTTTCAACATCGAAAACATGCATGAGAAACCCAGATGATGGTACACCGTGTGATTTTGAAAGGTTTCTAAAACGCACCTCATTTCTCATCTCCTTGTGTTCGGGTTCGCCATTCCAGCTACTTTACTAGCAATCTCCCTATTGGAGAATCAGCACCTTTAACCTCCTGTTCCGTACACGTTGCAATTTGTCCGGAGGATGAAAGGGAAGAGGGGCAACCAATGAGAGACTACATCTTGGTGTTGGGACAGGCACAGGTCACTCTATTTTCCCATCAGGAAGAAGAATAAACCACAGGCTCAGCCTGCCGCCGGGAACCAGAAAAGGGCCTGAGGCAATCCCGTGCTTTTGCGGCCAGCTCCCAAAAAAGACACTTGAAAAATGGAGCTCAGGGGCACTGCCATTCACAAACGTGCTGAGTTATAAATGATATCTCTCGTCCACAAATATATTGAGGGAAGCAACGAAGAGGATTTGAAAGCAAGGCAGAATTGCAGGAAACAGGTTTCAGGAGGTAGATTCGAATCGCCTTTAAAGCACATGAAAAGTGGCAAAACGTCGACAATGATGCCCTTGGCCAAAAAGGTCCTATGCGTTTTTTCCTGAATATATTCAGGAAAAAACGCATACGCACTTTTTGGCCAACCAAGCAAGCTGGAAAGGCAAATCAGCGCTACAAAGAAGTCTCGCTTCCCATCTGTCAAAGGGTCATGCTGCAAAAAGTGTCAAAACCAGAAATGCAGGACAGGCCATGGAGAAATGGCAGCCTTGCTACGCTGATGGGCGGGATGTAAATTGCCAACAGCCACTCTGAAGAAGTGTACGGTGTTTCCTGAAACATCGAAAAAACACAGCTTAGGGAGCATAGGGCAAGTCCACTCATGGGCGTATAAATTGGGAAAACTAAAAATCAGCAAGACACAGGCACCCCAAAGTTTAGGGCTGCTCTGTTGACAAGAACCTCCACTTCATGACACCTTAAATATCCCAGGAAAGAGAAAAATGGATACAGAAGTTGTGGTCCTTATGTACAATGGAATATCACTCAGACATGAAATCAATGTCATAAGGCTAGTAGAAGCAAGATGAGTGGATTTAGGTACGACGATTCTAAGTGAAATAAGTCACACAGAAATAGACACTTATCATAAGCTATCACTTATAGAGGGAATGTAAAAACCGCTACACTTGAACTGAATTACAAAACAGAACAGAGTCACACGTTTAGAAAACACACTATGGCTGCTTAACGGGAAAGGTGAGGTGGGGTGATGCATAAAACAAGGGTTTCAAATTTGCTCAGATACCGTTCCATACACCCAATATGTAATAGAAAAGACCTACTTCTTGCTCAGTGAACTGGACTCATCACCCCCTATTCACCGCACAAGAATATATCTGACTAGTAAGAATCTTAAAACCTATGTATTGATATTTCACTGGAAGTGTGTCAAGTGGGGGTAAAACAGCATAAACACAGCAGTGAAAAGCAGCTAAACCCCATTTTAAAAATAAATTACTTTTATAAACCCATGAAACAAAGAGAGTGAAAGAGAGAGAAATTCTTACATAATTCGTTCAGGGGCTGTGATGCAAAGTGGACTGACCATATCTAGTCCCTCAGCTAGATGAGACATAAGGGTGGACACTCTTGGGGCTGAGAGGTTTGGTGAGGTTGGGTGGGCACACACAGTCCCTTTAAAGTAATACTGCATCGTACCTATCCCATGTATCCCAACTCTCCAGGATCAAGGGCATCTTCCTACATCGAAAACATGCGTGAGAAACCCAGACGATGGTACACCGTCTCATCGGGAAGGGTTCCTGAAACGCACCTCATTTCTCATCTCCTTGTGCTCGGGTTTGCCATTCCAGCCGCTTTAGTAGCAATCTCCCTCGTTGGAGAATCAGCACCTTTAACCTCCAGTTCTGTACAGGGTACAATTTGTCCTGAGGATGAAAGGGAAGAGGGGCAACCAATGAGAGACTAGATCTTGGTGTTGGGACAGGCACAGGTCACTCTATTTTCCCATCAGGAAGAAGAATTAACCACAGGCTCAGCCTGCCGCCGGGAACCAGAATAGGGCTTGAGGCAATCCCGTGCTTTTGCGGCCAGCTCCCAAAAAACACAGTTGAAAAATGGAGCTCAGGGGCACTGCCATTCACAAACCTGCTGAGTTATAAATGATAACTCTCGTCCACAAATATATTGAGGGAAGCAACGAAGAGGATTTGAAAGCAAGGCAGAATTGTAGGAAACAGCTTTCAGGAGGTAGATTCGAATCGCCTTTAAAGCACATGAAAAGTGGCAAAACATCGACAATGATGCCCTTGGCCAAAAAGGGCGTATGCGTTTTTTCCTGAATATATTCAGGAAAAAACGCATACGCCCTTTTTGGCCAACCAAGCAACCTGGAAAGGCAAATCAGCGCTACAAAGAAGTCTCGCTTCCCATCGGTCAAAAGGGCCATGCTGCAAAAAGTGTCAAAACCAGAAATGCAGGACAGGCCATGGAGAAATGGCAGCCTTGCTACGCTGATGGGCGCGATGTAAATTGCCAACAGCCACTCTGGAGAAGTGTACGGTGTGTCGTGAAACATCGAAAAAACACAGCTTAGGGAGCATAGGGCACGTCCACTCATGGGCGTATAAATTGGGAAAACTAAAAATCAGCAAGACACAGGCACCCCAAAGTTTAGGGCTGCTCTGTTGACAAGAACCTCCACTTCATCACACCTTAAATATCCCAGGAAAGAGAAAAATGCATAAAGAAGTTGTGGTCCTTATGTCCAATGGAATATCACTCAGACATGAAATCAAAGTCATAAGGCTAGTAGAAGCAAGATGAGTGGATTTAGGTACGACGATTCTAAGTGAAATAAGTCACACAGAAAAAGACACTTATCATAAGCTATCACTTATAGAGGGAATGTAAAAACCGCTACACTTGAACTGAATTACAAAACAGAACAGAGTCACACGTTTAGAAAACACACTATGGCTGCTTAACGGGAAAGGTGAGGTGGGGTGATGCATAAAACAAGGGTTTCAAATTCGCTCAGATACCGTTCCATACACCCAATATGTAATAGACAAGACCTACTCCTTGTTCAGTGAACTGGACTCAACACCCCCTATTCACCGCACAAGAATATATGTGACTAGTAAGAATCTTAAAACCTATGTATTGATATCTGTCTGGAAGTGAGTCAAGTGGGTGTAAGGCCGCATAAACACAGCCGTGAAAAGCAGCTAAACCCCATTATAAAAATAAATTACTTTTAAAAACCAGTAAAACAAAGACAGTGAAAGAGAGAGAAATTCTTACACAATTCCTTCAGGGGCTGTGATGCAACCTGGATTGACCATATCTAGACCCACAGCTGGATGAGACATAAGGGTGGACACTCTTGGGGCTGAGAGGTTTGGTGAGGTTGGGTGAGCAAACGCAGACCCTTTAAAGTAATACTGCGTGGTACCCATCCCATGGGTCCCAAATCTCCAGGTTCAAGGGCATCTTCCTACATAGAAAACATGCATGAGAAACCCAGAAGTTGGTACACCGTGTGATTTTGAACGGTTTCTAAAACGCACCTCAATTCTCATCTCCTTGTGCTTGGGTTCGCCATTCCAGCTAATTTACTAGCAATCTCCCTACTTGGAGAATCAGCACCTTTAAGCTCCTGTTCCCTACAGGTTGCAATTTGTCCTGAGGATGAACGGGAAGAGGGGCAACCAATGATAGACTAGATATAGGTGTTGGGACAGGCACAGGTCACTCTATTTTCCCATCAGGAAGAAGAATTAACTACAGGCTCAGCATGCCGAGGGGAACCAATATAGGGCCTGAGGCAATCCCGCGTTTTTCCGGCCAGCTCCCAAAAAAGCGAGTTGAAAAATGGAGCTCAGGGACACTGCAATTCACAAACCCGCAGAGTTATAAATGATAACTCTCGTCAACAAATATATTGAGGGAAGGCAACGAAGAGGATTTGAAAGCAAGGCAGAATTGCAGGAAACAGGTTTCAGGAGGTAGATTCGAATCGCATTTAAAGCACATGAAAAGCGGCAAAACGTCGACAATGATGCCCTTGGCCAAAAAGGGCGTATGCGTTTTTTCCTGAATATATTCAGGAAAAAACGCATACGCCCTTTTTGGCCAACCAAGCAACCTGGAAAGGCAAATCAGCGCTACAAAGAAGTCTCGCTTCCCATCTGTCAAAAGGGCCATGCTGCAAAAAGTGTCAAAACCAGAAATGCAGGACAGGCCATGGAGAAATGGCAGCCTTGCTACGCTGATGGGCGGGATGTAAATTGCCAACAGCCACTCTGGAGTAGTGTACGGTGTGTCCTGAAACATCTAAAACACACAGCTTAGAGAGCATAAGGCACTTCCACTCATGGGTGTACAAATTGGGAAAACTAAAAATCAGCAAGACACAGGCACCCAAAAGTTTAGGGCTGCTCTGTTGACAAGGACCTCCACTTCATTTCACCTTAAATATCCCAGGAAAGAGAAAAATGGATAAAGAAGTTGAGGTCCTTATGTACAATGGAATATCACTCAGCCATGAAAACAATGTCCTAAGTCTAGTAGCAGCATGATGATTGGATTTAGGTACGACGATTCTAATAGAAATAAGTCACACAGAAAAAGACACTTATCATAAGATATCACTTATAGAGGGAATGTAAAAACCGTTACCCTTGAACTGAATTACAAAACAGAACAGAGTCACACATTTTGAAAACACACTATGGCTGCTTAACGGGAAATGTGATTTAGGGTGATGCATAAATCAAGTGTTTCAAATTATCTCAGATACCGTTCCATACACCCAATATGTAGTAGACAAGACCTACTCCTTGCTCAGTGAACTGGATTCAACACCCCCTATTCACCGCACAAGAATATATCTGACTAGTAAAAATCTTAAAACCTATGTATTGATATTTCACTGGAAGTGTGTCAAGTGGGGGTAAAGCAGCATAAACACAGCAGTGAAAAGCAGCTAAACCCCATTTTAAAAATAAATTACTTTTATAAACCCATGAAACAAAGAGAGTGAAAGACAGAGAAATTCTTACATAATTCGTTCAGGGGCTGTGATGCAACGTGGACTGACCATATCTAGACCCACAGCTAGATGAGCCATAAGGGTGGACACTCTTGGGGCTGAGAGGTTTGGTGAGGTTGGGTGGGCAAACGCAGTCCCTTTAAAGTAATACTGCATCGTACCCATCCCATGGATCCCAAATCTCCAGGTTCAAGGGCATCTTCCTACATCGAAAACATGCGTGAGAAACCCAGAAGATGGTACACCGTCTCATCGGGAAAGTTTCCTGAAACGCACCTCACTTCTCATCACCTTGTGCTCGTGTTCGCCATTCCAGCCGCTTTATTAGCAATCTCCCTCGTTGGAGAATCAGCACCTTTAGCCTCCAGTTCTGTACAGACTGCAATTTATCCTGAGGTTGAACGGGAAGAGGGGCAACCAACGAGAGACTAGCTCTAGGTGTTGGGACAGGCACAGGTCACACTTTTTTCCCATCAGGAAGAAGATTTAACCACAGGCTCAGCCTGCCGCCCAGAAGCAGAATAGGGCCTCAGGCAATCCCGCGCTTTTGCGGCCAGCTCCCAAAAAAGCGAGTTGAAAAATGGAGCTCAGGGACACTGCAATTCACAAACCCGCAGAGTTATAAATGATAACTCTCATCCACAGATATATTGAGGGAAGGCAACGAAGAGGATTTGAAAGCAAGGCAGAATTGCAGGAAACAGGTTTCAGGAGGTAGATTCGAATCGCCTTTAAAGCACATGAAAAGCGGCAAAACGTCGACAGTGATGCCCTTGGCCAAAAAGGGCGTATGCGTTTTTTCCTGAATGTATTCAGGAAAAAACGCATACGCCCTTTTTGGCCAACCAAGCAACCTGGAAAGGCAAATCAGCGCTACAAAGAAGTCTCGCTTCCCATCGGTCAAAAGGGCCATGCTGCAAAAAGTGTCAAAACCAGAAATGCAGGACAGGCCATGGAGAAATGGCAGCCTTGCTACGCTGATGGGCGGGATGTAAATTGCCAACAGCCACTCTGGAGAAGTGTGCGGTGTGTCCTGAAACATCGAAAAAACACAGCTTAGGGAGCATAGGGCACGTCCACTCATGGGCGTATAAATTGGGAAAACTAAAAATCAGCAAGACACAGGCACCCCAAAGTTTAGGGCTGCTCTGTTGACAAGAACCTCCACTTCATGACACCTTAAATATCCCAGGAAAGAGAAAAATGGATAAAGAAGTTGTGGTCCTTATGTACAATGGAATATCACTCACACATGAAATCAAAGTCATAAGGCTAGTAGAAGCAAGATGAGTGGATTTAGGTACGACGATTCTAAGTGAAATAAGTCACACAGAAAAAGACACTTATCATAAGCTATCATTTATAGAGGGAATGGAAAAAACCGCTACACTTGAACTGAATTACAAAACAGAACAGAGTCACACGTTTAGAAAACACACTATGTCTGCTTAACGGGAAAGGTGAGGTGGGGTGATGCATAAAACAAGGGTTTCAAATTCGCTCAGATACCGTTCCATACACCCAATATGTAATAGACAAGACCTACTCCTTGCTCAGTGAACTGGACTCAACACCCCCTATTCACCGCACAAGAATATATCTGAGTACTAAGAATCTTAAAACCTATGTATTGATATCTGTCTGGAAGTGAGTCAAGTGGGTGTAAAGCCACATAAACACAGCCGTGAAAAGCAGCTAAACCCCATTATAAAAATAAATTACTTTTAAAAACCAGTAAAACAAAGACAGTGAAAGAGAGAGAAATTCTTACACAATTCCTTCAGGGGCTGTGATGCAACCTGGATTGACCATATCTAGACCCACAGCTGGATGAGACATAAGGGTGGACACTCCTGGGGCTGAGAGGTTTGGTGAGGTTGGGTGAGCAAACGCAGACCCTTTAAAGTAATACTGCGTGGTACCCATCCCATGGGTCCCAAATCTCCAGGTTCAAGGGCATCTTCCTACATCGAAAACATGCATGAGAAACCCAGAAGATGGTACACCGTGTGATTTTGAAAGGTTTCTAAAACGCACCTCATTTCTCATCTCCTTGTGCCTGGGTTCGCCATTCCAGCTACTTTACTAGCAATCTCCCTACTTGGAGAATCAGCACCTTTAAGCTCCTGTTCCCTACAGGTTGCAATTTGTCCTGAGGATGAACGGGAAGTGGGGCAACCAATGAGAGACTAGATATAGGTGTTGGGACAGGCACAGGTCACTCTATTTTCCCATCAGGAAGAAGAATTAACTACAGGCTCAGCATGCCAAGGGGAACCAATATAGGGCCTGAGGCAATCCCGCGTTTTTGCGGCCAGCTCCCAAAAAAGCGAGTTGAAAAATGGAGCTCAGGGACACTGCAATTCACAAACCCGCAGAGTTATAAATGATAACTCTCGTCCACAAATATATTGAGGGAAGGCAACGAAGAGGATTTGAAAGCAAGGCAGAATTGCAGGAAACAGGTTTCAGGAGGTAGATTCGAATCGCCTTTAAAGCACATGAAAAGCGGCAAAACGTCGACAATGATGCCCTTGGCCAAAAAGGGCGTATGCGTTTTTTCCTGAATATATTCAGGAAAAAACGCATACGCCCTTTTTGGCCAACCAAGCAACCTGGAAAGGCAAATCAGCGCTACAAAGAAGTCTCGCTTCCCATCTGTCAAAAGGGCCACGCTGCAAAAAGTGTCAAAACCAGAAATGCAGGACAGGCCATGGAGAAATGGCAGCCTTGCTACGCTGATGGGCGGGATGTAAATTGCCAACAGCCACTCTGGAGTAGTGTACGGTGTGTCCTGAAACATCTAAAACACACAGCTTAGACAGCATAGGGCACTTCCACTCATGGGTGTACAAATTGGGAAAACTAAAAATCAGCAAGACACAGGCACCCAAAGGTTTAGGGCTGCTCTGTTGACAAGGACCTCCACTTCATTCCACCTTAAATATCCCAGGAAAGAGAAAAGTGGATAAAGAAGTTGAGGTCCTTATGTACAATGGAATATCACTCAGCCATGAAAACAATGTCCTAAGGCTAGTAGCAGCATGATGATTGGATTTAGGTACGACGATTCTAACAGAAATAAGTCACACAGAAAAAGACACTTATCATAAGATATCACTTATAGAGGGAATGTAAAAACAGTTACCCTTGAACTGAATTACAAAACAGAACAGAGTCACACATTTTGAAAACACACTATGGCTGCTTAACGGGAAATGTTATTTGGGGTGATGCATAAATCAAGTGTTTCAAATTATCTCAGATACCGTTCCATACACCCAATATGTAGTAGACAAGACCTACTCCTTGCTCAGTGAACTGGATTCAACACCCCCTATTCACCGCACGAGAATATATCTGACTAGTAAGAATCTTAAAACCTATGTATTGATATTTCACTGGAAGTGTGTCAAGTGGGGGTAAAGCAGCATAAACACAGCAGTGAAAAGCAGCTAAACCCCATTTTAAAAATAAATTACTTTTATAAACCCATGAAACAAAGAGAGTGAAAGACAGAGAAATTCTTACATAATTCGTTCAGGCGCTGTGATGCAACGTGGACTGACCATATCTAGACCCACAGCTAGATGAGACATAAGGGTGGACACTCTTGGAGCTGAGAGGTTTGGTGAGGTTGGGTGGGCAAACGCAGTCCCTTTAAAGTAATACTGCATCGTACCCATCCCATGGATCCCAAATCTCCAGGTTCAAGGGCATCTTCCTACATCGAAAACATGCGTGAGAAACCCAGAAGATGGTACACCGTCTCATCGGGAAAGGTTCCTGAAACGCACCTCACTTCTCATCTCCTTGTGCTCGTGTTCGCCATTCCAGCCGCTTTATTAGCAATCTCCCTCGTTGGAGAATCAGCACCTTTAACCTCCAGTTCTGTACAGACTGCAATTTATCCTGAGGTTGAACGGGAAGAGGGGCAACCAACGAGAGACTAGCTCTAGGTGTTGGGACAGGCACAGGTCACACTTTTTTCCCATCAGGAAGAAGATTTAACCACAGGCTCAGCCTGCCGCCCAGAAGCAGAATAGGGCCTCAGGCAATCCCGCGCTTTTGCGGCCAGCTCCCAAAAAAGCGAGTTGAAAAATGGAGCTCAGGGACACTGCAATTCACAAACCCGCAGAGTTATAAATGATAACTCTCATCCACAGATATATTGATGGAAGGCAACGAAGAGGATTTGAAAGCAAGGCAGAATTGCAGGAAACAGGTTTCAGGAGGTAGATTCGAATCGCCTTTAAAGCACATGAAAAGCGGCAAAACGTCGACAGTGATGCCCTTGGCCAAAAAGGGCGTATGCGTTTTTTCCTGAATGTATTCAGGAAAAAACGCATACGCCCTTTTTGGCCAACCAAGCAACCTGGAAAGGCAAATCAGCGCTACAAAGAAGTCTCGCTTCCCATCGGTCAAAAGGGCCATGCTGCAAAAAGTGTCAAAACCAGAAATGCAGGACAGGCCATGGAGAAATGGCAGCCTTGCTACGCTGATGGGCGGGATGTAAATTGCCAACAGCCACTCTGGAGATGTGTGCGCTGTGTCCTGAAACATCGAAAAAACACAGCTTAGGGAGCATAGGGCACGACCACTCATGGGCGTATAAATTGGGAGAACTAAAAATCAGCAAGACACAGGCACCCCAAAGTTTAGGGCTGCTCTGTTGACAAGAACCTCCACTTCATGACACCTTAAATATCCCAGGAAAGAGAAAAATGGATAAAGAAGTTGTGGTCCTTATGTACAATGGAATATCACTCAGACATGAAATCAATGTCATAAGGCTAGTAGAAGCAAGATGAGTGGATTTAGGTACGACGATTCTAAGTGAAATAAGTCACACAGAAAAAGACACTTATCATAAGCTATCATTTATAGAGGGAATGGAAAAAACCGCTACACTTGAACTGAATTACAAAAGAGAACAGAGTCACACGTTTAGAAAACACACTATGTCTGCTTAACGGGAAAGGTGAGGTGGGGTGATGCATAAAACAAGGGTTTCAAATTCGCTCAGATACCGTTCCATACACCCAATATGTAATAGACAAGACCTACTCCTTGCTCAGTGAACTGGACTCAACACCCCCTATTCACCGCACAAGAATATATCTGAGTAGTAAGAATCTTAAAACCTATGTATTGATATCTGTCTGGAAGTGAGTCAAGTGGGTGTAAAGCCGCATAAACACAGCCGTGAAAAGCAGCTAAACCCCATTATAAAAATAAATTACTTTTAAAAACCCGTAAAACAAAGACAGTGAAAGAGAGAGAAATTCTTACAAAATTCGTTCAGGGGCTGTGTTGCAACCTGGATTGACCATGTCTAGACCCACAGCTGGATGAGACATAAGGGTGGACACTCTTGGGGCTGAGAGGTTGGGTGAGGTTGGGTGAGCAAACGCAGACCCTTTAAAGTAATACTGCGTGGTACCCATCCCATGGGTCCCAAATCTCCAGGTTCAAGGGCATCTTCCTACATCGAAAACATGCATGAGAAACCCAGAAGATGGTACACCGTGTGATTTTGAAAGGGTTCTAAATCGCACCTCATGTCTCATCTCCTTGTGCTCGGGTTCACCTTTCCAGCTACTTTACTAGCAATCTCCCTATTGGAGAATCAGCACCTTTAACCTCCTGTTCCGTACACGTTGCAATTTGTCCTGAGGATGAAAGGGAAGAGGGGCAACCAATGAGAGACTAGATCTTGGTGTTGGGACAGGCACAGGTCACTCTATTTTCCCATCAGGAAGAAGAATAAACCACAGGCTCAGCCTGCTGCCGGGAACCAGAGAAGGGCCTGAGGTAATCCCGTGCTTTTGCGGCCAGCTCCCAAAAAAGACACTTGAAAAATGGAGCTCACGGGCACTGCCATTCACAAACGTGCTGAGTTATAAATGATAACTCTCGTCCACAAATATATTGAGGGAAGCAACGAAGACGATTTGAAAGCAAGGCAGAATTGCAGGAAACAGGTTTCAGGAGGTAGATTCGAATCGCATTTAAAGCACATGAAAAGTGGCAAAACGTCGACAATGATGCCCTTGGCCAAAAAGGGCGTATGCGTTTTTTCCTGAATATATTCAGGAAAAAACGCATACGCCCTTTTTGGCCAACCAAGCAACCTGGAAAGGCAAATCAGTGCTACAAAGACGTCTCGCTTCCCATCGGTCAAAAGGGCCATGCTGCAAAAAGTGTCAAAACCAGAAATGCAGGACAGGCCATGTAGAAATGGCAGCCTTGCTACGCTGATGGGCGGGATGTAAATTGCCAACAGCCACTCTGGAGAAGTGTACGGTATGTCCTGAAACATCGAAAAAACACAGCTTAGGGAGCATAGGGCACGTCCACTCATGGGCATATAAATTGGGAAAACTTAAAATCAGCAAGACACAGGCACCCCAAAGTTTAGGGCTGCTCTGTTGACAAGAACCTCCACTTCATGACACCTTAAATATCCCAGGAAAGAGAAAAATGGATACAGAAGTTGTGGTCCTTATGTACAATGGAATATCACTCAGACATGAAATCAATGTCATAAGGCTAGTAGAAGCAAGATGAGTGGATTTAGGTACGACGATTCTAAGTGAAATAAGTCACACAGAAATAGACACTTATCATAAGCTATCACTTATAGAGGGAATGTAAAAACCGCTACACTTGAACTGAATTACAAAACAGAACAGAGTCACACGTTTAGAAAACACACTATGGCTGCTTAACGGGAAAGGTGAGGTGGGGTGATGCATAAAACAAGGGTTTCAAATTTGCTCAGATACCGTTCCATACACCCAATATGTAATAGACAAGACCTACTTCTTGCTCAGTGAACTGGACTCATCACCCCCTATTCACCGCACAAGAATATATCTGACTAGTAAGAATCTTAAAACCTATGTATTGATATTTCACTGGAAGTGTGTCAAGTGGGGGTAAAACAGCATAAACACAGCAGTGAAAAGCAGCTAAACCCCATTTTAAAAATAAATTACTTTTATAAACCCATAAAACAAAGAGAGTGAAAGAGAGAGAAATTCTTACATAATTCGTTCAGGGGCTGTGATGCAAAGTGTACTGACCATATCTAGTCCCTCAGCTAGATGAGACATAAGGGTGGACACTCTTGGGGCTGAGAGGTTTGGTGAGGTTGGGTGGGCACACACAGTCCCTTTAAAGTAATACTGCATCGTACCTATCCCATGTATCCCAACTCTCCAGGATCAAGGGCATCTTCCTACATCGAAAACATGCGTGAGAAACCCAGACGATGGTACACCGTCTCATCGGGAAGGGTTCCTGAAACGCACCTCATTTCTCATCTCCTTGTGCTCGGGTTTGCCATTCCAGCCGCTTTAGTAGCAATCTCCCTCGTTGGAGAATCAGCACCTTTAACCTCCAGTTCTGTACAGGGTACAATTTGTCCTGAGGATGAAAGGGAAGAGGGGCAACCAATGAGAGACTAGATCTTGGTGTTGGGACAGGCACAGGTCACTCTATTTTCCCATCAGGAAGAAGAATTAACCACAGGCTCAGCCTGCTGCCGGGAACCAGAATAGGGCTTGAGGCAATCCCGTGCTTTTGCGGCCAGCTCCCAAAAAAGACAGTTGAAAAATGGAGCTCAGGGGCACTGCCATTCACAAACCTGCTGAGTTATAAATGATAACTCTCGTCCACAAATATATTGAGGGAAGCAACGAAGAGGATTTGAAAGCAAGGCAGAATTGTAGGAAACAGCTTTCAGGAGGTAGATTCGAATCGCCTTTAAAGCACATGAAAAGTGGCAAAACATCGACAATGATGCCCTTGGCCAAAAAGGGCGTATGCGTTTTTTCCTGAATATATTCAGGAAAAAACGCATACGCCCTTTTTGGCCAACCAAGCAACCTGGAAAGGCAAATCAGCGCTACAAAGAAGTCTCGCTTCCCATCGGTCAAAAGGGCCATGCTGCAAAAAGTGTCAAAACCAGAAATGCAGGACAGGCCATGGAGAAATGTCAGCCTTGCTACGCTGATGGGCGGGATGTAAATTGCCAACAGCCACTCTGGAGAAGTGTGCTGTATGTCCTGAAACATCGAAAAAACACAGCTTAGGGAGCATAGGGCACGTCCACTGATGGGCGTATAAATTGGGAAAACTAAAACTCAGCAAGACACAGGCACCCCAAAGTTTAGGGCTGCTCTTTTGACAAGAACCTCCACTTCATCACACCTTAAATATCCCAGGAAAGAGAAAAATGCATAAAGAAGTTGTGGTCCTTATGTACAAAGGAATATCACTCAGACATGAAATCAAAGTCATAAGGCTAGTAGAAGCAAGATGAGTGGATTTAGGTACGACGATTCTAAGTGAAATAAGTCACACAGAAAAAGACACTTATCATAAGCTATCACTTATAGAGGGAATGTAAAAACCGCTACACTTGAACTGAATTACAAAACAGAACAGGGTCACACGTTTAGAAAACACACTATGGCTACTTAACGGGAAAGGTGAGGTGGGGTGATGCATAAAACATGGGTTTCAAATTCGCTCAGATACCGTTCCATACACCCAATATGTAATAGACAAGACCTACTCCTTGTTCAGTGAACTGGACTCAACACCCCCTATTCACCGCACAAGAATATATGTGACTAGTAAGAATCTTAAAACCTATGTATTGATATCTGTCTGGAAGTGAGTCAAGTGGGTGTAAGGCCGCATAAACACAGCCGTGAAAAGCAGCTAAACCCCATTATAAAAATAAATTACTTTTAAAAACCAGTAAAACAAAGACAGTGAAAGAGAGAGAAATTCTTACACAATTCCTTCAGGGGCTGTGATGCAACCTGGATTGACCATATCTAGACCCACAGCTGGATGAGACATAAGGGTGGACACTCTTGGGGCTGAGAGGTTTGGTGAGGTTGGGTGAGCAAACGCAGACCCTTTAAAGTAATACTGCGTGGTACCCATCCCATGGGTCCCAAATCTCCTGGTTCAAGGGCATCTTCCTACATCGAAAACATGCATGAGAAACCCAGAAGATGGTACACCGTGTGATTTTGAAAGGTTTCTAAAACGCACCTCATTTCTCATCTCCTTGTGCTTGGGTTCGCCATTCCAGCTACGTTACTAGCAATCTCCCTACTTGGAGAATCAGCACCTTTAAGCTCCTGTTCCCTACAGGTTGCATTTTGTCCTGAGAATGAACGGGAAGAGGGGCAACCAATGAGAGAGTAGATATAGGTGTTGGGACAGGCACAGGTCACTCTATTTTCCCATCAGGAAGAAGAATTAACTACAGGCTCAGCATGCCGAGGGGAACCAAAATAGGGCCTGAGGCAA
This sequence comes from Eschrichtius robustus, assembly GCF_028021215.1. Lineage (NCBI taxonomy): Eukaryota > Metazoa > Chordata > Mammalia > Artiodactyla > Eschrichtiidae > Eschrichtius > Eschrichtius robustus. The sequence goes on from NW_027175211.1 coordinate 629,060, forward strand.
TCCCGCGTTTTTGCGGCCAGCTCCCAAAAAAGCGAGTTGAAAAATGGAGCTCAGGAACACTGCAATTCACAAACCCGCAGAGTTATAAATGATAACTCTCGTCCACAAATATATTGAGGGAAGGCAACGAAGAGGATTTGAAAGCAAGGCAGAATTGCAGGAAACAGGTTTCAGGAGGTAGATTCGAATCGCCTTTAAAGCACATGAAAAGCGGCAAAACGTCGACAATGATGCCCTTGGCCAAAAAGGGCGTATGCGTTTTTTCCTGAATATATTCAGGAAAAAACGCATACGCCCTTTTTGGCCAACCAAGCAACCTGGAAAGGCAAATCAGCGCTACAAAGAAGTCTCGCTTCCCATCTGTCAAAAGGGCCATGCTGCAAAAAGTGTCAAAACCAGAAATGCAGGACAGGCCATGGAGAAATGGCAGCCTTGCTACGCTGATGGGCGGGATGTAAATTGCCAACAGCCACTCTGGAGTAGTGTACGGTGTGTCCTGAAACATCTAAAACACACAGCTTAGACAGCATAGGGCACTTCCACTCATGGGTGTACAAATTGGGAAAACTAAAAATCAGCAAGACACAGGCACCCAAAAGTTTAGGGCTGCTCTGTTGACAAGGACCTCCACTTCATTCCACCTTAAATATCCCAGGAAAGAGAAAAATGGATAAAGAAGTTGAGGTCCTTATGTACAATGGAATATCACTCAGCCATGAAAACAATGTCCTAAAGCTAGTAGCAGCATGATGATTGGATTTAGGTACGACGATTCTAACAGAAATAAGTCACACAGAAAAAGACACTTATCATAAGATATCACTTATAGAGGGAATGTAAAAACCGTTACCCTTGAACTGAATTACAAAACAGAACAGAGTCACACATTTTGAAAACACACTATGGCTGCTTAACGGGAAATGTGATTTGGGGTGATGCATAAATCAAGTGTTTCAAATTATCTCAGATACCGTTCCATACACCCAATATGTAGTAGACAAGACCTACTCCTTGCTCAGTGAACTGGATTCAACACCCCCTATTCACCGCACAAGAATATATCTGACTAGTAAGAATCTTAAAACCTATGTATTGATATTTCACTGGAAGTGTGTCAAGTGGGGGTAAAGCAGCATAAACACAGCAGTGAAAAGCAGCTAAACCCCATTTTAAAAATAAATTACTTTTATAAACCCATGAAACAAAGAGAGTGAAAGACAGAGAAATTCTTACATAATTCGTTCAGGGGCTGTGATGCAACGTGGACTGACCATATCTAGACCCACAGCTAGATGAGACATAAGGGTGGACACTCTTGGGGCTGAGAGGTTTGGTGAGGTTGGGTGGGCAAACGCAGTCCCTTTAAAGTAATACTGCATCGTACCCATCCCATGGATCCCAAATCTCCAGGTTCAAGGGCATCTTCCTACATCGAAAACATGCGTGAGAAACCCAGAAGATGGTACACCGTCTCATCGGGAAAGGTTCCTGAAACGCACCTCACTTCTCATCTGCTTGTGCTCATGTTCACCATTCCAGCCGCTTTATTAGCAATCTCCCTCGTTGGAGAATCAGCACCTTTAACCTCCAGTTCTGTACAGACTGCAATTTATCCTGAGGTTGAACGGGAAGAGGGGCAACCAACGAGAGACTAGCTCTAGGTGTTGGGACAGGCACAGGTCACACTTTTTTCCCATCAGGAAGAAGATTTAACCACAGGCTCAGCCTGCCGCCCAGAAGCAGAATAGGGCCTCAGGCAATCCCGCGCTTTTGCGGCCAGCTCCCAAAAAAGCGAGTTGAAAAATGGAGCTCAGGGACACTGCAATTCACAAACCCGCAGAGTTATAAATGATAACTCTCATCCACAGATATATTGAGGGAAGGCAACGAAGAGGATTTGAAAGCAAGGCAGAATTGCAGGAAACAGGTTTCAGGAGGTAGATTCGAATCGCCTTTAAAGCACATGAAAAGCGGCAAAACGTCGACAGTGATGCCCTTGGCCAAAAAGGGCGTATGCGTTTTTTCCTGAATGTATTCAGGAAAAAACGCATACGCCCTTTTTGGCCAACCAAGCAACCTGGAAAGGCAAATCAGCGCTACAAAGAAGTCTCGCTTCCCATCGGTCAAAAGGGCCATGCTGCAAAAAGTGTCAAAACCAGAAATGCAGGACAGGCCATGGAGAAATGGCAGCCTTGCTACGCTGATGGGCGGGATGTAAATTGCCAACAGCCACTCTGGAGAAGTGTGCGGTGTGTCCTGAAACATCGAAAAAACACAGCATAGGGAGCATAGGGCACGTCCACTCATGGGCGTATAAATTGGGAAAACTAAAAATCAGCAAGACACAGGCACCCCAAAGTTTAGGGCTGCTCTGTTGACAAGAACCTCCACTTCATGACACCTTAAATATCCCAGGAAAGAGAAAAATGCATAAAGAAGTTGTGGTCCTTATGTACAATGGAATATCACTCAGACATGAAATCAAAGTCATAAGGCTAGTAGAAGCAAGATGAGTGGATTTAGGTATGAGGATTCTAAGTGAAATAAGTCACACAGAAAAAGACACATATCATAAGCTATCACTTATAGAGGGAATGTAAAAACCGT